>NC_083717.1:118458608-118813608 GCF_028564815.1 Eubalaena glacialis
AAATCCTTCCCAAACTTAGAAGCTATTTCAAACATACCCATCCTTAACCCAGACTTTAATGATCTATACAGTGGTTGTCAAACTTCAGCATGCATCAGAATCACATGAAAGTTTATTTAAAAAGAGGTTTGTGGGCCCCAGACTGAGAGTTTCTCACTCAATAGGTCGGGGTAGGGCCTGAGAACTTGCATTTTAACAAGCTGTCGAGTGGCATTAATACTGCTGGTACAGGGACTACATTTTTTAGAAGCTGCTTTGTTCTTACACAGCCTCATTCCTAAACTCAGTAGTGTTCTCTCCTTGAGTTCTTGCTATGATCGAATTCATCTTCCCCTCAGGTTCTCTGCCTCATCTTGTTTGTTCTCCTTCACCTGATATCAATGAAAGAAATCATACTTCCCATCTCTGAACCATTTACAGTGCTAAACTTTCATTTTCACTAATGTTGCATCATGTCAGTCAACAGCATTACAAATCCACTTTTACAGAAAACTCAATTTTTTCAAACAAATGTGTTCAAGCTATCCTTAAAATTGAAAAAGGAGATTCTTTATCTTATGTCGAATGTACCAAAATTAAGTAACTATATATAGACGAAGAAACTTTTTAAGTCCTTACAGGTTAGACACCAAGAATGAAGTGGATGTACTTTGGAGAAAAGATCACATACACACACACACACACACACACACACACTTATATGCACATATATTCTTTCTCTCCTTTTTTCTCTCCTCTCCCAGTAACCTGTCCCACTCTCTACCTCCCTTCCCAAACTCAGATCAGTTCTTTAGAGGAAGATTATCACCACAAAGAGGAAAATTTTCCTGGCTTCTCTTGGATATTTATCCAGACCTCTGTGTGTCACTAGTTAAACCACTGGGAGAAATATAAACAAATATAGGTAGGATTAGATCCATGCACAGAAATACATGCACAGGGAACTAGGTGCCTCCCAGTGAGCACACTGGGGAATCATGGATCCTATTCAGGAGAGACCTGTAAACTCTTAATAATCACTGACATGAAAAATACATTTCATTTGGTTCAGAATACTAAAGGAAGCAAGTCTCTGGAGCCACAAATGCGGCTCTCCATCCATGAATGAGCTTTTTAGATTGGGTAATGAGGACAATCTTGTAGCTAGAGATGCTCTCACATCCTCCTCTTGGAGACAGAAACACCACCAGGTATGTAAGGAATGTCTGCCTGCATCAGTGCATCACTCCTACTGTACACCCACTGCTGTAAGAGCATGCTATTCTTCTGTAAATCTGTTTGTTCCTTTGTTCTTTGTAGGAACAATGTGTTAGGGCCTGCAGGTCTCTTCTCCCAACATACTTCTACGGAGTTCTTAGTGAAATACTCACAATAAGGGCTCACTCTGGTATCACAGAGTTCCCACTATACAACTCACTTAAGGAAAATAGTGTTCAAATGTCTTGGATATTTTGGAGGGGCATTAAATATCCTTCAGTTAGAATGTAGCCTGAGTCTTGAACCACTTTCTTTCTAGTATTGGTCAGTGAAGTTTTGATTGGCAAATATCCTTCAGCAAGAGCAATTAAAGCAGGCTGTTCTTATTCTTTCAGAGTTGTTGGCAAGTGACAAGTGGCAAGTAGAAACTGAGAAAGAAGAAGACCAGCAGACTCTCTTGTCCTTTGGATTTATCTACAGATTAACCTTAAAATATTAATATTTAAAGAAAGAAGAATCCTTGCAATTACAATTTTTAAAGTGCTCTCCTCTGAGCAAGTGGCTTAAATCCTAAGCAAGTGGTTGGGTTTATAGAGGAGGATCTGGCTTCCTTATTAGTTAATACAGAAAGAATTGCCCAGGTTCCTTTTTCCGCCTCTTCTCTCCAACTGTTCATTTTGTTGTATCACTTGAGGTGAATAGAAAGATGAAAGAGGTGGATTTAACTTTATCATTTGAGGGCTTAATGCGCTACAATTTAAATTCAACATTCAACTTTTTTTATTGCAAGCCTAGTAACTATGTTTTCCAGCCAAAATGACAGCATGTGGTCTGGCAAATATAGGTATAGTTATAGAAAGCATATTTGAAATTATAACTCTCCTATAAATTTTGATACATACAGTCATTATAATTATAGTCCATTAACTAAATCGCTTGGACAAAAGTTAAATTTTCATGTTTATTAGTCAAGTTTATTAGAGGCAGTCTTTCTCAACATTCTAAAAATATTGTTATTCAATACAAATATCCAAAGTTACCCTGGCAATAAAACATTTATCCTCTGAGTTTGCTCCAAGTTTGATCAAATACTTAGAGGCAGGCCTCCTGCACTCTGAAGACTGTATAAACTGCAAAAGGATGAAATTTCGTGAGTATCTTAACAATGACATTAATAAATAACATAGCCAATTATCCTATTTTTGTAGTTAATATATAACTAAATTTAAAATATTGATGGTCAAAAAATCTACAAACAATAAATGCTGGAGAGGGTGTGGAGAAAAGGGAACCCCCTTGCACTGTTGTTGGGAATGTAAATTGATACAGCCACTATGGAGAACAGTATGGAGGTTCCTTAAAAAACTAAAAATAGAACTACCATACAACCCAGCAATCCCACTACTGGGCATATACGCTGAGAAAACCATAATTCAAAAACAGTCATGTACCAAAATGTTCATTGCAGCTCTATTTACAATAGCCAGGACATGAAAGCAACCTAAGTGTCCATCAACAGATGAATGGATAAAGAAGATGTGGCACATATATACAATGGAATATTACTCAGCCATAAAAAGGAACGAAACTGAGTTATTTGTAGTGAGGTGGATGAACCCAGAGACTGTCATTCAGAGTGAAGTAAGTCAGAAAGAGAAAAACAAATATCGTATGCTAACACATATATATGGAATCTAAAAAAAAAAAAAAAGGTCATGAAGAACCTAGGGGCAAGACGGGAATAAAGATGCAGACCTACTAGAGAATGGACTTGAGGATACGGGGAGGGGGAAGGGTAAGCTAGGACGAAGTGAGAGAGTGGCATGGACATATATACACTACCAAACGTAAAATAGATAGCTAGTGGGAAGCAGTCACATAGCACAGGGAGATCAGCTCGGTGCTTTGTGACCACGTAGAGGGGTGGGATAGGGAGGGTGGGAGGGAGGGAGATGCAAGAGGGAAGAGATATGGGGACATATGTATATGTATAACTGATTCACTTTGTTATAAAGCAGAAACTAACACACCATTGTAAAGCAATTATACTCCAATAAAGATGTTAAAAAAAAAATCACATACTCTGTTTGAAACACACAGGCTTAAGGAGACCATAGGGTTCCCCCAGAGTCAACGTAGCACATTATTTCTAATAATCCCTAAGAGCCAACTTATCAGAAATATTAATGAAACCCCCAGGCAAGAAGTAAGAAGGTCCCTAGGGGAAGCATGGAAAGTTATAAGATCTCATTTAAGAAAGAGATACCTGAGAATTCTCAACAGTGGCTAAAATGATGCATAAATGAAGACCAGCACATAGTTACAACATACTCTGTAGGAAAGAGGCCACTAGAATCTTATGGTGCAAGGGAAGTAAAATAAGTTATGCATGAAGCTCTCCCATAGGGCTTCCACATTAAAGCCAGTGAAGGAGAGGGACTTCCCTGGCAGTCCAGTGGTTGAGACTCCACGCTTCCACTGCAAGGTGCACGGGTTCAATCCCTGGTTGGGGAACTAAGACCCCGTATGCTGCACAGTGTAGCCAAAAAAATTTTTTTTTATTTTTAATATTAAAAAATAAAAATAAAGCCAGCAAAGGGGAGAATCTATGGACTCCCCAGGATGACCTAGGAAAGCTTCGTGCTATATAGGAGATATCTTCCCTGCTGGGCAATGCTGCTATTATACAGCACAGGTGGGTCTAGTCACCTATACATCTGTACATTTGATATGCTCAAGAGGTTGAGTATCAAAGAATATTGGTTTCTCTTTCAGCTCAAGAACAAAAAAAAAAATCTCTCAGAGAATTTAGATCACCATGGAACTCACACTCTCCAAAATAAGTGCACTAAATGGTACCAAAGTCATCCACGGGTCTTCCCCTTTTCAGGAAGTGGCTGGGCCACCAGGAATGGTATGACTTTTATAGATATTTTGAACAAAACAGTATGAAACTAGCTCCATCCACTGCAGCTAAACCCAAGAAAAAATAGAACATTTTTTTGGTATCCTCTTTCAGCTCTCCCCTCTTTGTCCACCCTATTACTCATCTGCAACTTCAGGAAAAGTGGCATTAAAAAATTTTTTTAACAATAAAATCAAATCAGTGTGTATGAGGACTAAGATTCACATAGGGTTTAATGGTGAATATATTAAGAACTGCTTCTTACAATTATGTCGGAAATTATCTGTGAAATTCATTTACAATGTTTTCACTACAGTTGACTGATAGTTTTTCTGTGAGATTTGTTTTTTAATTTTAATGTCAAAAAAGTGGTCTATAGCTCAAATACTTGAAGCTAAGTCTTGTGCGTTTTGATTTTGAGCCGAAGTCTGTGACTCTGAGACTATGAATTCAAGTCATTGTTGCTGCTATTCCAGGGGTAATTGGCTACTCTCTGCATCACTGCTTTCTTGTCTTGTTGAGAAGAGCAGGCACTAGACTGGAAAGCATGGAGTTCCCATAGTGGGGAGCCATCTTTTCAGATGTCTCACCAAAATGAGCATCAATGCAAGTTAGTTTAGTTCTTCATAATCATCCCAGTTTTAAAAATTAAAAAGAATTTATCTTCATCTTTCAGTTTCCTTCTCTTCTTGGTTTCTTGTCCACAAGACTACAAACTGCTCAGACATAACCATCTCAACAGGAAGCTTATGCTTGCTTCTTGATGAGTAGGTTCATAGTTCCTAATTTTTTATGCATTTTATGTATTACTAATTTAATGAGCCTGCAACATGTGTATCATTATAAATATGTTTATCTTATTTAATATAACGTCACTGAAGAGAAGGAATTTTTTCTATTTGATTGTGTTAAATGAGTACTATAAATATTCTATATATATCACTATCAAAATTATTTTTAAGGAAAATTTCCTCTTATCAGTCAAAAAAAAAATTAAAAGTGTCTTGTTAAAAGATGTCTGGGGCTTCCCTGGTGGCGCAGTGGTTGAGAATCTGCCTGCCAATGCAGGGGACATGGGTTCGAGCCCCGGTCTGGGAGGATCCCACATGCCGCGGAGCAACTGGGCCCGTGAGCCACAATTACTGAGCCTGCGCGTCTGGAGCCTGTGCTCCGCAACAAGAGAGGCCACGATGGTGAGAGGCCCGCGCACCGTGATGAAGAGTGGCCCCCGCTTGCCACAACTGGAGAGAGCCCTCGCACAGAAACGAAGACCCAGCACAGCCATAAATAAATAAATAAAAAGCCAGACCCTTAGCTCTTTTAAAAAAAAAAAAAAAAAAAAAGATGTCTGAAGATTTCATTATGTTAAAGCTATCATTGTGATCTTTATTCTGAGTTGTACTGGGTTGGCCAAAAAGCTCATTTGAGTTTTTCCGTAAGATGTTATGGAAAAACCCAAACGAACTTTTTGGCCAACCCAATATTTGGTACTTAAAAAGACATCTTCTTTAGTGATGGTGTTCTAAAGGAAATAAGGACAAATTTTGGAATATGGGTAAATAATTATTTTTGAAACATCTTTGATTCTCTCGTTTTCTGTTATTTTGAAAATTGGGAGCTATTGTTTAAATAGACTAAAGTAAAATCTTCCAAATAGTGAATTTTAAGGGAAACTTGTGGCAGCAGTAAGAAGAGCTTTCGAAGAAAATCTCTTGGTTATTTTAATTTTCTTCTCCAATACATCTCATATGTTATATTCATCTTTAATTACATATATTTTAAATGTATATGAAGCATGATAAATTACCATGTGAAATTAATCATCATGGGGTGAATAATAGTGACTTTTCATTGCTATAAACAAAAGGTTAAATACTGAATTGTAAATGAGCCGTGATGCAATATAAATGCCTTAAAATAGAAAATAGCAAAATATATAAATAATTTATTATCTGAATATCCTTTTTTATTTTCTTCTGGTATCATGGGGGAAAAATGATAGAAAATCTCCTAGTGGAAATAGCTGAAGAGAGAGAGAGAGAATCTGAAATAATGTCAAAGCTCAAATCACTGAAATCTGTAGAAAGTGTCAGATTCAAATCTGTTTTTAAATGACAGCATATGTGTACTCTCATTTTGAAGTGAACGGCATTAATTGCCATATATGAAGCTTTTACTAAAAAAAATTAGACATAAGACAAACCATTTTTGCCTCATTTCAAGACTTCTTTATATGAAAAGAAGATGAAATTTAACTGATTTGGTCCACTGGCAAAGAAAGTTCAAGCAGCCTAGAATTGTACACTTACAAAGAATCAGGGCCAAAGGGCTTATTCAGAATAGGACAGGATTTATTCAAGACTTGTTTTAGAATATTTGATACATTTGCCTGAATGAATCAAACTCCCTGTCCCAAGAAAAATTTCAAATGCCGCAGCAGTGAAGTGATCTGTCATTATCTATCTGTCTTCTCTCCACAGTCTGAGGACCATGAATAAGTCAGGGGTATCTACTGTGACACAGTTTGTCTTGTTGGGCTTTCCTGGAAAATGCAGATCATCTTTTTCTCAATGATTCTCTTTGTCTACATCTTGACTCTAACTGGGAATATGGCCATCATTTGTGCCGTGAAGTGGGACCACCGACTCCGTACCCCTATGTACATGTTCCTGGCCAACTTCTCCTTCCTAGAGATGTGGTATATGACCTGCACAGTCCCCAGTATGATGGTCAATTTTCTTTCCAAAACCAAGACCATATCCTTCTCTGGTTGCTTCACTCAATTCTACTTCTTCTTTTCCCTGGGCACAACTGAATGCTTCTTCTTCTGCGTCATGGCTTACGATCACTACCTGGCCATCTGTCGTCCACTGCACTATACCTCCATCATGACTGGGCAGCTCTGTGCCAGTCTAGTGTTTCTTTGTTGGCTCACTGGTTTCCTGGGACATTCAATTCCTATTTTCTTCATTTCTCAACTACCTTTTTGCGGTCCCAACATCGTTGATCACTTTCTGTGTGAGATGGACCCACTGATGGCATTGTCCTGTGCCCACTCACCCATCGTAGAGCATGTATTCCATTCTGTGAGCTCTCTTATCATCGTTATCACCATTGTGTACATCCTTGGGTCCTATACCTTGGTGCTCAGAGCTGTGCTTCAGGTTCCTTCTTCAGCTGGGCAGCAAAAGGCCTTCTCTACCTGTGGATCCCACTTAATTGTAGTGCCTCTGTTCTATGGAGCCATTATGGTGATGTATGTGAGCCCCACACCTGGCAACTCAGTTGCTATGCATAAGATCATCACACTGATATACTCTGTAGTGACACCAGTCTTAAATCCCCTCCTATACAGCCTACACAACAGGGACATGAAATTTGCCCTCCATCAGATCCTTTGTGGAATGAGAATTATCCAAACCTTATGAAAAGGTTTTTGTGAAACCCGATGACTCTCTTTCTGCAAGTGGAAAAATAATCCTCTTCTTCCAATCCAAACTGATTTGGCTTTATTCATAACCATCACGGTCCTTTTGTAAACAGTGAAATTCATCACGTATTTGATTATATTTTGATGTGCTTTTAGTTTCATGAATGTGTTTCCATAGGAAGAGATTGCCACCTGACACACGGTAAAAATAACTCTTAAAAAAATCTTTATATTTGCCTCCAGGAAGATTTTGACTTTTTCAATGTGTAATCTCTGTCCCACAACTTTAAGAGATATGAATCAAATTGGTTATTTGCTTACATGGCTGTCTAACGCTTTGTTTAAAAGACACATAACATATAAAATGCCTGTTTTCCTGAATTTTTGGCAGAAACCCCACACATCAATGTTGGATACACTAAGAGATTGTTAAGCCAGAGTCACAATTCTTAGTTCATCATCCTCATTAACAGTATACAAGGGGAGGCTAGAAGTTTGTTTGCAACAATGAGTAAGAATATCTTTGGTGAGTCTTCAGTATGCAATCCCCCTAAGGAAAATTAAAATTACATCAAGAGGACCACTAAGAGGGCTTGCCCTTGTCCCCTGGAGTTTAAGAGACACCTGCCCTGGTTCATACCTGGAAAAAAGTGTAAATACTGTAGAAGAGCTGGCTCAGAGAGCAGGGCAGAAAGAACTGGGCTATAACGGACTTCTCAGCAATAATAGAACAAATATAGAATACCCACATTTGGCCTAGTTAGAGCTCATGGAAGGTAACAAATTTGGACCACCTTGAAAGGGATCCCTCCCAAAAGTACTACTTGGAGAAGTAAGGCAATTCCAAAAGTTAGTCTATATGGAATGGGTCACCAGAATCCAGAGATGAAACTTTCAAGTCATAAGTAGCCAGCCAATGAAGCATTGCCCACATCAGGGAACTGCAGTTTAGAGTGCTCCCATGGTCCCCCCAAAATTAAATAACTCCATGAAATAAAAATCAACATACAGGGGCTTCCCTGGTGGCGCAGTGGTTGGGAGTCTGCCTGCTAATGCAGGGGACACGCGTTCGATCCCTGGTCTGGGAAGATCCCACATGCCGCGAAGCAACGAGGCCCGTGCACCACAACTACTGAGCCTGCGCGTCTGGAGCCTGTGCTCTGCAACAAGAGAGGCCGCGATAGTGAGAGGCCCGCGCACCGCGATGGAGAGTGGCCCCCGCTTGCCACAACTGGAGAAAGCCCTCGCACAGAAACGAAGACCCAACACAGCCAAAAATAAATTAATTAATTAAAAAAAAAAAAATGACCCTTTTAAAAAAAAAAAAAAAAATCAACATACAAACTTTTGTCAAACCTGTAAGGCAACAATACCAGTAAAGGAAAAGCCTTTCTACCTTTACTTCTCTTCTGCCTCAAACCTAAAGTAACCAGAGGCAGTGTAGAAATGTGAGGGGAGGAATGAAAGGGCAGAGGAAAAGAAGTAGATCAAAAGAAGTAGAAGCCTGAGTCAAACTGTCTTGAGGAATAAGTTTTAATTTGCATAAAATATTAAAATTTGGTTTTAGATTGTACCTGGATAAAGAAACCATGTATTAGTACTAAAAGCAATCAGAAAACCTATCATACTGGTCCAAGATACTATCCACTGGTGGAGACAAACAGAACATCAGAAAATGTTTGAAGCAGACATGGTGAGAAAAAATAAAGTTCCTTTGTGTTTATACCCTTCAAAGCCCAAATCATCCCATTAAATAGTTACAATTACAAATGTTTAAACATTGCTGTAGTGTGAAAAAGGAATAAAACTCACCTGAAGGCCAAAAGGTATCTCTTTGAAAGTCCTCTTGGGCAACTGTAGAGCACTATGCTTCAGGGTGGGTAGAGGGATCTAAAAAAGGTAGGAAAAGGAATCAGAAAATATGCTTAGAAAACTACTAAAGACAAGATTGAAATATCCATCACAGTTGTGCCTTAATTCAGCCCTAATACTTTAATGATTCAGCTGAACTTATTAGCTGAAAGAGGAACAGAAAATATTTTGTATAAAACTCAATAGCTCGGGCTTCCCTGGTGGCGCAGTGGTTGAGAATCTGCCTGCTAATGCAGGGGACACGGGTTCGAGCCCTGGTCTGGGTAGATCCCACATGCCACGGAGCAACTAAGCCCGTGAGCCACAACTACTGAGCCTGCGCGTCTGGAGCCTGTGCTCCGCAACAAGAGAGGCCACGATAGTGAGAGGCCCGTGCTCCGCGATGAAGAGTGGCCCCCGCTTGCCACAACTAGAGAAAGCCCTTGCACAGAAATGAAGACCCAACACAGCCAAAAATAAATAAATTAATTAATTAATTAAAAAAAAAAACTCAATAGCTCACAAGTATCCTACTGCCGCAATTTACTAGATGTTGAATATGTATCTATATCTGTTATTTTCTCATTAAGAACACCTACTCTTTCATTAAGATTCAACTCACACATCACTTCCACCAGAAAACCTTTCTAATATCCCCAGGCTGGACTATGTGTCCCTTCCATAATGCAACTAGAGTACACCAGGTCAAATTCCATCTTTGTACTTACAAACGCTTTGAGGTGAGTCTATTATGTGTCTGTGTCTCTTCCCCTAGACTATAAGCCCTTTGAGGACAAGGACACTACCTTATGTTTTTATCCCCAGCATCAGCATGTTAACTGACTAGTAATCAGGTAGTGAAAGGAATAGCTTTTAGAAATGGATGAGTGAGCTAGTTCTTGAATCAGTCCTCACTAGAATTAAATATGTTTTAGTCACAAAACCACTAACTGATTGTTTACATTTTTTAATATTTAAGAAGCTTATCTGTTTTTAAAATACATTTTGATATGTGTTTTTATTACAAAATAATTTTTATTACACTTGTCATAAATTTTTCAAACAATATATAAGAGTGTAAAGTTAAGGGTAAAAGTTCCCATCCTCCTTTCTCACAATCCCATTTCCCGCAAATAACAAGCTTAGTACTGGTCAGTTTCTAACATATACAAGCATGCAAATGCATACACATATAATGGTTTTAATTTCTTTAAACTTATTATATTATACAAATATTTCATAGTTATTTTTATTCTCTTAAAATTTTTTAACCTTCTATTCAAATGAATACAAATAGATATGCCTCATAGTTTAATATTGTCTTCTTTGTGAATAAACCATAACTTATTTAATTTTTCCCCTATCGCTAGATTCATATGTTTTTAAGTATTTTGTTCACACACAGGTTCAAGTTATTAAAAAAACACAGTTCTAGGAAGGGTCTTGTTAGAGACAATAATAAATCTATCACAAATCCTTTTTTAAAATTATATAATATACGAAACATACATAAAAGTCTATGTAATATATCTGCAAGGTTGAAGAATATGAAATTCAGAAATGCCTGTGCCCTTCTTTATCCAAATAAAAAACATGGAATATTATCAACATTTTAATAAGCATCCTGTAAGCCTATCCCCAACATCAGTCTCCCTATGCAACAAAGGGGAAAGGGGAATTTTGTGTCAATAATTCCCTTGTTTTCCTTCAGCTTTACCACTCATTTATCTCTAAATAAAAATGATAGAATGGGAAACACCAAAGACCCATTCCTCCACAGAAAAATTGAAAACACAGGCAAAAATTGTCAGAATCAGCTTTATTAAAATTCTGGAAAATATTCAAAGATTTAGAGCAATGAAATGAATGCTTCATCAAGAAAAAGGCAAATAAAACATGGTAGGAGAGCTCTGTGGCATTTTAGCTTACCTTTGCCACATCCCCTTCTCCTCAGCTCAGAAGCATTTTAAAGATAGCAGACCATATTCCTAGAAGGGGTTCCTGGTTCCAGAGACAACAGAATGGACCTCATTCTCAAAAGTTTCCTGTCTGTTGTGACCTGTCTAGGGGCTCCCTGGAAGACTACAACAGTAGGTTTGCCTTTATTTCACCTAACTTGAAATTCTCTTAGAACAGAGAAACAGCCATATGTAGGATATTCCTCTAAAACATAATAAGGCAAATGAACCAACCACTGCCACCCAAGGCAAAGGATATCAGTTGAGACAAATATTAGACACACTAAAATCCTAGGAGGAAAAGCTGGGGAGTGAGTTACTTTGGAGAATAAGGCCTCTGAAGAGTTTCCACATATTCCTGAGAATCTTCCCTAACACAGAATGTCAATAAAGAGATAGAAATTATGCAAAAGAACTAAATTAAATTTTAGAGCTAAAAAGAACAGTAACAAAAGTGAAAAATTCACCAGAGGATTTTAACAATATATTTGAGCAAGCAGAAGAAAGAATCACTGAACTTGAGGATAGGTCAATTGAGATTATCCAATCTGAGGAACAGTAAGATAAAGAATTAAGTAAAACCAACAGAGTCTAAGAGACCTGTGGGACACATCAAATATATCAATATAGACATAACAGGAGTCCAGAGGAAGAAAAGAGACAAAAAAAAGAAACAAAGAATATTTGAAGAAATAATGGTCAGAAAACTGCTGATGATGAGAGATATGAATCTACATATTTAAGACATTCAATGAACTCCAAGTAGAATAAACTCAAAGAGATCCGCATTGAGACACATTATTATCAAACTGTCAAATACAAAGACAGCAAAAGAATCTTGGAAGCAGCAAAAGAGAAGTAACTTTTTATGAACAAGGAATACAAAGATGAACAGCCAACTTCTCATCAGAAACCAGGGAAGCCAGAAGGTAGTGGAATGACATATTTAGGGTCCTAAAAGAAAAAAACTCAACCAAGAATTCTGGCAAACCTACCCTGCAGAAAATGTCAAAGGAGTCCTCCAAGCTGAAAAGGAAGGACAACAGACAGTAACTTGAAGCCATATGAAGATATAAATAACACTGGTAAAGGTACCACTGGTAAAGGTAACTACATAGATAAATATAAAAGCCAGTATTTTTGTATTTTTGATTTGTAATCCTCTTTTTTTTTCTATGTGATGTAAAACACAAATGCATAAAACAATAATTTTAAAACCATGTTAATGGGAAAACAATGGAGTGAGAGAATTTTCAGAGGGAAACTTATACCAGTAAATATCCACATTAAAAAAGAAGAAAGATCTGAAATAAATAACCTAACTTTACACCTTAAATAACTAGCAAAAGAAGACCAAAGTAAACTGAACTCTAATAGAAGGAAAAAAATAATGAAGATTAGAGCAAAGATAAACAAAATAGAGAAGAGAAAAGTAATACGGAAAATCAATGAAGTCAAAAGTTGGTTCTTTGAAAAGATCAAAAAAATTGACAAACCTCAAGCAGGACTAAGAAAAAAAAAAGAAACACTCAAATTACTAGAAAGAAAGAAAGGAGGGAGTGAGGGAGGACAGTGGGGAACACTACTATTGACCTTAGAGAAATAAAAAGAATTATAAGAGAATACTAAGAATGATTATATGCCAACAAACTAGATAACCTAGACCAGGGGTCCCCAACCCCCAGGCTGTGAACCAGTACCAGTCTGTGGCCTGTTAGGAACCTGGACGCACAGCAGGAGGTAAGCAGCGGGTGAGTGAGTGAAGCTTCATCTGCCACTCCCCATCGCTCTGCATCGCTCGCATTACCGCCTGAACCATTGCTCATATTACCACCTGAACCATACCCCCATCACTCGCATTACCGCCTGAACCAGCACTCTCATTACCACTTGAACCATCCTCCTGCACCCCATCCGTGTAAAAATTGTCTTCCACGAAACCGGTCCCTGGTGCCAAAAAGGTTGGGGACCACTGACCTAGACAAAATGCACAAATTTCTAGAACACACAAACTACCAAAACTGACTCAAGAAGAAATAGAAAATCTGAATACACCTATAAAAAGTAGAGAGACTGAACCAGTAATCAAAATCTGCCTAAAAAAAGAAAACCCAGGGCCATATCACTTCAGTGATGTACTCTACCAAACATTTAAGAAGAATTAACACTAGTCTTTCTCAAATTTTTCAAAAAATAAAAGAGAGAGAATACTTCCTACCTCATTTTATGAACTCAGCATTACCCTGATACCAAACCAGACAAAGACATCAAAAGAAAATAAAACTACAGATCAATATCTTATAAAGATATATGCAAAAATACTCAACAAAACACTACTAACTTGAACCAGCAGTATATTAAAAGGATTATACACCATGACCAAGTGGGATGCAAGAGTGGTTCAACATAAGAAATTCAAGTAATGCAAGGGTGGTTTAACATAAAATCAATCAACGTAATACACCACATTAATAGAAGGAAGGGGACAAAACAACATGATCATCTCTATTAATGCAGAAAAATCAACAGATAAATCTAACAGAATACACTTTCTTCTCAAGTGCTCATGGAACATTCTCCAGGATAGATCATATCTTGGGTCACAAATCAAGCCTTGGTAAATTTAAGAAAATTGAAATCGTATCAAGTATCTTTTCCGACCACAATGCTATGAGACTAGATATCAATTACAGGAAAAAATCAGTAAAAAATATAAACACATGGAGACTAAACAATACACTACTAAATAACCAAGAGATCACTGAAGAAATCAAAGAGGAAATCAAAAAATACCTAGAAACAAATGACAATGAAAACACGACGACCCAAAACCTATGGGATGCAGCAAAAGCAATTCTAAGAGGGAAGTTTATAGCAATACAATCTTACCTTAAGAAACAAGAAACATCTCAAATAAACAACCTAACCTTACACCTAAAGCAATTAGAGAAAGAAGAACAAAAAAACCCAAAAGTTAGCAGAAGGAAAGAAATCATAAAGATCAGATCAGAAATAAATGAAAAAGAAATGAAGGAAACAATAGCAAAGATCAATAAAACTAAAAGCTGGTTCTTTGAGAAGGTAAACAAAATTGATAAACCATTAGCCAGACTTATCAAGAAAAAAAGGGAGAAGACTCATATCAATAGAATTAGAAATGAAAAAGGAGAAGTAACAACTGACACTGCAGAAATACAAAGGATCATGAGAGATTACTACAAGCAACTATATGCCAATAAAATGGACAACCTGGAAGAAATGGACAAATTATTAGAAATGCACAACCTTCCGAGACTGAACCAGGAAGAAATAGAAAATATGAACAGACCAATCACAAGAAATGAAATTGAAACTGTGATTAAAAACCTTCCAACAAACAAAAGCCCAGGACCAGATGGCTTCACAGGTGAATTCCATCAAACATTTAGAGCAGAGCTAACACCTATCCTTCTCAAACTCTTCCAAAATGTAGCAGAGGGAGGAACACGCCCAAACTCATTCTACGAGGCCACCATCACCCTGATACCAAAACCAGACAAAGATGTTACAAACAAAGAAAACTACAGGCCAATATCACTGATGAACACAGATGCAAAAATCCTCAACAAAATACTAGCAAACAGAATCCAACAGCACATTAAAAGGATCATACACCATGATCAAGTGGGGTTTATCCCAGGAATGCAAGGATTCTTCAATATACGCAAATCAATCAATGTGATACACCATATTAACAAACTGAAGAATAAATACCATATGATCATCTCAGTAGATGCAGAACAAGCTTTCAACAAAATTCAACACCCATTTATGATAAAACCCCCCTGAAAGTAGGCATAGAGGGAACTTTCCTCAACATAATAAAGGCCATATATGACAAACCCACAGCCAACATCATCCTCAATGGTGAAAAACTGAAACCATTTCCACTAAGATCAGGAACAAGACAAGGTTGCCCATTCTCACCACTATTATTCAACATTGTTTTGGAAGTTTAAGCCACAGCAGTCAGAGAAGAAAAAGAAATAAAAGGAATCCAAAACAGAAAAGAAGAAGTAAAGCTGTCACTGTTTGCAGATGACTTGATACTATACATAGAGAATCCTAAAGATGCCACCAGAAAACTACTAGATCTAATCAATTAATTTGGTAAAGTTGCAGGATACAAAATTAATGCACAGAAATCTCTTGCATTTCTATACACTAACAACGAAAGATCAGAAATAGAAATTAAGGAAACAATCCCATCCACCACTGCAACAAAAAGAATAAAATACCTAGGAATAAACCTACCTAAGGAGGTAAAAGATCTGTACTCAGAAAACTATAAAACACTGATGAAAGAAATCAAAGATGACAAACAGATGGAGAGATATACCATGTTCTTGGATTGGAAGAATCAACATTGTGAAAATGACTATAATACCCAAAGCAATCTACAGATTCAATGCAATCCCTATCAAATTACCAATGGCATTTTTCACAGAACTAGAACAAAACATCTTAAAATTTGTATGGAGACACAAAAGACCCCAAAGAGCCAAAGCAATCTTGAGAAAGAAAAACGGAGCTGGAGGAATCAGGCTCCCTGACTTCGGACTATACTACAAAGCTACAGTAATCAAGACAATATGGTACTGGCACAAAAACAGAAATATAGATCAATGGAACAGGGTAGAAAGCCCAGAGATAAACCCACACACATATGGTCACCTTATCTTTGATAAAGGAGGCAAGAATATACAATGGAGAAAAGACAGCCTCTTCAATAAGTGGTGCTGGGAAAACTAGACAGCTATATGTAAAAGAATGAAATTAGAACAGTCCCTAACACCATACACAAAAATAAACTCAAAATGGATTAAAAACCTAAATGTAAGGCCAGACACTATAAAATTCTTAGAGGAAAACATAGGCAGAACACTCTATGACATAAATCACAGCAAGATCCTCTTTGACCCACCTCCTAGAGAAATGGAAATAAAAACAAAACTCAACAAATGGGACCTAATGAAACTTAAAAGCTTTTGCACAGCAAAGGAAACCATAAACAAGACCCCAACTTCTTCAAAATGGTGGAAAGCTTCTTCGACCACGGCACCAGCATCATGGAGGACAAGCTGGTGGAGGACCTCAAGACCCAGGACAGCGAGGAACAGAAGAGGAACTGGGTGCGTGGCATCCTCCGGATCATCAAGCCCTGCAACCATACGCTGAGCCTGTCCTTTCCCATCCAGCATGACGACGGCTCCTGGGAGGTCATCGAAGACTACCAGGCCCAGCAGAGCCAGCACCACACGCCCTGCAAGGGAGGTATCCATTACAGCACTGATGTGAGTGTAGATGAAGTAAAAGCTCTGGCTTCTCTGATGACATATAAGTGTGTAGTGGTTGATGTGTCATTTGGGGGTGCCAAAGCTGGTGTTAAGATCAATCCCAAGAACTATACTGATAATGAGTTGGAAAAGATCACAAGGAGGTTCACCACGGAGCTGGCAAAAAAGGGCTTTATTGGTCCTGGCATTGATGTGCCTGCCCCAGACATGAGCACAGGCAAGAGGCAGATGTCCTGGATTGCTGACACCTATGCTAGCACCATAGGGCACTATGATATTAATGCCCATGCCTGTGTTACCGGTAAGCCCATCAGTCAGGGTGGAATCCACGGATGGATCTCTGCTACTGGTCGGGGAATTTTCCATGGGATTGAAAACTTCATCAATGAAGCTTCTTAATGAGTATTTTAGGAATGACACCAGGATTTGGAGATAAAACATTTGTTGTTCAGGGATTTGGTAATGTGGGCCTGCACTCTATGAGATATTTACATCGTTTCGGTGCTAAATGTGTTGGTGTTGGTGAATCTGACAGGAGCATATGGAATCCAGATGGTAATGACCCAAAGGAACTGGAAGACTTCAAATTGCAACACGGAACAATCCTGGGCTTCCCCAAAGCAAAGATCTAGGAAGCGAGCATCTTGGAGGCAGACTGTGACATATTGATCCCTGCTGCCATAGAGAAGCAGCTGACCAAGTCCAATGCACCCAGAGTCAAAACCAAGATCATTGCTGAAGATGCCAACAGACCGACAACTCCAGAAGCTGATAAGATTTTCCTAGAGAGGAACATCATGGTTATTCTAGATCTCTACTGGAGGAGTAACAGTATCTTACTTTGAGTGGCTGAAGAATCTAAATCATGCCAGCTATGGCCGTTTGACCTTCAAATATGAAAGGGATTCTAACTACCATTTACTCATGTCTGTTCAAGAGAGTTTGGAAAGGAAACTTGGAAAGCACGTTGGAACTATTCCCATTGTACCCACAGCAGAGTTCCAAGACAGGATATCGGGTGCCTCTGAGAAAGACATTGTGCACTCTGGCTTAGCTTACACCATGGAGTGCTCTGCCAGGCAAATCATGGGCACAGCCATGAAGTATAACCTGGGATTGGACCTGAGAACAGCTGCCTATGTCAACGCCATCGAGAAAGTCTTCAAGGTGTACAATGAAGCTGGTGTGACCTTCACATAGACTGGACCGGACTGCAGCTGACTTCTTCACTACCCTCTTCACCTCTTCATCTGCAGACCTATCACAAGTTTACATGTAACCGCAGAAATCTCTCTCTCATGACTTAATAGATAATGGACACCATTCTCAACAAGTCAATCCAAATCAGCCCCTTAAGAAAAAAGTTAGGGGACCACATATAAGCTAATAAGTGATAGCAGAAATTAGCTATGTCAGAGAGCCGTTTGGGTATTTTGCCTTTAAATAAAGTCTTTTCCCTCTGCCTGTGCTGCCTTGCTCCATGGCTGTTTCCCAGCACAGTCAGCTGTAGCCCTGGGAAAGCTCCTTTTGTCCAAGAGTAGTCAGTCACTTGCCACTTCAGCTCTGGACAGATCTATCAGGTGCTTTGACACATTTAAGAAGGAGGTATATGGCATTTTCAGGAGGTAGCATGGTCCTCAAGTGAGTTATTGGTATTTTACATCAGCCAAATAACTCAATTTTACAGGTTACAAACAAAAAAAACTTTCTCTTTATGCATTTTATTCTTTTAGAATAAAGTAAGTACATGCTGCTGTAATAAAATCACTTAACAAGCCTAAACTTGACTCAAGCAGTGAATGCCTGTAAACATAATAAATGAAAAAAGCTAGTATTTTTATAACATAAAACAGTATCATTTATAACTTGACAGTTGCATATTGTCATCCAGCAAAAATAAAAAGCCCGGCAGAGAATTAAGTTATCTTCATACCTGCAAATGATGGAGGCTATTTTTGTTAAGACTGTCGGAATTTACTAACCACAATTACGACATATAGTCCAAAGAATGCAGTAACCTCCTTATCATGTTAATTAATTGTCCTCTTTTGAAGATCTATTGTGTTGACTAATTGAACAATAATTCAAGTAGAGTGTCCCAGAAAAAAACCACTTGCGCTCCCTCTTTGGAGTCTGGCTGGCTGCTCTGAGCATTGCCAATGGTCCCGACTCGCCCTGACTTTGTGTCCTCATTTAGAGGCCTTGTCTTCTACACATGGCTTCATTCCCAGTGGGCTGGAAACAATCTGGAGTTGTGTTTTGTTTGGGAGTTGTTTGGCCAGGGCCTTTTGAACAGTAGTGTCCCAATGAAGTACTCGATAATATTTATGTAAGAATGAGCTTTTCTTTTTTTAACAATAATATCCTTTCAGAAATTTGTACCTACTTTGTAACGGCATGACTTAACCTGGTGACAAAAGCAGTTATTAAAAAGACTACCTTTTCAAAAAAAAGAAAAAACAAAAGACACAGGCAACCCAATGTTCATTGCAGCACTATTTACAATAGCCAGGTCATGGAAGCAACCTAAATGCCCACTGACAGACAAATGGATAAAGAAGATGTGGTACATATATATAATGGAATATTACTCAGTCATAAAAAGGAATGAAATTGGGTCATTTGTAGAGACGTGGATGGACCTAGAGACTGTCATACAGAGTGAAGTAAGTCAGAAAGAGAAAAACAAATACTGTATATTAACACATATATGTGGAATCTAGAAAAATGGTACAGATGAACCAGTTTGCAAGGCAGAAATAGAAACACAGATGTAGAGAACAAACGTATGGACACCAAGGGGGGACACTGGCGGGGGGGTGGTGGTGGTAGGATGAATTGGGAGATTGGGACTGACATATATACATTAATATGTATAAAATAGATAACTAATAAGAACCTGCTGTATAAAAAAATAAATTAATTTAATTTAATTAAAAAAAGAAACATGAGCAATAGAGAAATTAAAAAAAAGGTGAATGGATAAAGAAGATGTGGTATACATATACAATGGAATACTACTCAGCCATAAAAATGAGTGAAATTTTGCCATTTGCAACAACATGGATGGACCCGGAGGGTATTAAGCTTAGTGAAATAAGACAGAGAAAGACAAATACTGTATGTTATCACTTATATGTGGAATCTAAAAAATAAAACAAATGAATGAATATAACAAAACAGAAACAGATTCCCAGATATAGAGTACAAACTAGTAGTTACCAGTGGGGATAGGGAATGGGGGAGGGGCAAGATAGGAGTAGGGGTTTAAGAGGTACAAACTACTATGTATAAAATATATATATATTGTATATATTGTACAGCACAGGGAATATAGCCAATATTGTACAGCACAGGGAATATAGCCAATATTTCATAACAACTTTAAGTGGAATATAATCTCTAAAAACTTTGAATCACTATACTGTACACCTGAAACTAATAGAGTATTGTAAATCAACTATACCTCAATAAAAATAAAATTTTTAATTAATTAATTTTTTAATGCAAAAATAAGAAAACAAACCAAACAAATGAGCTAAAGATCTAAATAGACACTTCACCAAAGAAGTCATACAGATGGCAGATAAGCATATGAAAAGATGTTCCAAATCATATGTAATCAGAGAAATGCAAATTAAAACAATAATGAGATACCACTACATACTTATTAGAATGGTCAAAACCCAGAACACTGATAAGATCAAATGCTGGAGAGGATGTGGAGCAACAGGAACTCTCACACATTGCTGGTTGGGAATGCAAAATGGTACAGCCAGTTCAGAAAACTATTTGGAGGTTTCTTACAAAGTTAAGCATTCTCTTACCATATGATCCAGCGACAGCATTCCTGGGTTTTTACCCAAAATAGTTGAAAACTTATGTCCACACAAAAACCTGCACGCAGATATTTATAGCAGCTTTAGTCATTATTGCCAAAATTTGGAAGCAACTGAGATGTCCTTCAGCAGGTGAACAGATAATAAACTGTGGTACATCCAGCAATGGAATATTATTCAATGCTAAAAAGAAATATGCTATCAAACCATGAAAAGACATGCAGGAATCTTAAATGCATATTACTAAGTGAAATAAGCCAATCTTAATAAGGCTGCAAACTATATGATTCCAACTATGACATCCTGAAAAGGGCAAAACTATGGAGACAATAAATACTAACTCTGGGAAAGGCAGGGGCCTTTCCACAGAGTTTCTCATGATTGAAACCATACCGCTCACGGTTTGCAACTTTCCCCTCAGGAAAACATTAGTGACAGCGAAAGGAGGAAATGTTAAAAGTGCTCAAACCACGAGATTAAAAATCTTAACACCGAATTGATACGGATGTTCACGCCTCAGTACCTCAGGGTTGACCAGCCTCTCTCCTCATCTCCCCACAGGAAAATGACAGCTCAGTCCTGCTCTTCCTCCACAGACCCCCGGGCGCCCTCCTGTGGCGGAGACCCGCGTGCCTGACGGGCGCGCTGACGTCACCGTGCGCGGGGAGGCGGGTGGCGGATTTCCGGGCGGGGGGTGGGGGGCGGATTCCCGGCGCCCGACCCCAGCGGCCTGTTAGCATCTCCTGTCCGTGTTGCTGCTCTCCAGTTTGAGGTGAATGCCAGGCTGCTGCCCTGCTTGCCTGTTTACTGCGCCAGCACTGCGGTGTACAGCCCTGAAGCATCTACTTTTTTTCCCCTCATTTTTCCCCTACGGTAATAAATCCCACTATGGAGACCCAAAAAGAAAAAAAAAAAAAATTAATGCTTGCCAGGAGTGGAGGAAAGGTGTTGGAAAAATGAGTAGGCAGAATACAGAGGATTTTTAGGGCAGTGAGAATATTCTGTATGTTATTATAATGAAGGATATGTGACCAAAACTATAGAATGTACACCAGGAGTGGACTTTGGGTGATTATGATGTGTCAATGCAGCTTCATCCTTGGTGAAAAATGTACCACTCTGAGGAGTGATGTCAATAAAGGGGGAAGCTAGGTATATGTGTGGGTAAGGGATATATTGGAAATCTCTGTGCCTTCCTCGCAGTTTTGTTGTAAACCTAAAACTGCTCTAAAAAAAAAAATGGTCTTAAAAAAAGGCTATAGACTTCTATCAGAAAATATAGTAGATATAAATGATCTCCCCCAATAAAGAACTAGAAGTATAATAAAATATGTACTATACCAGCCCAATGATGACACATAAGGAACAAGATACTGTGAGAAATAACATAAACGATGAACAGGTCAGATCAATAAATAAAACTTTTAATTTCAGAATAAAACATCTTTGAGGATCCTAGATTCCAAGGCAAAAAAGGAAGCAAAATAAATTATTTTGTTCTAATTATATAATAAGACAATATAAATCAAAGAAGCAAAATTTTACATAGCATGATACTTCAAAAAGAATTTATTCAATTAGGTCTCCCATGATTTTATCTAAAAATTTATTTTTTACAACTTTCTTTAAAAGGTAATATGTGGCAGAAAATGCACAAAACACATATGTAAAGTATAATGAGTTAATGAATAATTATAAAGCAAATATCCAATAGCCACTGCAGAAGACAAGAACTAGGACACTGTAAGTCTTTTTTTATCATATCTATTTCTCCCACTAATATCTATTGTAAACTTCTTTGCTTTATAATTTTTATTTATCTACTAAGAAAGTTTAGATTTACCTGTTTTAAAACTTTACATAAAAGGAATCATATTTAATACATTCTGTTTTTTACTGTATTGATATTTATTTTCACTCTATATATAGTAAAATTCACTCCTTGAATTAACTTCACTTTGACCAATTTTTGCTTCTGTATTTTGAAGCTCTGTTGTTTGGTATGTCATACATTTGGAATAGTTATATCTTCCTGAAGAAATGACCCCTTTTGAATCATTCCATATCCTACTTTATTCTTGGTAATATTCCTCATTCTGAAGTCTGCTTTGTCTGATGTTAATATAGCTCCTCCAACTTTTTTTTCATTAATATGGCATATATCTTTTTCTAGTACTTTACTTTTAATCTATCTATTTTTTTAATTTAAAGTGGATTTCTTGTAGACAGCATATTATTGTCTTGCTTTTTTCCCCAATGCATATTTTTCCCCTGTGTACAATTGGTTTCTTTAGACCATTTATATTTAATCTAATTTATGATATGGTTAGATTAAAATCTACCATTTTGCTAGCTGCATTCTATATTTATTCTATCTTTCCAGTTCTTTTTTTGCCTCTTTTTCTGTCTTCTTTTGGCTTCTTTTTATTAATTCATTTTGACTACCTTATTGCCTTATTATTTGTATCTCTTTTCTAATTTTTTTTAAATGGTTCTAGGATCTACAATATACATATTTATTTAATCACAGTCTAACTGCAAATAATATTATACTACTTCATATGTTGTATAAGGGATTTAGACCAATGTATTCCCAATAGCTCACTCTCATTCTTTGGGCTACTTTTTTTTGTCATGGATTTTACTTTTATGCTATAAACATACAAAATATTACTACTATATATATTTCTTTTATTTCACTTCCAGTGCTTTTCATTTCTTTGGTGAAACCATGTGTCTGTCTGATATAATATTCCTTCTGCCTGAAAAAGTTAAACATGCATAGTGCAGGTCTACTGGCAATAAATTCTCTCAGTTTGTATGAGAAAGTATATACTTCTTCATTTTTTTCCAGCTTATTGAGGTATGGTTGATAAAGTAAAATTGTATATATTTAAGTCGTACAATGAGGTTTTTTAAGATATATATAACATGGTGATTTAATATATGTATACATTATGAAACGATTACCACCTCAAGTTAATTAACACATCGAATATCTCACATAGTTACCTTTTTTGTGTGGTGAGAACACTTAAGATCTACTCTCCTAGCAAATTTCAAGTACAGTACAATATTATTAATTATAGTTCACCAGGTTGTATCTTAGATCCCCAGAACTTATTCATTTTTCAACTGAAAGTTTATACCTGTTGACCAACACCTCCCCACCTCTCCCACCTCCCAGCCCCTGGCGTTCACCATTCAGAGAACTGGTTTGATGAGTTCAACTTTTTAGAGTTCATGTATAAGTGAAATCATGTGGTATTTGTCTTTCTGTGTTTGACTTACTTCACTTAGCATAATGTCGTCCGCATTCACCAGTGTTGTTGCAAATGTCACTATTTCCTTCTTTTTCATGCCTATTTCCTTCTTTTTCATGAACACTACTCTATAGCTTTGGCTATTTGGGTCTTTTGTGGTTTCATAGAAAATTTAGGCTTGTTTTCATTTCTGTGAACAATGCCATTGGAATTTTGATAGGGATTGCATTGAATCTACAGATGACTTTGGGCAGTATGGACATTTTAACAATATTAATTCGTCCAATCCATGAACACAGGCTATCTTTCTATTTATTTGTGTCTTCTTCAATTTCTTTCATCAATGTCTTATAGCAGGGGTCCCCAACCCCCGGGCCACAGACCAGTACCAGTTCATGGCCTGTTAGGAACCAGGCCACACAGCAGGAGGTGAGTGGCGGGTGAGCGAGTGAAGCTTCATCTGCATTTACAGCGGCTCCCCATCACTCGCATTACCACCTGAGCTCCGCCTCCTGTCAGATCAGCGGCAGCATTAGATTCTCATAGGAGCGTGAACCCTACTGTGAACTGTGCATGCAAGGGATCTAGGTTGCACGCTCCTTATGAGAATCTAATGCCTGATGATCTGAGGTGGAGTTGAGGCAGTGATGCTAGCACTGGGGAGCAGCTGCAAATACAGATTATCATGAGCAGAGAGGTTTGACTGCACAGAAACCATAATAAATCTATTGCTTGCAGACTCAGTGGCAAATGACACTTAAGCTGCATCTGGCAGCAGGATTTATACTGGCAAGTGAGTTGATGTACTTCAATTGTACAGCTGCATCTGGTGGCAGGCTTTAGGTCAGAATAGGACACTTATTTTAGTCTGCGTATGGCCTGCCCATTATTTTATTTACCACTTCTGTCCAAGCCTCTTTCCCGCACTGTGCACTTGTCTCAGTCAGTTTTGGTAAGCCCACAAGCTAACCCTAGCCAAAATGAATAAAAATCAAACATCACTGGAGAGCTTCTTTGAAAAGGGGGAAAGACCCAATGATGAGACAGCAGAAGACTCTAAGACTGCCAACAAAAAGAAAGCTGCATTTAAAAGAAAATACCAAGAGTCCTACTTAAACCTACTTAAACCCAAATAGCAAAAACAATCCTGAGAAAGAAGAAGAAAGCTGGAGGCATCATACTTCTTGATTTCAAGCTATACTACAAAGCTATAGGAGTCAAAACAGTATGGTACTGGCATAAAAATAGACACATAGACCAATGGAACAAAATCGAGAGCCCAGAAATCAACCCTCATATATATAGCCAACTAATATTTGACAAGGAAGCCAAGAATACTCAGTGGGAAATCAAGAGTGTCACTGAATATCAAGTTCACTTACAAGCTGCTCCAGTACCCATCAGTGAAGATTTTCTCATTGATCATCACTCACCTTTCCCTAGAAGTCTTATTTTACAGAAGTGGTTTAAGAGGACCCTAGGAAGAAACCCCAGTTCTTTTAGAAGAAACAAAAGACCAATGATTAAAACTCTCTTCTCACATTTGCACTGGTTTCCAATTCCCCATTCTTAGAAAGTGAAATCAGAATGGAAACTGACAATTTGACTAGATAAGTCAATTAAATGGCTTCTGCCATCTTGGGTTGCCTTCCATCATCTTGGATTGCCTTCCATAGCAAGGAAGGTCATTCCACATCATGACCAGGTCATGCAAGGCAGTTCCTACTTAGTACAAGCCACCTGGTCATTACAGTGAAGGACTCCAGGAAATTTTAGTGGATTTAATTTTAAAGTGAACAACAGAAAACAGTTTTCTGTTTCTCTGTGTTGTAGCACTTCATTTAAGATAGAGAAGAAATATTTGTTCACAAACATGTCTCAGTTTCAGAATTAGAGTCATGGGCAAAACTTCCATTTATTGTACTGATCCCCACAGAGGGTTGTTCCTTAATGGAATGCAATCTCTGCAGTGAAAAGCCTCCTGAAATTTACTCAGTATTTCCCCCTGGATTCTGTTTCCTTAACTCTAGCCACCCCCTAGGAGCTAATCTACTAAAACCTAGATAAGCCCCAAAGATTGAAAAGAGGTGGCACTCCAGAGGAAATGAGGAAGCCACCAAGACCACTTGGGGAGAGACATGGAGTTTTAGAGTAATCCCTGAGAGGAAACATGGATTAAAAGAAGCTTCATATGTTAACTGTCTCAGCAAACTTCTAGAAAACAAGTCTCTGGAGCCTCCAGAAATGAAGGAAGTCTAGTGGACCACATAAAATGCCCTCACCTGGAGTTCTCCTCATCCAAGCCAATGAAGAAGAGATGCATTTATATTCAACTCCACTGTGCCCATCCCTGTCTCCAAGCTGAACCAGGAAATCCATCACTGTATGTAAGAGAAAAGGACCAATTGTCCATATTACAACCACTGCTATTATATACCACAGAGTGCATCTTACTTTACAAATCTGATTAGTCATTGTTCCTCTGTAGTAGTATAGTGTAAACATTCCATATATGAACATAGAACATTTATGTTCATTGGATAAAAAGTCACACACCCTCTGTAAAGCCTATGTGTAAAATGAACAGTTAAAATAGATCATCTGCATCATTTCTTTCCAATTCTATGATTTTATGATTATTAGGGACCATCTTTCTAAAAGCAAACTCACATTCCAGGAGTAATCAGGTGGTATACTCTTCTCTCAGACTGTCTGAGAAGACAGCATACCAAGTGAAGAACATTTGGAAGGAAGCTATTTAATCAAGCTATTATTCTTGAGGTGGGTGGACTGATGAGCTGACTGGTTGGCTGGTTGGTTGGTTTCTTGTATTGGAAAGGAGAGTATGAAAAAACTGGTCCCTTAGGCTTGTTATCATATAATGATTTATAAATCCCAAAAGTGTGAGGAACAGTGTGTTTATGGCATAAAATGGTGGATAGGCCATTCTAATACCCTAACTATTCCCAGCAAGTAATTTTGGAGGCTTTGAAGGGTGAAGTTATGAAGAACTTAATGGAGTCAGTTTATTCCATCAGTGGTTAAAATAAAAATTGATTACTCTGGCTTTTCTATTAAGCTTCCCACCCTTTGATCATCTCACTACTTATCTACATATTCACCAAGGACTGCAGGGAAAATAATGTTGCTGCTAATAAATCTTATAGGGTATGTTGACAGAAAAGATTAAATGAGATGTGAAGTTGTCAGTATATAATGGAGAGTGTCCTGAACTGTTATTCACACTAATCAGACATAGCTCATTTTTTCAGAAAGAAGGACAGGAAGAATAGATCTCATGTTTCTAGTTTTTAGTTTAAATCTGTGAGCTTGGACTTAATTCCTGACCTGTAGCAGAGAAAATGATTTATTTATGCTTTGTAAATAACAGTCTGGGAATAATTTATTGAGCACCTTATTCAGTGAAGGTGGTAAACAGATATCTTTTGAATTCAATATTGATTGGAAAACTGGACAGCTTTGGACTTGGATGCTCAATCTTCCTTTTTTATGCTTCCTTAAAAACCACCAACAGGGGACTAGTCCAAATCTTTTTTCCTAAGTATCATACATAATCGTTCTTTCAAACTCTCTATTCTCCTTTGCCTTTCAAATTTCTTATCTCCTATCCCTAACAAAGTTATGACTGGTGACTTCCAATATACAAGGCAAGAGATCTGAATTTAACAAGAAAACTCAATATTGAAACTATTATTTTTAAGACTCAATCAGTGCTTTTTTAATATTAATCAATTACAAGATTACTGTTTTATACACAAAGATTTATACATTTTTTATTCAATTTTTAAATGCTACTGAAAAGTACATGCCTGTCCAAATATTTGAAAATGTCCTCTCTTCCTTTTCAGAGAACAAAATTGATTTTACCAGATAAAATTGCAGATAAAACCCCATTGATCTCAGATCCCTTTATTTGTTTTTATCATCCAAAAATACTTACTAAATGAACTAAACCTCTGTATTGAAACACCATTTTCTTTATCTAGGTAGGATCTGAATATAAAAAGTAAGGTAGTTCATTTTTGTATAGTATGAGTAAAAAATATAAAAATAAACATAAATAGGGATATTTTTAAAATAATACTCTCACATTCTTTAAAGCAAATATTTATGATATACTGGACCTTTTGTATTTTTTTAAGGCATCACTCAACTGGTTAGAGTGATATTTTAAAAGAAAATTTTAAAGGAAAACTTAGAAACAGCCTTGAGTCTTGAGTGTAGTGATGTCTGTCACAATTAACTCAGTTGATTAGGCCATTCTGAAAAGCTAGCATTCTGGAGTAATTTTTATCTCCACGTGTAAGTCAACTAATTCTGTTCTGTTGCCAAAGGCTTAGCTCAACCTCAGACCAGCTGTCCTCAAAATATCTGTTGTTGTTGATTAACAAGTTATGCTGAATAAGAGAAAGTGGATGAGTTTGTGCATGAAGACCCATAATCAACTTTAGAAAAACAGACCAAAATCAGAAAGGGTCTTCTTAAGGATCAAAATTAAAAAGAAATAAATTTATACCACTGGTTGTACAAACTGATGTGGATCTTGCTGCATTGGTTTATAGCAAAATAATACTGAGATTTAGATCCACAGTCAATTCAAAATAAGGTGAGATTTAATCCCACCTGGTTTCAAAATAGCTCATCTATTCAATATTTTCCTGTAAGGTTTAAGTTCCCTTTCAATAAAATCCTAAAGATATGTAGGAAGCAAAGCAACTTGGGTTACACTCATGTCTTTCTTCTTCATAGATTTAAGACCCATGAACAGGTCGGCAACATGCATTGTGACTGAATTTGTTCTCCTGGGATTTCCTGGTCGCTGGGAGATACAGATTTTTCTCTTCTCACTGTTTTTGGTGGTTTATGCCTTGGCTTTGCTGGGGAATGGAGCCATTATCTGTGCAGTGAGATGGGACCCACGACTACACTCCCCTATGTACTTTCTGTTGGGAAACTTTGCCTTCCTGGAGATCTGGTATGTTTCCTCCACTGTTCCTAACATGCTAGTCAACATTCTCTCCAAAACCAAGGCCATCTCATTTTCTGGCTGCTTCCTCCAGTTCCATTTCTTCTTTTCCCTGGGCACAGCTGAATGTCTCTTCCTGGCAGTAATTGTGTATCATTTGCCATCTGCCACCCACTGCAGTACCCCACCATCATGACTAGGAAGCTCTGTGGAACGCTGGTGTCCCTCTGCTGGCTCATTGGATTCCTTGGCTACCCAATCCCCATTTTTTTCATCTCCCAACTCCCCTTCTGTGGACCCAATATCATTGATCACTTCCTGTGTGACATGGACCCACTGATGTCTCTGTCCTGTGCTCCAGCCCCCATTACTGAATTTATTTTCTATACTCAGAGTTCCTTTGTCCTCTTTTTCACTATTACGTAGATTCTTCGATCTATACCCTGTTGTTCAGAGCTGTTTTTCAGGCCCCTTCTGCAGCTGGCCGGAGAAAGGACTTTTCCATCTGTGGTTCTCATTTAGCTGTGGTGTCTCTTTTCTATGGGACAGTCATGGTGATGTATGTGAGTCCTACATATGGCATCTCAACTTTGATGCAGAAAATTCTCACACTGGTATATTCAATAATGATTCCTTTCCTTAATCCCCTGATCTACAGTCTTTGTAATAAGGACATGAAACTTGCCCTGAGAAATGTCCTGTTTGGAATGAGAATTAGTCAAAATTCACAAGCCAAAGATGTGTCATACTTCCAAGTTCTAATGAAGAATAAGGTGGAGATGTGTAAGTTCTTTCAATGGTCTTTTGTCCTCATTCTGACTAGTTAGAGGCCATGGTTTTTTTCCTGGAAGTGTGCTCATCTTAAATACCTATGATGACTACTCAAACCCTAATTCATTGGATTTGGACATGCACTAAAATTTTTTTAAAGGCTGTCCTTATTGAAATGATAAGATGGGATTGCTATATGAGGGAAACTAGAATTTCCTGAAAGATTTTTTTTTAATAAATTTGTTTATTTATTTATTTATTTTTTGGCTGCATTGGGCCTTCATTGCTGCACACGGGCTTTCTCTAGTTGCAGTGAGCGGGGACTACGGGGACTACTTTTCATCGTAGTGTGTGGGCTTCTCATTGTGGTGGCTTCTCCTTGTTGTGGAGCACGGACTCTAGGCACCCGGGCTTCAGTAGTTGTGGCACGCAGGCTCAGCAGTTGTGGCTCGCAGGCGCTAGAGCGCAGGCTCAGTAGTTGTGGTGCACAGGCTTAGTTGGAACGTGGCATGTGGGATCTTCCCAGACCAGGGCTTGAACCCGTGTCCCCTGCATTGGCAGGTGGATTCTTAACCACTGCACCACCAAGGAAGTCCCTCCTAAAAGATTTATCATAAGTTTTAGGACAAGCCTAATGACTTTTACCAAATGGTTAAAGGTACAGTGACTTTTTTAACATTTTTATTTAAGTATAATTGATATACAAAGACTGCACATGTTTAATATATTTTAAACGTGCAGTGACTTTTTTTTCCTTTTACAAAGAGTATCCTTTTTTTTTAAATTGAAGTATAGTTGATTTACAATGTTGTGTTAGTTTCTGGTGTACAGCAAAGTGATTCAGTAATACATATATATACATATTCTTTTTCATATTCTTTTCCATATGGTTTATTACAGGATATTGAAAATAGTTCCCTGTGTTATACATAGGACTTTATTGTTTATCTATTTTATATATAGCAGTTTGTATCAAGGTGCAGTGACTTTTAAAAACCATGAGACCTTTCTATAATCTTTAAGAGACACTTCTTTCTTATACCTGGTCTAACAATCTCATCTAAATACACTTTCTCTCTATTAAAAGAAATAGAGAAAAAAAACTCTCTCAACCAGAAGAAACTCTTTCAACAAATTTTCTTAGAGATATAGTTCCTTTGTGGTAATTTTGAAATAAAACTTGAATACATGCTAAATAATAACTTGTTGAAGTTGCTTTTAACATTTCTGTTATTATAAGTACCACACTGTAGTGTAATTTATTTATTTACATGCACTTCCCCTTGAGGGAGCTCCTTGAGGACAGCAACTGCCTTTTTCATTTCTGGATTCCCAACACACAGTGTCAGAGAGGAAAGCAGCCCCTGGAATCTGGGAGCTGGCCTGGCACTATCAGTCAGGTCTTGGTGTAATCCTGTTGAACATAAACAAGTTCACAGAACGCCAACATTAGACAAGGTCGCTATATGAGCATGGAGCATGATGGATCAAGACAAAACAAGACCACTCTAGAATCATGTTTGAGCACAGACAAAATCAAAACACTGTCCCAACCACACAAAAAAATGACCAAACATCCCTCTCTTTAGGTTAATGTGAATGACTGCTGTCTCCTTACCAAGTAAAGCTTTAGCCCAAGTGCCTTCTAGATAACACTTAAGATACACAATCACCGAACTTCCTTCTGCTTTCTGACAGCATCCAGAGAAAATCTCTACTCCCTTCAATTCTCCCCAAAGTCAACTAACACAAACCCAAATCATATAATAAATCCCTTCTAACGTCTTTCTACTGAGATGCCCCATGTTCCTCATGGCATATGTTCTCTCTCTTTGCAAAAAGCCAATAAACCCATCTTTGTTCAACTACAGGTGTGTTCGTGAGGGTCTCTGTTATTGGAAATCAACATTAGTACAGTATCTAGCATAGAATAAGAGCCCAAAATGTTTATCAAATACCTTTATCTCAATTTTTTACTTATAAAATAATATGTAGTTGTTGTAACAAAGTCAAGCAATGAAGAAGTGTATAAAGATGAAGGATTTACCATCTTCATTCTCATCTCCACCAATCCTTCACTCTGCTCCTCAGAGGCTACATATCTAAATTCCTCTGTCTGGTATTCAACACGCTTCACAACATGGCCCCACTGTGTTTGTTTTCCATCGCTTCCCAACACGAACCCTCAGCTCTAGTCTGGCAGTCACTTAACTTCTCCACCCTTTGTCATCTCCACACCTTTGCTTAGGCTGCTCTTTAAACCCGGAGAGCCTCACCTCATCTTCTGCTGTGCAACTTGAGAAAGGTACTTAACACTTAGATTCTTAGGGTCTTATTTTGAAAAATGGGTATATAACATATTTTTAACAATGTCATAAGGATTAAATGAGACAATTTATGTAAGGACAATAACACAGTAAAAAAACACAGAAGGTTCTCAGCACATGTTTTTTCTGCTCTCCTTCATATCTTTTAAATCTGACCATGGATAATTTGCTGGTTGTTCTGCTGGATTTTCACTATGCTCATGTAAACCTTCATTGCCAAATAATACGTATATATATATATGTATATGGAACTAATGCCTTAGGTAAAGTACAAACTCTGGAGTCAGACTTACCATATCCTAGCTTATCTGCTTGCTTGTGACCTTCAACATGTTGCTTGAATACTACAAACTTCAGCTACTTCATCTGTAAAATGGGATAATAATAACAGCTATCTCATAGGGTTGTTATGAGTCAACACTCATAAAGCACATAGCATTGTGACTAGCAAACAGTAGAGCTCAAGAAACATCAGCTAAAAGAATAAATATGTTCTAACTCAGTAAAATATCATGGTATCTTTCAAAGTCGATACGTATAATTTTACATCATTCTATTTAACAGGAACATTGTGTTCCATTATATGAACATATCACAATTTATTTACCCATTTTTCAATTAAGATGCTTTACTGTATCCAATATTTTTCAATTAAAACAATGCTGCAATAAATGTCCTTGAATATAACTCTCTATACAGTCACATCAGTATTCCATAAATTAGAGGAAGGATTTCTGGGAAATAAGATTGGTATATTTTTAATTACAAAAAATACTGCTAAACTAGGTACTCCCAAAGAGTGTATCACTTTTCGACAAATAGTGCTGGGACAACTTGATATCCACATGGAAAAGAATGAAGTTGGTCACTTACCTCACTCCACCTACAAAAAATTAACTCAAAATGGATCAAAGACCTAAATGTAAGATGTAAAACTACAAACCTCTTAGAAGAAAACATAGATTTAAATCTTTGTGTCCTTGGATTATGTATGTTTTAGATATAACACCAAAAATATAAGCAATAAAATTAAAAATAAATTGGACTTCATCAAAATTTTAAAATTTTGTGTTGCAAAGGATACTATCAAGAGAGCCAAAGGTCACAGAATGGGAAAAAATATTTGCAGATTATGTATCTGATAAGAGTCTAGTAGCCAGAATATATAAGAACACCTACAACTCAACAATAAAAACACATAAAACTCAATTTTTAAATGTGCAAAATATTTGAATAGACATTTCTCAGAAGAAGATACACAAATGGTAAGTGAGCAAATGAAACACACTCAACATCATTAGTCTTTAGGGAAAGATAAATTAAAACCACAATGAGATACCTCTTCAAACCCAGTAGCATGGCTAGAATCAAAAAGACAGACAAGGGCTTCCCTGGTGGCGCAGTGGTTGGGAATCTGCCTGCCAATGCAGGGGACACGGGTTCGAGCCCTGGTCTGGGAAGATCCCACATGCCGTGGAGCAACTGGGCCCGTGAGCCACAATTACTGAGCCTGCGCGTCTGGAGCCTGTGCTCCGCAACAAGAGAGGCCGCGATAGTGAGAGGCCCGCGCACCGCGATGAAGAGTGGCCCCCACTTGCCGCAACTAGAGAAAGCCCTCGCACAGAAACGAAGACCCAACACAGCCATAAAATAAATAAATAAATAAATAATTCCCATTTAAAAAAAAAAAAAGACAACACCAAGTGCTGACCAGGATTTGGAAAAATTTGAACACTCACACATTGCCGGCAGAACTGTAAAATCGTGCAGCTGCTTTAGAAAACAATTTGGCAGTTTCTCAAATAGTTAAACATAGAGTGACCATATGACCCAGCAAGTTCATTCCTAGGTATAAACCCAAGAGAATTAAAAACATATTCACACAAAACATGTATATGAATGTTCATGGCAGCATTATTCATAATAGCCAAGAAGTAAAACAACCTAAATCTCCATCAACTGATGAATGGACAACAAAATGTGGTATATACATACAATGGAATATTATTCACCCGTAAAATGAGTTAAGTATGATACTTGTTACAACACGAATGAACTTTGCAAACATTATACTGAGTAAAACAAGCCAGACACAGAAGGCCACATATTTATTATAGGAGTTCATTTATATAAAATGTCCAGAATAGGCAAATCTATAGAGACAGAAAGTAGATTAGTAGTTGTTAAAGACTAGGCAGGGGGAAAAATGGGGAATGACTGCTAATGGGTATTCACTTTCTTTGCAGGGTGATGAAGATGTTCTAGAATCAGATAGTGGTGATGGATGCACAACCTTGTCAATATACTAAACCTACACTTTAAAAGGGTGAATTTTATGCTATGTAAATTATATCTTGCTAAAACATTTGTATGGGAGGCCTCATTTTCCCACAGCTTCCCCAGCACTGGACCTTATCACGGTTTCTCATTTGTTCGCCAATGTGAGAGGTAAGATTAGTATTGTATTAATTTCCCTTCCTTGAATTTAACATTAAGTGTCACAAGAGCTTAGGAAAATGAGGTATCAGTGTATGCTGTAGACAGAAATTCATTCAGGAAGGAAGTTGTGGTTGATCGGTGGCTTGAAGATAGGAAAGAGAAGGGAACAAACATGTGCTGAGAACCTCCTAGGTGTCTTTTACTGTCTGTGGTCCCTACAAAAATTGTCTCATTTAATCCCTGTGACGTTGTTACAAGATATAAGTTATACCCATTTTACAAAATAAGACCCTAAGAATCTGTGTTTTGATTTGCATTTCTCTAATGATTAATGATGTTGAGCATTCTTTCATGTGTTTGTTGGCAATCTGTATATCTTCTTTGGAGAAATGTCTATTTAGGTCTCCTGCCCATTTTTGGATTGGGTTGTTTGTTTTTTTGTTATTGAGCTGCATGAGCTGCTTGTAAATTTTGGAGATTAATCCTTTGTCAGTTGCTTCATTTGCAAATATTTTCTCCCATTCTGAGGGTTCTCTTTTGGTCTTGTTTATGGTTTCCTTTGCTTTGCAAAAGCTTTTAAGTTTCATTAGGTCCCATTTGTTTATTTTTGTTTTTATTTCCATTTCTCTAGGAGCTGGGTCAAAAAGGATCTTGCTGTGATTTATATCATAGAGTGTTCTGCCTATGTTTTCCTCTAAGAGTTTGATAGTGTCTGGCCTGTGGAGAAAAAGGAACCCTCTTGCACTGTTGGTGGGAATGTAAATTGACACAGCCACTATGGAGAACAGTATGGAGGTTCCGTAAAAAACTAAAAATAGAACTACCATACGACCCAGCAATCCCACTACTGGGCATATACCCTGAGAAAACCATAATTCAGAAAGAGTCATGTACCAAAATATTTATTGCAGCTCTGTTTACAATAGCCAGGACATGGAAGCAACCTAAGTGTCCATCATCGGATGAATGGATAAAGAAGATGTGGCACATATATACAATGGAATATTACTCAGCCATAAAAAGAAACGAAATGGAGTTATTTGTAGTGATGTGGATGGAGTTAGAGTCTGTCATACAGAGTGAAGTAAGTCAGAAAGAGAAAAACAAATACAGTACGCTAACACATATATATGGAATCTAAGGGAAAAAAAAAAAAGTCATGAAGAACCTAGTGGTAAGATGGGAATAAAGACACAGACCTACTAGAGAATGGACTTGAGGATACGGGGAGGGGGAAGGGTAAGCTGTGACAAAGTGAGAGAGTGGCATGGACATATATACACTACCAAATGTAAAATAGATAGCTAGTGGGAAGCAGCCACATAGCACAGGGAGATCAGCTCGGTGCTTTGTGACCACCTAGAGGGGTGGGATAGGGAGGGTGGGAGGGAGGGAGATGCAAGAGGGAGGGGATATGGGAACATATGTATATGTATAACTGATTCACTTTGTTATAAAGCAGAAACTAACACACCATTGTAAAGCAATTATACTCCAATAAAGATGTTAAAAAAAAAAAAAAGACTGTGTTATTTTTCTAAAGCTGCACAGCAGAAGATGAGGTGAGGCTCTCTGGGTTTAAAGAGCAGCCTAAAGGTGTGGAGATGACAGAGGGTGGAGTAGTTAAGTGACTACCTGACTAGAGCTGAGGGTTCGTGTTGGGAAGCGCTGGAAAACAAACACAGTGGGGCCATGTTATGAAGGGTGTTGAATACCAGAAAGAGGAATTTAGATATGTAGACTCTGAGGAGCAGAGAGAAAGGCTGGTTAAAAGGAAGAGGAGAGCAGAACCCTAGATAACATCCTTCATGACTTCAGGCATCCATGACATCCAAATCTGCCACCTCCTCTATTTCAACAAATCTCAACACCTCCGTCTCCACACCTCCTCTCAAATGTTCCCAAGAAAAGGAGTAACTGACAACAAATTACTGCTGAGGCTTTTGAAGGATGAATTTGTGGAACATTAGTATTTTTCACCGTTATTTTTGTGTTGAGTCTTGGAGATAGTTATTAGATACTGAATGTACAATTTCTGAGGATGGAAAATTGTGGGAAAAGATAAAACCTATCACAATGAGAAGTCTCACTGACTTATTCCTCTCTTTGTCATTTCTCCACTTTCGCTTTCTAAACTCTCTAAAATCTTAGCCCTACAAATTTTCCTTTTTCCACGGTCTTACCTAGCCACTTGTGTTCTGCTGCCTTCTGGTGCTTCCATTGCATGCCTAAGTATAAAACAAAAAACTTCAACCCACCCAAACATTATATGTAAAGAGGATAATGGTTAACTGAATCTTCTAGTTAACTGAAGACTAACCAGAAAAATCTTTTTGATAATGAGTATTAAAACCTTTCTAAAGTGTGTTTGCCCACTTTTGGACCTTGGTATGTTAAAAAGATTTAATCTTTCACCAACTCAGGAAGTGTAGTATGTTGGGACAGGCAGTGAACAGGCAATCAGACCATGGGCATTCCAATCCCATTCTACCACCAACTAGCTATGACCCAGCCAGGGCCGAAGGGTACATGGGAGGTGGCAGGAAAATCAAAATTGAAGAGAGCACACTGGTTATAAGGGTACTGCAATAATCTAGAGAAGATATAATGGTGACCTGATCTAGGACAGTGCTTCTCACAGTATGGTGAACAACAAGAAATGAACAGAAACTGAGAGGAAGCTTTAGAAACTTTTACAGCAATTCAACATTTTTGTAATATCCAAGCCCATGATCAGCAGACTCATCTCCTTGAACAGGATATAGGCTGTTTGGGTGTGATAGTACTATCGGCACATACTAGTCATGCACAATAGAACCACATTAAAACAGGTGATATTTTAAGGTTTGCTTATAAACTATAACCCAAAGTGTGTAAAAATTGAGAAAACATACACATATTTATTTTTGCATCTTGCTTTCACAATACTTTAAATTTTAATGTATAGTTTAATATTATAAGTTAAATTTAGGAAATATAATTTATATTATTTATTTTTAACCCTAATTTGTCTATGGCAAAACAAGCTTTACAGAGTTCCTTTCCAAGAAAAGACATATCCTTTCTGATGGCAGCCATAGTAGTAAACCAAATGATAACAATGGAAATGGTTCCCAAGAAATGACCTGAGTTCATACTAGTTTACTCAGAAGTATGAACCCTCATATATTTTAAATTATATGTATAGCTATAATTGACCATGAGGTGCTAAAACCACAATGTTTTATTTGCAGAGATATATTAGCTAATGAAACTATCAAATGTCAGCATTTTTATATACAAAACATAAAGAAATAAGTTCAAAACAAAAGTTTTTTTAAAGAAATATTATTGAATTAAAAAGCAGAAAAAAGTAAATGTTCAATATTCCATTGAACATTTATAAATGTCCTTCTTATAAAAAAGCATTTTGAGTTGCTAAAAGAAAGAACATATACAATTGTTGAGTCATTAGGGAAAGACTGTGTCAAAGATGCTTGCTAGCAAATCTTGAATGAATCCATGGCAAAGAAGGTAGCTCAGCTACCACTTTTCAATGACTCCACAGCTCAACGTATTAAAGAACTAGACCACAGAATGAACAAAGTTAGCAAAATTATTTTCCATGCAACTTGATGTATACACAGCTACTGCTAAAATGGCAATTATTTTTGTATATGTGCAACTTGAACATGATGATGATAAGAGGAGGAATTCTTTTTTTCAGCTTCATTCCTGAAATTCAAAACAATTAGCTCTAAATGGGATATAACTATGAAGGATTACATTGTCAACAAATGTGTTTGGGGTTTAAATTTTGAGTACGTATATTCTGATGATGCAGCCGCAATGATAGGAAAAGATTCTTTAGCAGTTACCCAAATTAAGGAGTGTATTCCATACTTGCAAATTTGATTAGTTATTTTAGCTCCCCTAAAGACTAACTACTTACATGATTTGATGAAAGTGAGTTTCTGGAACTTAAAGCTGAAGAATTCTGGTCCCGGCTATGATGAAATAGCTACTATCAGATTAATCTTCCCACCATAAATAACTATAAAATTTGGGCACAATATAAAAAACAATTGCTTGCAGGCATTGTACAGCAACCAAAGCAGGGATAAAATTCTTTAGAAGGGGGAAGCATACAAGATAAGCCCCATATTTATTCAGGCTTCCTCTCTGGGGACATTTTATGGGCTATGGTACAGGAGGGTGGAGCCCAAGCAGGGAGCCAAAGTCTCACTGGTCAGAAACCGCAGAGATAAGAGTTCCAGGCTGTTGAGCTAGCTGGGACTTAGGGGGCAAATGTCATGAATTTAAGAGATGACATAACAATGGAAAAATATGAATGAGTCTCACTTCGAAAATATATCAGTTATTAACTTTTTAGAAATTCAATATTAAGAAAACAAACATCACAGTTAAAAATGGGCAAAAGATCTGAATAGACACTTCACTGAAGAAAATATATGAATGGTAAATAAACCCATGAAAAGATGCTCAACATCATATATCATTAAAGAAATGCAAACTAAAAACATGAGTTACCATTACACACCTATTAGAATGACTAAAATCCAAAACACTGACAATAACAGGTGCTGAAAAGAATGTGGAATAACAGAAACTTTCAGCCAGCCACTTCAGAAGACAGTTTGGCAGTTTCTCATAAAGCTAATTGTACACTTACCATATACCCAGCAATCGTACAACTTAGTATTTATCCAAGTGATCTGAAAACTCATGTCAATACAAAGATCTGTATATAAATGCTTATAGCAGTTTTATTCATAGACAGTAAAAGCTGGAAGCAACTAAGATGTCCTTCAACAAGGGAATGGATAAACTGTGGTACATCCGTACAATGGAACATTATTCAGTGACAAAACAGGATGAGCTATTGAATCATGCAGCAACATGGATGATCTTAAATGCAGTTTAAAAAGTGAGATAAGAACGATCCAAAGGACTACGTACTGTATGATTCCATTCATACGATATTCTGGAAAAGGCAACACTATAGGGAAAAAATGTATCTTAGTGATGGCCAGGCGATGAGGGGGAGGGAAGTGGTTGACTACAAAGGTAATGGACAGGGGAATTTTTAGGGTATAGGGACAGTTTTGTATTGTACTGGGCTAGGTGGTACATGCCTCTATACGTTTGTCAAAATTCACAGAAAAAAATAAGCGAACTTTAATGTACGCAAACTAAAAAAGAATCAACCAGAATGTAGGGGAATCCCAAGATGGAATGCAAACTGTGACAAAGGAATCTAACTGTGTTACAAATATGTGAACATGACTGCGCTAAACGGGGTAGAGAAAAGAGAAGCTTACCTAAGTAACTTTGCAAAATGATATTTTCTGACTGGAAATTATAAGGCTAAAGGTAAAAGCAATTGTATACAAACACTGTACACTAGTTGGTAAATTTTTTTTTTACATGGCTGTGGTTAACAATTCTGAAACTTCTTCATGTCTAAACTTGGGTTGAAGAAATAAGTAAGTGAATGGGGCAGTGGGAGGGTTTCTCACTGTCTGTATTAGTTTCGTATTGCTTCTGTAACAAATTACCACAAACTTAGTGGCTTAAAACAACATACATGGGGACTTCCCTGGTGGCACAGTGGTTAAGAATCCGCCTGCCAATGCAGGGGACACAGGTTCGATCCCTGGCCTGGGAAGATCCCACATGCCGCAGCGTCAACGAAGCGCACGCACCACAACTACTGAGCCTGTGCTCTAGAACCCGCGAGCCACAGCTACTGAAGCCCATGTGCCTAGAGCCCGTGCTCCGCAACTGCAATGAGAAGCCCATGCACTGCAACAAAGAGTAGCCCTGCTCGCCGCAACTAGAGAAAAGCCCGCGGGCAGCAACGAAGACCCAGTCCAGCCAAAAAATTAAAAAAAAAAAAATTTTTTTAAAGACTTTAAAAAAAAAACAACATAAATGTATTATTTTATAGTTCTGGAGGTCAGAAGTCCAAAAGACTTCACTAGGCTAAAGTCAAGGTGTTAGCAGGACTGCTTCCTTCTGGAGGCTCTAGGGGAGAATACATTTCCTTGACTTTGCCAGTTTAGAGGCCACCTTCATTCTTTGAAGAATGGCCCCTTCCTCCATCTTCAAGTCTAGTAGCATAGTATCTTCCAATCTCCATCTCTCTCTCTCTCTCTATCTCTCCTTTAGTCATCATATTACTTTACATGTCTTTGACCCTCTTGCCGTCCTCTTACAAGGACCCTTATGATAACACTGGCCCATGTAATTACAGCTAATACAGGATAACCTTCCCCATCAAAATATCTTTAGCTTAATCATATATGAGAAGTAAAGTAACATATTCAGCCTATCATACTGTCACAGAGGAAAGTTACAGATGAGCAAGAAAACAAGGCAAGAATAAACTCCGTATTACTAGTTAGTATCAGAGACATCAGTATGAATTCATACTTATCTTAATATACATGCAGGTGAATAAATATAGCATTATAAATATGTGTGTATATATGGCATACTATACATGCATATACATTATGCAGCTCTGTCTGCTGAAAGAGCCTGGCAGCAATAACATCCCAGTAGCAATAAACACCTCCAGCACCTGGATCTTGGTTTGGCCATCCTTCAATAAAAGGTACCAGAACTCCTTGGAGAAATGACTAATTCTAGAACTGGGACAGACAAAATGCAAGATGAGCCTGAAGCATCTTGCAGTACCAGAAATAAAATAATACTTAAAAAGCAAAAAGATGAAGACATGTCAAAGTGATACAAGAGCTAAACTGAAGACCTCACAAGGCTAAAACTGGAACAGTTTGAGCAACAACATAAATAATGTAGTACTGGATTATAACTATGCAATTATAAGTATGCTATAAATATACATGAGTCCATACTGAAATAAATAAATGATTGAAAAAATAAATAAATTACGGGAAAGAGACAACTTTCCTTACAGAAGAATTCCAAATAATATAGGTAGATACTCCCTCCTCCAGGAGGTAGAGCTTAATCCCCTTTTTCTGAAGGTGGCCTAGACTTAGTGACTTGCTTCCAAAGAATATTAGGGAAAGGGGGGAAAAAGTAACTTTATAATGGAGAAACCTGGCAAACACAACATCAACCAAGTGATGAAGGTTAACATCACCAGTGGTATCATGTGGATACCTTGTCCCCTGATATGATATGACAAGAAGGGCATGTTACCTTTGTGGTACCTTTCCCTAAAACCCATAATCACAGTCTAATCATGAGGAAAAACATTAAATCTAGATTGAGGGCCATTCTACAAGAAACCATGCCCACTATTCCTCAAGACTGTCAAGGTCATGAAAAACAAGGAAAGACTTAGAAACTGCCACAGACTCAGAGGGGACTGGAGAGGGATGACAACTAAATGTAATGTGGTACCCTGGACTGGATCCTGTAACAAAGAAAGGACATTAATGGAAAACTAGTGAAGTCCAAATAACAGAGTTCTGTTACTAGTAACACACCAATAATGGTTTCTTAGTTTTAACAAATGTACTATGTAAGATATTAACCATGGGAGAAATTGGGTGAGGGATACACTGGAATTCTCTGTAATTATCTTTGAAACTTCTGTAAATCTACAAGTATTCCAAAATAAAAAGATTATTTTTTTAAATGACTTACCTAATATTTACACCACCTGAATAACCTCAAAAATGCCAAGGCCCACATGAAAATATACTGACACATGAAAATGTACTGATAGTAGACTATACTGTCTACTACTACTGTACAGACTAGTTGAGCAACATCAGTGTATGCTTGAGGAACACATGTAACCATTTTAAAGAAATACTTGATATGAGAAAGTTTGATTAGATGTTAATGTAATGTTAAAAAGTACCTCACAAGACCATTTAACATTACATTTGTCAATAACAGAAAAAGAAGAGCTGTGAGAGTTAAAGGATGATCACATCCTTAAGTATAATCCAAAGGAACTGAATTATCCAAATTCCAGATAATAGCCAGGAAGGAGAAAAAGCAATAAATATTTTCTGGCATCTGCTGTCATGCATTTATGCAAAGAAAATTTCTCATCAATAATGAATATCTAGAATTTGAAGAGATCATCATTCAAAGACTTGACCTGGAATTGCATGAACTATTCAAGCTTAAAAACTAATACTGAGGGAGTAGAAGGACGTGCTCTCACTCCCTCTTGCAAGAACACCAGAATCACAACTAACTGCTGAACAATCATCGACAGGAAGACACTGGAACTCACCAAAAAAGATACCCCACATCCAAAGACAAAGAGAAGCCACAATGAGATGGTAGGAGGGGCACAATCACAATAAAATCAAATCCCATAACTGCTGGGTGGGTGACTCACAAACTGGAGAACACTTATACCACAGAAGTCCACCCACTGGAGTGAAGGTTCTGAGCCCCACGTCAGGCTTCCCAATCTGGGGGTCCGGCAACGGGAGGAGGAATTCCTAGAGAATCAGACTTTGAAGGCTAGCGGGATTTGATTGGAGGACTTCGGCAGGACTGGGGGAAACAGAGACTCCACTCTTGGAGGGCACACACAAAGTAGTGTGTGCATTGGGACCCAGGGGAAGGAGCAGTGACCACAGGGGAGACTGAACCAGACCTACCTGCTAGTGTTGGAGGGTCTCCTGCAGAGGCGGGGGGGTGGCTGTGTGTCACCGTGAGGACAAGGACACTGGCAGCAGAAGTTATGGGACATACTCCTTGGCGTAAGCCCTCCAAGAGTCTGCCATTAGCCCCACCAAAGAGCCAGGGTAGGCTCCAGTGTTGGGTGGCCTCAGGCGAAACAACCAACAGGGAGGGAACCCAGCCCCACCCATCAGCAGACAAGTGGATTAAAGTTTTACTGAGCTCTGCCCAACAAAGCAACAGCCAGCTCTACCCACCAGCAGTCCCTCCCATCAGAAAACGTGCACAAGCCTCTTAGGTAGCCTCATCCACCAGAGGGCAGACAGTAGAAGCAAGAAAAACTACAATCCTGCAGCCTGTGGAACAAAAACCACATTCACAGAAAGACAGACAAAATGAAAAGGCAGAGGGCTATGTACCAGATGAAAGAACAAGATAAAACCCCAGGAAAACAACTAAATGAAGTGGAGATAGGCAACCTTCCAGAAAAAGAATTCAGAATAATGATAGTGAAGATGATCCAGGACCTCGGAAAAAGAATGGAGGCAAAGATTGAGATGATGCAAGAAATGTTTAACAAAGATCTAGAAGAATTAAAGAACAAGCAAACAGAGATGAACAACACAATAACTGAAATGAAAAATACACTAGAAGGAATCAATAGCAGAATAACTGAGGCAGAAGAATGGATAAGTGACCTGGAAGACAGAATGGTGGAATTCACTGTTGCAGAACAGAACAAAGAAAAAAGAATGAAAAGAAATGAAGACAGCCTAAGAGACTTCTGGGACAACATTAAATGCAAGAACATTCACATTATAGGGGTCCCAGAAGGAGAAGAGAGAGAGAAAGGACCAGAGAAAATATTTGAAGAGATTATAGTCGAAAATTTCCCTCACATGGGAAAGGAAATAGCCACCCAAGTCCAGGAAGTGCAGAGAGTCCCACACAGGATAAACCCAAGGAGAAACATGCCGAGACACAAAGTAATCAAATTGGCAAAAATTAAAGACAAAGAAAAATTATTGAAAGCAGCAAAGGAAAAACGACAAATAACATACAAGGGAACTCCCATAAGGTTAACAGCTGATTTCTCAGCAGAAACTCTACAAACCAGAAGGGAGTGGCATGATATACTTAAAGTGATGAAAGGGAAGAACCTACAACCAAGATCACTCTACCCGGCAAGGATCTCATTCAGATTCGATGGAGAAGTCAAAAGCTTTACAGACAAGCAAAAGCTAAGAGAATGCAGCAACACCAAACCAGCTCTACAACAAATGCTAAAGGAACTTCTCTAAGTGGGAAACACAAGAAAAGAAAAGGACCTACAAAAGCAAACCCACGACAATTAAGAAAATGGTCATAGGAACATACGTATCGATAATTACCTTAAACGTGAATGGAGTAAAAGCTCCAACCAAATGACACAGGCTAGCTGAATGGATACAAAAACAAGACCCATATATATGCTGTCTACAAGAGACCCACTTCAGACCTAGGGACACATACAGACTGAAAGTGAGGGGGATGGAAAAAGATATTCCATGCAAATGGAAATCAAAAGAAAGCTGGAGTAGCTATACTCATAGCAGATAAAATAGACTTTAAAATAAAGAATGTTGCAAGAGACAAGGAAGGACACTACATAATGATCAAGAGATCAATCCAAGAAGAAGATATAACAATTATAAATATATATGCACCCAACATAGGAGTACCTCAATACATAAGGCAACTGCTAACAGCTGTAAAAGAGGAAATCGACAGTAACACAATATCAGTGGGGGACTTTGACACCTCACTTACACCAATGGACAGATCTTCTAAACAGAAAATTAATAAGGAAAAACAAGCTTTAAATGACACAAGAGACCAGATAGATTTAATTGATATTTATAGGAAATTCCATCCAAAAACAGCAGATTACACTTTCTTCTCAAGTGTGCATGGAACACTCCATGATAGATCACATCTTGGGTCACAAAGCAAGCCTCAGTAAATTTAAGAAAATTGAACTCATATCAAGCATCTTTTCTGACCACAACACTATGAGATTAGAAATCAATTACAGGGAAAAAAATGTAAAAAGCAAAAACAGATGGAGGCTAAACAATACGTTACTAAATAACCAAGAGATCACTGAAGAAATCAAAGAGGAAATCAAAAAATACCTAGAGACAAATGACAATGAAAACACGACGATCCAAAACCTATGGGATGCAGCAAAAGCAGTTCTAAGAAGGAAGTTTATAGCTATACAAGCCTACTTCAAGAAACAAGAAAAATCTCAAAAAAAAAATCTAACGTTACACCTAAAGGAACTAGAGAAAGAAGAACAAACAAAACCCAAAGTTAGCAGACGGAGAGAAATCATAAAGATCAGAGCAGAAATAAATGAAATAGAAACAAAGAAAACAATAGCAAAGATCAGTAAAACTAAAAGTTGGTTCTTTGAGAAGATAAACAAAATTGATAAACCATTAGCCAAACTCATCAAGAAAAAGAGGGAGAGGACTCAAATCAATAAACTTAGAAATGAAAAAGGAGAAATCACAACTGACACTGCAGAAATACAAAGGATTATAAGAGATTACTGCAAACAACTATATGCCAATAAAATGGACAACCTGGAAGAAATGGACAAATTCTTAGAAAGGTATAACCTTCCAAGGCTAAACCAGAAAGAAATAGAAAATATGAACAGACCAATCACAAGTAATGAAATTGAAACTGTGATTAAAAGCTTCCAACAAACAAATGTCCAGGACCAGATGGCTTCACAGGTGAATTCTATCAAACATTTAGAGAAGAGATAACACCCACCCTTCTCAAACTCTTCCAAAAAATTGCAGAGGAAGGAACACTCCCAAACTCATTCTATGAGGCCACCATCACCCTGATACAAAAACCAGACAAAGATACTACAAAAAAAGAAAATTACAGACCAATATCACTGATGAATATAGATGCAAAAATCCTCAACAAAATACTAGAAAACAGAGTCCAACAACACATTAAAAGGATCATACACCATGATTAAGTGGAATTTATCCCAGGGATGCAAGGATTCTTCAATATATGCAAATCAATCAATGTGATACACCATATTAAGCAACTGAAGAATAAAAACCATATGATCATCTCAATAGATGCAGAAAAAGCTTCTGACAAAATTCAACACCCATTTATGACAAAAACTCTCCAGAATGTGGGCATAGAGCATACCTACCTCAACATAATAAAGGCTATATACGACAAACCCACAGCAAACATCATTCTCAATGGTGAAAAACTGAAAGCATTTCCTCTAAGATCAGGAACAAGACAAGGATGTCCACTCTCACCACTATTATTCAACATAGTTTTGGAAGTCCCAGCCACGGCAATCAGAGAAGAAAAAGAAATAAAAGGAATACAAATTGGAAAAGAAGAAGTAAAACTGTCACTGTTTGCAGATGACATGATACTATACATACAGAATCCTAAAGATGCCACCAGAAAACTACTAGAGCTAATCAACGAATTTGGTAAAGTTGCAGGATACAAAATTAATGCACAGAAATCTCTTGCATTCCTATACACTAATGATGAAAAATCTGAAAGAGAAATTAAAGAAACACTCCCATTTACCATTGCAACAAAAAGAATAAAATACCTAGGAATAAACACACCTAGGGAGACAAAAGACCTGTATGCAGAAAACTATAAGACACTGTTGAAAGAAATTAAAGATGACACAAATAGATGGAGAGATATACCATGTTCTTGGATTGGAAGAATCAATACTGTGAAAATGACTATACTACCCAAAGCAATCTACAGATTCAATGCAATCCCTATCAAATTACCAATGGCATTTTTTACGGAACTAGAACAAAAAATCTTAAAATTTGTATGGAGACACAAAAGACCCCGAAGAGCCAAAGCAGTCTTGCAGGAAAAAAAACGGAGCTGGTGGAATCAGACTCCCTGACTTCAGACTATACTACAAAGCTACAGTAATCAAGACAATATGGTACTGGCACAAAAACAGAAACACAGATCAATGGAACAAGATAGAAAGCCCAGAGATAAACCCACACACATATGGTCAACTAATCTATGACAAAGGACGCAAGGATATACAATGGAGAAAAGGCAGTCTCTTCAATAAGTGGTGCTGGGAAAACTGGACAGCTACATGTAAAAGAATGAAATTAGAACACTGCCTAACACCATACACAAAAATAAACTCAAAATGGATTTGAGACCTAAATGTAAGACCGGACACTATAAAACTCTTAGAGGAAAACATAGGAAGAACACTCTTTTACATAAATCACAGCAAGATCTTTTTTGATCCACCTCCTAGAGTAATGGAGATAAAAACAAAAATAAACAAATGGGACCTAATGAAACTTAAAAGCTTTTGCAAAGCAAAGGAAACTACAAACAAGACGAAAAGACAATCCTCAGAATGGGAGAAAATATTTGCAAACAAATCAACGGACTAAGGATTAATCTCCAAAATATATAAACAGCGCATGCAGCTCAATATTAAAAAAACAAACAACCCAATCCAAAAATGGGCAGAAGACCTAAATAGACATTTCTCCAAAGAGGACATACAGATGGCCGAGAAGCACATGAAAAGCTGCTCAATGTCACTAATTATTAGAGAAATGCAAATCAAAACTACAATGAGGTATCACCTCACACCAGTTAGAATGGGCATCATCAGAAAATCTACAAACAACAAATGCTGGAGAGGGTGTGGAGAAAAGGGAACCCTCTTGCACTGTTGGTGGGAATGTAAACTGATACAGCCACTATGGAGAACAGTATGGAGGTTCCTTAAAAAACTAAACATAGAATTACCATACGATCCAAAAATCCCACTATTGGGCATATACCCAGAGAAAACCATAATTCAAAAAGACACATGTAGGGCTTCCCTGGTGGCGCAGTGGTTGAGAATCTGCCTGCCAATGCAGGGGACATGGGTTCGAGCCCTGGTCTGGGAAGATCCCACATGCCATGGAGCAACTGGGCCCGTGAGCCACGACTACTGAGCCTGCGCGTCTGGAGCCTGTGCTCCGCAACAAGAGAGGCCGCGACAGTGAGAGGCCCGCGCACTGCGATGAAGAGTGGCCCCCACTCGGCCGCAACTAGAGAAAGCCCTCGCACAGAAACGAAGACCCAACACAGCCAAAAATTAATTAATTAATTAATTAATTAAAAAAAAAAAAAAAAGACACATGTACCCCAATGTTCATTGCTGCGCTATTTACAACAGCCAGGTCATGGAAGCAACCTAAATGCCCTTCAACAGACGAATGGACAAAGAAGATGTGGTACATATATATAATGGAATATTACTCAGCCATAAAAAGGAACGAAATTGGGTCATTTGTTGAGATGTGGATGGATCTAGAGACTGCCATACAGAGTAAAGTAAGTCAGAAAGAGAAAAACAAATATCGTATATTAACGCATATATGTGGAACCTAGAAAAATGGTACAGATGAACTGGTTTGCAGGGCAGAAATAGAGACACAGATGTAGAGAACAAACGTATGGACAACAAGGGGGGAAAGCGGTGGGGTGGTGGGGTGGTGGTGTGATGAATTGGGAGATTGGGATTGACCTGTATACACTGATATGAATAAAATGGCTGACTAATAAGAATCTGCTGTATAGAAAAATAAATAAAATAAAATTCAAAAAAAATTTTAAAAAGACTATACAACACTGAATACAAGTGAGAGTATATTAGGTCATTAAACGAGAAAAAATAAATATGAAGTCAAATGACCTTCCCCATCTTCCTTTCAAAAAATAAAAATAAAAACTAATATTGTAAAGTTCCATATTTTAAAGTTACATACACAGAAACAAACTCAAAGTTTTCATTTAAAACTTGGAAAGTATATTATTTAGAAATGTTATGGAAATTCAGTATTTGCTATATTTTAATTTGTTATAATTTTAATCATATTACATATTTTTTCGTAGAACATGAAAAAAATAATGAATTTTTCACCAAAATCTATAGAGATGCCTCCAAATTCCTTCATGTTTATTCTACTGTCAGACAAACATCATTTTCTTATGTATCATTTTCCAAGCATTGCCTTAAGGGACAGCAAATCTGTTCAGCCAATAATTCTCCATAATACCTTGTGGAAATTTAGTTACTCTAATTTAGTTCCTCCTCCCAGAATTGTTCAAGAAGATGAATATATTTATAGCTTTGAAACTTTATGAACTCTAGAAGGTTGGTTCTACATCAATACAACCTGTCAATATTATGCTGATTCTTTTCTCTCCTCAGCTCTTTAAACACACTGTTCCCAGGCAATCATCTCTATCCTTGATAACAGTACTTACTATAACCACTAACTCAATGTCTTCCTCGGTTTAATAATATTTTTCTCATATTTCTTATAATAACGTATGCTCTCATTTTAAGGTTTGACTTTGGCTGCTTATTTCTTCCTAGAGACTTGGAGGATAACTAATGTTAAAATAAACTATCACACTGGTTATGTCCTTGTATCTGAGCAACTAGACATCCAACAGAAGTGCTTTACTTGGATTAATGGATTAACACAGTTTTATCCTCAATTATACATTTTTCTTTAAAACAGGCAAGTATAAACATTAAGTATATGAAAAACTACATTTAAAAATTAAATCTAAACACCTAAGAAGAATAGGCACTCTACACACTAACCTTAACTATTAGAATTTTAGTCCTTCCTGCATTATCTCTTCCTGGGTTTAAATAAGAACACATAATTCCTTTCACTTTCTTACTTTGACAAAAGAACCCCACAAAACAGCCTGGTATAGTGTCAAAAGCAGTAAACTTAGTGTCAGCAGACCCAGATTAAGCCCAGATTTACCATTCATTAGCTGTATGACCCTATTCATCTTAAAACTCTCATATTGCTATATCCAATACTAGAATAGGTGTTCAGTCAACATTTATGAACTTAATCAGGAACTGAGTCTAGCAGAAACCAGTGAAGAAGTAAAAGAGACCTCTTCTTTGCTTGTCAAATTATGAATTGGGCTACAGCAATAAGCAAGTAAATAAAAGAAAAGGTATAGTCCTCCCTCCCAACTGTTCAACCACCTGGCAGGGCAGAGGAAATGGCCTGCGCCAGGGAAGAAGCACAAAGAGAAGCAAAGCTGGAGAGGGCGAAAAGACTGGTAGGCTTACACCCTGACTAAGATTCATAATTCCCTGGGATGCATAGTTTTCCCTGACCACACTGGTAAACCACATACTCTCACATCTAGTGGGGCCATACCCGCAAATCCCAGCATTCTGGATCTACTTCTACATTCATCTGATGGAATTCTGGTTAACATCTTCTACAGCCACCCTGCCCTGACCAAAAATAAGCAGGACTATGTAGTCATTTTGTTTACCTTCTCTATCCATATAAACATGTAAAATACATGAAAAAACATGTGAGAACCTGATCTTCTAAATATAAACAACAACAACAAAATGCGTTCAGAGAATTGTAATCAACATCAGAATGTTTACTCATTCAATATTTATTGAGTGTGTACTATAAGTAGACACCATGATAGAGTTAGGGACACATTCTAGAAAGACACAGAAGAGTTCACAATCTCTTGGGAGATATATATAATAATTTACAAATCACTTATATATTACATAGTGATAACAAATATATACATATGGTTGCTTTATCTAGAATGCAGTTCTCAATGAACACTGTTGAAAGTATAGACAGATTTCTGTGTCTTTCTTGGTCTTGTCTCAAGACATAGCCTTGTAAGCAAGTTTATCTGTAGGATAACAGCTACCCTATCATTCAGTATAAAAGTCACAATTCAACCCTCAAACAAGTGTTTTCCAACCTGGACCATAATTGTGGCGTGGTCAAAGAGTGTTGGTAATAAGGCACTCAAAGTCAAGTCTACTATTGCATTGCTTCTCCAAAGGTGAGCTTGTACAAGGACAATTTCCTTTAGCATTATCCATTTGTTCAAAAAGAGTTCACACAAATGTGCTTGTGTTTGCCAGAGATATATTTATTCTCTATCATAGCTTTAAAACCATGCTAAAAATAATTTTTAAATGTCATTTAAAAATATAACCCAAGAAGCCAACTTGAAAAGGCTACATACTCTTATGATTCCAAGTATATGACTTTCTGGAAAAGGCAAAACTATGGAAACAGTAAAAAGATCAGTGGTTGTCAAGGGCTAGGAGAGAAGGAAAGAATGAATAGGTGGAGCACACAGGATTTTTAGGGCAGTGAAACTACTCTGTATGATACTATAATGGTGGGTACAAGTCATCATACATTTGTCAAAACCCATAGAATGTACAACATCAAGAGTGAACCTTAATGTAATCTGTGGACTTTGGGTGATAATGATGTGTCAATGTGAGTTCATTGACTGTAACAAATGCACCCTTCTGATGCAGGATGTTGATGGTGGGGGAGCAAGTGTGTGTGTGTCTGTGTGTGAGGGCAAAATGTATATGGGAACTCTCCGTACTTTCCACTCAATCTTGCTGTGAACCTAAAACTGCCCTAAAAAATAAAGTCTATTTAAAAAATACTTTTAGGGTTTCTCTGGTGGCACAGTGGTTAAGAACCCGCCTGCCAGTGCAGAGGACACAGGTTCGAGCCCTGTTCCGGGAAGATCCCACATGCCACGGAGCAACTAAGCCCGTGCGCCACAACTACTGAGCCTGCACTCTAGAGCCCGCAAGCCACAACTACTGAGCCTGCGTGCCACAACTACTGAAGGCCACACGCCTAGAGCCCGTGCTCCACAACAAGAGAAGCCACCGCAATGAGAAGCCCGCGTACCACAACGAAGAGTAGCCCCTGCTCGCCGCAACTCGAGAAAGCCCGCACCCAGCAACCAAGACCCAAAGCAGCCCAAAAAATAAATAAATAAATAAACAAAAAAATTTTAAATAAATAAATAAAATAAAGAAATAAAAATACTTTAAAAAAATGTAACCCAATAATGATTATTGGCAAAAACTGTACAACTAGTGTTTTTTTTCCCCTTTGGGCAGTGACAAACAGAAGCAGACACAGCAAATTTTCCACAAGGCTTTTTGCTATAGAGGAGTCTGTGCACCAAAATGTCAAGGCACACACCTCAAATGATAAGTTTTTCATCTACTCCCATCATTCACCAGGCCCATTTTGGACACCTCAGCCAGAAATCTCCCTCTCTGCTAGCAGGAACAAAAAGCTCCAGGCCACACGCAATAGTTGGCAAAATCTAGAAGTTGGCGCTGTTCAAGCTGCCTCGGTGAAACCAATGCCCTAAGGATCCCTATACCCCCAGGCCTAATCCAAAGATAAGTTGTTTTAACAGATTAGGAAAAAAAGTTGAAGAAGGAGAGTCATAACAGAAAAACCTAGGGTCCCCAGGCACCAGTTTAAGACTCTCTGCAGCAGCTCTGCTTTGGTTGATTAAAGCAGGAGTTTGGAGGCCCCTGAGAGCCAATTAAAAAAGGAAGTTAGGATGAGGGAGGGAGAAATGATTCCAGCAACTACAAATTAAAAGTGAATGGATCCCACAGCACAAAGGGACGGTGATTCAAACTGTTGCATCAGCCAAGTTCCAGCACCAACTCCCTGAACATGAAGAGAGAGCAAAGGGGAGGGGTGAAGGAGGGGGGCAGAGGTGTCCCACAATCTGGCAAGCTTCCACTGCTTATCTCAAGTGAATACATACCTGACAATTAAAGCGCAAGTGGAATCTCTTGATTAGCCATGCAGAAAACCCCAAGACCGTGCCATAAGAGGGACAGGACCTGTAGGCAGGGAAACATGCCCAAAAGAGTTAGGCAGGATGCTGCTGACACAACAGACCTGCTGCCAATTCAGAACTGCTCTTGTCAAATCAGATCACACGTGACTCACTGTCCTTTGTGGAGAACAATGTTACTTCCATCACTATCCCTCCCCTCCACCCTGTACTTGTAAAATACCTGATGATTTTCAAGCATGTTCACAAATACTACTTCAGTGATTGTCACAAACAAAATCCCTGTGGGTTCGGTCAGGTATGGATTAGTATTTTCATCTAGGAATTTTTAAAAGTTAATGCTGAAGTTCAAGAGATCTAAGAGCATAAAAGCAGTATTATTTGTATATTTTAAGTGATATGCCACTAAGTTTATATATACACAGAATATGTCTTGAACAAAATGTAAGAAAATGGAGCGGTTACTACAGCAAAGGAACTAGGGGTCAGGAATGGAAATAAGGCTTTCTTTTTTCTGTTAGCTTTTTTGTAATTTTACAATTTTACACTATTGTATATATAATTTCCTGAAATTCAATGAAAAAGAAAGTTACAATTAGGGAGCAGAAAACCACAATCCAATTCTCTTTCCCACTGTATAATGCTGCCTCCCATGTTGGGTAAACAGGACAGAACAGTTTTCTTTCTCCTGTATCTTGCCACTTATTCCCCATTCCATCACCACCATCCACATGTACGTATACACACACAACTTTCTGTGAGAATTTCCCCATGATTGCCTGCTCAATGCAAATCTGCCAGGAGCTGAGGGTGTGCTGAAAACCAACCAAGTGACAGGAAAATTGAAAATGTGATTCTGGCTTATAGGAAGAGTGATCCTAAACAATACATTTCATTTGGGAAAAAAATAGCATTTTTGTTCAAATATTTTGAGAAAACAGAAAAATAAGCTAGCACTTCAGCATGAAGGATCAATATTAGAAAGAATGAAGGCCACAAAATCTGCCAGTATTGAGAACGTGGTTCCCTAATACTCTACGGCCTGGCAAGTCACTGACAAAAAGGGAAAAACTTCCTTTCCTGGAGATCAAGGGAGATTTCTTGGCCTGATACAGAGAGAGTCTCCCACAAGAAGAAAGGTGAGAGGCTATATGACGCAATGGGAAATGCGGCTATGCACATCTAAAGATAAAATATATAAATTAAGTTAATGGAGTACTGGAAGACACTGCCTCTCAGGTCACACTCAACACTGATACCCTGACTCTACAAATCACAGATGTAGGTAGATCAGTAAGTAGAGAAGGAAAATGCTAACAGAATCCTGACACCAAGAGGCAGTTATTACCACGGACTAAAGTAGGAGACTACCATGGGAACAGAATGCATACTCTTTTAAAATGTATTCAATGGTTCCATGTGAATTATTGAGCACTTGTGTCAGGTACTGAGCTAGGATTTAAGACCACTAAGATGAGTACCTTCGAAAAGTTCACAGCCTATAGGAAACTGGCAAATAATTAAAACACGGTAAGTGCTCTGAGAGTATAGAGACAGGCACGCCAAAATCGAATATGCTCAGGATGGTTTTACAAAAGAGGTAATGTTTGAGCTGAATCTCAAGGACAATCAGGAGCTCTCCAGGAGTGAAGACAACACATTTCAAGCAGAAGGAATCACGTGTGCAAAAGTGCTGAGGTATGAAAGAGCATGGAAATTTCCAGATATTAAAAATATGCTGGGGTTGCCATGCATTAGGATTATAAGAAGAGGGCAGAAATGAGGTAATACAGATAAGCAGACCAAAACGTGATGGCTGTGGCCCATGTGAAGGAGTGTCTTACTGGAATTAAAGAATTGCTGAGGGTTTTTAAACAAGGAAATTATATGATCAAATTTGTTTTGAGAAAGGTGAAACTGCTGGCAGCACTTCCCACTTCTGAAACAGCAGAAGAGCACCTTAGCATAACGGGTAGAGTACAAGCTCTAGAGTCAGGAGGACTGGGTTCAAATTCCAGCTCTAATACAGCTGGAATTCCAGCATAATTGAGTCCTGCTTATCTCTACTTGTCATGTACCACCTGTAGGACATGTATTAGTTCATTTAATCCTCATAACAATCCTACAAGATAGGTAGTAATATTACCTCCATTTTACAGATGGAGACACTGAATCTCAGAGAGCTAAGAAACTCACCCATAGCCTTTGAAGCACAATAACAGTAAAAATTTCAAATCATGGCTCTACTACTTACAAACATAAACTTGGACAACACTACTATTATGATCATTATTACTAAAAAGTGAAAAAAATTAGAGAAAGTAAGATTTCAACTATAGGGAGAACAAAGACCACAATTGCCATAGTCAGGCAAGAAATACAGAATTACTGAACTAAGACAATATGAATGGACAGAAAATAAATGAAGAGATATTTAGGAGACATGATCAACATAACAGCCATGTGACAGACTGGGGGATATTAGACATGAAGAAGGAATCAGAGATGACTTCCCAAGCTTCTGGCCTAGATAACTGAATACATGGTGGTGTCAGCTGCTAATATAGAGACAACAGAGGTGGCTGCTAGAGATAATGAGTTCTATTTTAGATACGTTGGATTTAAAACGTCTGTGGCACATATAGCCTAGTAAGCAGGTGTAAACTTATCAGTAGCGCTAGGGAAAAAGATCTGGAAATATAAATTTAGGAAAATTAGTAATTTGGTAAATGAACACATGGCTATGAATGAAATGGTTCAATGAAAATGTTTTGAGGAAGAAAAGCAGTAGGCCATGGGTAGGACTCCTAAGGCCACCACCATTTAAAGAGAGGATGAGGAAGAAGTGTCCATATAGGAAGCAGGATTCAATAAGATTCTGACTTCTCCACCAGGGCTACGCACATCATATCCACTGATCAGAAACAGTTTGTGCTTTGGCTATTACCTGGGTTCACTATGTTCACGGTTACCCTCTCAGACTCAACACCCTAGGTTTTTATCCCTTCAGTTCTTCCCCTAATCACTGTAATTAGGCCTCTTTTCCTCCCATGTAGAACCAAGTTATAACCTTCAACTTCTGCTCTACTCTTGGAGTATCCTCCTAGCAGTTCTACATGTTGGTTTGTACTGTGCCAACCTGCTAAGCTGGAACTACATAAGGTCTTTTTTATATAATAAATATATTATCATATAAGACTTTGCATGAGGTCTAATTTATATAATAAATCCCTTATCCCATAACTCATAAAGGTTCTGCTCCCCTGATTGAACCATGACCGATATATTCCATCCCCGTTTCCTAATTCTGACCGCCATGGCCCACCCCCACAAGTATTGTGATAAAGAATAGCACAATTTCCACTATCTCTCTGAAGGCTAGAGACCAAGTGAACCTACAAGAGAAGCAATTACCAAAGCAGGAGCCCTGTTCTAAAGGCTCTTCAAGCCAATAGAATAAAATTTCAAAATCATTATTATTCTGCATACAAGGTGTCAACACTCTCTATATTAATCTAATATATCTTGTTTTCCTAACCCACCATCTGTCCAGCCAGCCAGCCATTTGTTATCGAGTCAGGCAATGTCCAACACTCAGAGATGTATATAATAACGTCTAGAACTCAAAGATAAGTATGAGTTAGTGGCTGTCCTTTAAGGTTCAAACCATATAATCAAGTAATCATAATACAATAAAATGTGTCATATAATATAGATGGTACAAAGTGCTATATCATTTCCTAAACATAGCTCCCTAAATTTTTTTTCTTTAATACATTTTCCTCAGTCTTGGATGCTCTCTTTTACATTTGACATCAAATTTATAAGTAGCTAGCAAGTATTTTATTAAAAGATGTTCAACATCACAAATAAAGGAATGAAAATTTAAAACAATGAAATGTCATGTTGCCTATCAGATACAAAAATTATATCCCAGCTCATGAATAGGCACTCTTATAACAGGAGAAAAAAAGGATATTATGAAGATAAAAATAAAAACTAATGAAACAGAAAAAATATACAAAAGATGAGGGTAAACAAAGTCAATTTCTTTGAAGACTTGTAAGAGACAAAAGGCTGAAGGAGAAGTGATAAGGTACAAATGAATAATACCGGTAGAGAAAAAGGGGACAAAATGACTGATACCATAGAGAATAAACAAATAAGGAACATACTACAAATATTTAGGAGAGTAAATTTGAAAACTTAAATGAAATGGATAAATTACTAAAAAATACAAAATATCAAAACTGAATCAAGAGAAACTTGAATAATTCTATCCAATAAACCTTAAAGAATTTAAATCAAAGTTAATCTTTCCATAAAGAAAATGCCAGGTGCTGATTGATGACTTTATGGGCAAGTTCTACCAAGAAAAAGACACACTGATTTTATATCATCTTTTCAAATGAACATACAGGAGAAATGCTCTTTACTCATTGTATGAGCCTAGCATAACTTTAATACCAAAACCAGACTAGAATAGATTAAGAAATAGTGTAGACTCATAAACTAATATCACTTGTGACCCACAGATATAAAATCTTAAATATTACACAAGTGAATCCAGCGATATAAAAAAAATACATATCCTGACCAAGTAAGTTTTGTACCAAGAATGCAAGTTTGATTTATTAGTCAAAAGCTGAGTACTCTAATCCACCACACTAACAGATTAAAAGAAAAAAAGAATCTGCCATCTCAATAAATGTAGAAAAAGCATTAGATAAAATGTAATACCTTTTCATCATAAAAACCCAAATAGGCTTGAAATCTAAGATAAGGCATATGTAAAAACTATATAACAAATATCTTATTTAATATTGAAATTTTGAAAATATTTCCTTTAAGCATAAGAACAAGACAAGGATGCTTGCAATCATCACTTGTATTCAGCATACTAGAGATCCTAACTACTGCAGAAAACAAAGAAAATAAAAGGTAAAAGGACTGGAAAGGAAGACACAAAAAAGTTGTTATTTATACACAGAAAACCAAAAGGAATCAACAAATTATTAGAATGAGAGAGTTCTAAAAAGGTCACAGCTACAAAATATATAGTCAATTGTATATCTATTCCCAAGCACAGTTAGCAAAATGTAATTCTTAAAATTATACTATTTACAATAGCATAAAGAACTACGAAGTATCTAGGAATAAATCTAATAAAAGATATATAGGACTTTTCCAGAAAAAGTATACAATTATATTGAAATACATTGAAGACTTAAGTAAATGAAGAAAATCATGAATAAGAAGATTCAATGCTATAAACATGTCTGTTCTTCCTAAATTGATCTATAAATTCAGTGCAATCCCAAGCAAAACCCAGAGGAGTTTTTCATGAAAATTTGGATTCTAAAATGTAAATGGGCCACTGGTTAAGAACAACATGGCCCATTGTTATTCTGATTGGATACTGACTTTTTATAAAACGATAAGACAATATGGTACTGGAATAGAAATAGACAAATAGATCAGAATAGATCAGAAGAGAAAGCTCAGAAACAGACCTATATACTATATACAAAAAGTTGGTTTAAGACAGATTGGGCTTTGGGGCTTACCTGGTGGCGCAGTGGTTGAGAATCTGCCTGCCAATGCAGGGGACACGGGTTCGAGCCCTGGTCTGGGAAGATCCCACATGCCGCGGAGGAACTGGGCCCGTGAGCCACAACTACTGAGCCTGTGTGTCTGGAGCCTGTGCTCCGCAACAAGAGAGGCCGCGATAGTGAGAGGCCTGCGCACCGCGATGAAGAGAGGCCCCCGCTTGCCACAACTAGAGAAAGCCCTCGCACAGAAACGAAGACCCAACACAGCCAAAAATAAATAAATAAATAAATTTAAAAAAAGACAGATTGGGCTTTAAGATCAGTGGGCAAAGGATGGATCTTTAACAAAAGGTGCTGGGGCAATTAATTACTCATTAAGAAAAAAATTATATACCTACATCATAACACAAGGAAAGGTCATAATGAAAGAAAAGGACAAAATGATAAAAATTCATAAATCAATAGAGGGGATATGTCTTGATGACTTCAGGATAGGGAAGGTCTTCTTAAAACACAAATAGCACTAACCATAAAAGAAAATATTGATAAATTCAATAATGCTGAAATTAAGAACTCTGTTCAACAAAGGATCTAATACAGAGAGTTAAAAAAAAAAAAGACACGCTAAAAACTCTTAGATGTTTGCAGCACGTAAAATGACAAAAGATTAATAGAGGAGATAAATAAGTCCTACAAATCAATTTGAAATTCAATACAGAGGTGGGCAAAGACACAAATAAGCATTTTTACCATGAGAAAATATTAGTGGCTCGTAAATATATGAAAAGATATATATTGGCTCAAACCCATTAACAGTGAGAGAAATGCACATTAAGGCCACCGGGAAATATCATTCAAACTTCCTGTATTTGTGAACCCTGAAACATAAGATGACACCAAACATAAATGAGGATGCAGAAGACTCATTAGTAGGAAGACTCATCCACTGATAGCAGAGACAAACTGGTACAACCACTTTGAAAATGTTTGATATTTCTCAAAAAAAAGTTGAACACATGTAACTCCATGACCCAGCAATTCTATCCTTGTGCCAATATTCTGAAACAGTGGTTCTCACACATAAGAATCATCTGTATGATTTGTTAAATACAGATTGCTGACTCTTCCCCAGAATTTCTAATTCGAGGACTGAGGCCTGAGAATTTGTATTTCTACGAAGTTCCAGGTAATGCTGATGCTCTTGGTCTAGGAACACTCTTTAAGAACCATTGCTATAAAAGAAACTCTTGCACCTACACATCAGGACATGTACAGAATACTAATAATGTATTGCCTTAATAGCAAAAAAAAATGAAACCCAATATCATTTAACAGCAGGATGGATAAATTGTGCCATAATCATACAATGAGATATTATATATCTGTAAAAACAAATGAGATAAGAACATGGAGAGGCACACAAGAGCTTCTAAGATACTAGTGATTGATATTTCCAGTTTTCAAGCCAGGTGGACATTTTCACAAGTATTCTAATTACTCTTTAAACTGTACACACATATTTTGCATCCTTGTTTGTACATGTATTTCATCAAAAAAATCTTTTGAGTTCTGCTTCTGTCACCTACTGGCCATCTATCTATTGTCTGGCCCAACACGAACATGTCAACTTGTCTCAGGACTTGAGTAAAAGGGGTACAGTTATTGGATCTCCTCTCTACTGACTTTAATGTATACACCTCACCACCCTCCTCCTTCCCAATTGCTTTCAAACATTTCTCACGATATTTTACACTCTCTCAAGTTCCTGATCACTCTTCCATGACTATAGGCCTCAAAATCAACAACCAGAACTGAATGCAAGGCTCTACATGTGGCCTGACGCTGTATTTAAAACACTGTCTGGCTAGCAGATTCATTGGTATAATCTAAAAACAGTGTTTTGCAATTATATCATACTGGTTACTCATATTGACTTTATCTTACCTACTAAAATTCCGAGTAATTTTTCATACATGATGTAGAAGATACACCTCAGAAAATTGTCCTTTTTGGACCAAAAGAATGGACTTTAAAATCTTATTTTAGATTCAGCCCTTAAAACTTCTTTAGATAGATTGATGTTTATTCTACCATCCATTTTCTGAGGACTTCTCCATGTTTTACATTCTTCATAAATTGAATGAGTCATCAGTGATATTCAAGTCTCTGATCAAGAGTTGAACAGGACTGGACCAAGGACAAAGACCTGAGTCACATCACTAGAAGTCTTCCAAATTAATCTGTATCCATTAATGCACTCTCTGGTTATAACCATTCAGTTGGTTAATAATCCTCCCTCACATTTCCCTATTTTTCCATGAGGATATTAAAAGAAACTGTTATAAAATATATCACTAGAACCTAAAGGAATTGAATATCTAGCTCTCTCTGGTCTTTCACCGAAGTAACACTATGAGAATAGTACTGCTGTCATGTTGGACCATGATAAGGGCCACTCCTAAGGATGACAGAATGGGGAAGTGGAAGGAAGCTGGTTCCCAACAACTTTGTGGAACTGCCATTCCTGCCCTGGGCTGCCTATTGCCAGATTTCTTTTAACTTAGAGAGAAATAAACTATTTTGTTTAAAGAAAAAAGCGGGGAAGGGGGTATTACTCTAATGGATTGAAGTGATCCTAAAACCAAGAATTCAAGCCTAGAGAGAATGAAGCAGGCCAAACTACACAGTATTTTTTTTCCAAACAAATTTAATTCTGTTCCAGCCCCAAAGAAGGGGAAGCACCTAAATTTTAAAAATAAAAATTGCTCAAAAACTAAGTCATTAAAAAAATTAAGCCCCCTCCCTTAGCAATAAATACTGAAATGATATATACACATGAGGCTCAGGAAGGAGGCAAGAACAGGAACCTTGGGGACTCTGTCCCATGACAAGGTCCCAACACTTCTACCAACTCCATGCTCTTTGCCTAAAACATAGAAGAGCAATGGAAGAGGCAGGAGATATACCAGGGACATGTGTGGCCCCAGAGAGAGCTGGAACATAACAGGAGAGAAAGAAGACACAAAGTGTCTTACAGGGCAGAGGAAAGGAAAGTTGTCATCTAAAACATCCCCCCAATTCCAGTTGCGTCACTGGATCTAGCTGGTGCAGTTGCCGAGTGCCCTTGAGCTTTTCTCCTCGCCTCCATTCCCTCTTTAGCATGCCGTCCAAGGAAGGTCATTCACACTGTGGCCTCGATGCCACTGTGGCAGCGGCCTGGCTGCTGGAGCCCTGAGGCTTCCCATTCACCACCAGCAGGAGGGGCGTCTCCACACGAACACTGGAAAAGGAATAGTCCTGGAAAAGACAAATATACAGAGGCTCATTACAGATCCTAAGATGAAACTCCAGCACAGGGATACACCACCTGTGGCTTTCTCACCCCCTCCTTTCCACCTCCCGCAGTAGATATACCCCTTACCTCCATCTCACATTAAACAAAGATGAACTAACATAGGGGATGTAATTTTCCCAAAGTTTTCAATCTTCAGAAGGAAAATCTGGGACAGGTAGAGTGCCAGTAACTGTCATTACAAGAATGGGACAATTCTGATTCAAAAAGAACAGGATCCTGGCACTGCCCAACAAAAGGGTCCAACCAGCTCTACAGAATCTTCCCTTCCCACAGTGTTTATCAAAAATTATAACTAAATACACACAGCAGCCAAGCCAGAGCCAATGGAAAGTCTGAGAAACTCTTAGATCAAGTGTTTGTAAAGTTATAAATTAATCTGCCTAATATAAATTAGACTTACTTCTCCTTTAATATCAGGAGGAATTAACAAAATGTAAGTTTAAACATTCTCCTAATAACAGAAAACATCAGCTCAGTTTATCAGTTCAAATGTACTTTAAGTTGCAAAATGTGTTGTTAAAAGATCTTTATCCAAAAAATACTGTTCCACTTGGAGTGTAAAGGAGGTTCTTTTAAGTCAAAGTAAAGAAGTGAATTAAAGAGTTTTCATAGATCAATTTTTAAAACATCCTAACAGGAACATGGGCAAGTGACAAAAAAAAAAAAGCAAGTTATAAAAGAATTATAGTCAATAAACATATGATAAAATTTTCAACCTCACCAATAATCAAGAAACCAAAGCCAAACAATATTGATGCTATACTTTTCATGTAAAATCAGCAAATAATTTTTCAAAGGTTTCCACACAGAGTTGCAAAGAAAACCATAGAAAAACAATTACTGACATCCACTGTTGATATTAACTGGTACAACCTTCCAAAAAATAGTTTGGCAATATGTATCAAAAGTCTTAGAGGGACTTCCCTGGTGGCGCAGTGGTTAAGAATCCACCTGCCAATGCAGGGGACAAGGGTTCGATCCCTGGCCTGGGAATATCCCATATGCCACGGAGCAACTAAGCCTGTGAGCCACAACTACTGATGCCCGCGAGCCCTAGAGCCCACGCACTGCAACTACTGAGCCCATGCACCACAACTACTACTGAAGCCTGCGTGCCTAGAGCCTGTGCGCTGCAACTACTGAGTCCACACACCGCAACTACTGAAGCCCGCATGCCTAGAGCCCGTGCTCTGCAACGAGAAGCCACCTCAATGAGAAGCCCGTGCACTGCAACGAAGAGTAGCCCCCGCTTGCCACAACTAGAGAAAGCCCGCGCGCAGCAACGAAGACCCAATGCAGTCAAAAAAAAAAAAAAAAAAGTCTTAGAATTCTGCATACCCTTTGGAGCCAGGATTCTACCTTAGAAATTCACTTAATTTCTTTAATGAATTAATTAAATTTATTTAATAATCATGGATATGCACAGATATTAAAATATTTACTAAAGTACTTTTATAATAAGGAACAATTATTAATAATCTAGATCTGGGGTCAGCAAATTTTTTCTGTAAAGAGTCAAATAATAAATATTTTAGGCTTTGTGGGTCATATGGTCTCTGTCACAGAACTATTCGTCTCTGACACTAGTATAAAAGCAGCCACAGACAACAGTAAACAAATGGGTATACTTTGTTTCAAAAAAATTTAATTACAAACACTGAAATTTTAATTTCCTGTAATTTTCATGTATCACAAATTATTATTATTCTTTCAATTGTTTTCATTTAAAAATATAAAAACCATTCTTGGCTCACAAGCCATACAAAAACAGGCAGTGAGCCAGATTTGGTCAATCGGCCAGAGTTTGCTGACCCTTGATCTAAATGGGGAAAAAGCGGTTAAATATCTGCTCTTGTAGAGTTTTGTAAGGATTAAATGATCCAATGCAGGCCATAAAACTCTTTGCACAGTGTTTAGCAGTCAGTTAAGTGTTCAGCAAATTTTAACTATCATCATCATCTTTATCACCACCTCTATGTGTTAATTCAAAACAATGTTGCAGAATATGGAAAACCACAGGAAATGTTCACAAACATTTGCATATAATATTCCACTCATAATTAAAAATATACATACGAATGTGTACATAAATTTATGAAAAGACTGGAGGTTTACATACCAAACTGTTAACAGTAATAACATCTGACTGACAGTACTTCAATCCATTTTTTAAAATTTATTTTTATTGAAATAATTGGCATATAACATTATGTAAGTTTAAGGTATTAATTAACATGTTAATTTGACCACCATTACATTACCACCATTACATTAGCTAACACCTCTATCACATCACATAATTATCATTTCATTTTTGTGGTGGGAACAATTAAGATCTAGTCTCTTGGCGACTCTGAAGTTTATAATACCATATTGTTGTCTATAATCACTATGCTGTGCATTAGATCTCCAGGACTTATTTATCTACTGGCTGCAAGTTGATACCTTTAAACAACATCTCCCCAATTCCACCATCCCAGGATAATCACCATTCTACTCTCTGTTTTCACAGTTTGGCTTTTTAAGATTTCACATGTAAGTGATATATGTATTTGTCTTTCTCTGTTCAGTCCATTTTTAAAATTCTTTTTGTTTACTAGTAGTTTTTTAGTAAAGAAAAACAAAACAAAAAACAAAAAACAATTACTTTTTAGTAAAACTATTAGTAAAAAATAAATTACATATATGTGTGTAAATATAGGATATCATACAACACACACACACACATATATATGCATTACTTTATATATATTTTTTAAAAGAGGTAAACTTGTCCCACTTTGAGAACCTATGAGGTGAGAAAGAATCCTAGCCATCACTCACCTTTCCCTTGTGCTGAATTCGGTGAAGCCGAAGGTTAGGCTCAGGGATGGCTACAGAGTCCCCAATGAGCACTCCCCAGCTCTGCACCATATTATATACCATCACTGCACAGCAAGGTCCATCTGAATCTACCAGGCCAAATGTACTGCCAGGTTAAGATGGGTTAAGAGAGAGAAGAGAAAAAAAAAAAGGAAGTGGGCAGGAAAGAAAAGCAAAAACAGGGGTTTTAAAATATCAGCAAAAAAAAAAAATGTTTCTTAGTTACTTATTTAGAACTCCTATGACAGGTACTATCATTCACTATGTACATCTGAGGGCTCATTTGTCTTAGATATGTATCTTTAGAGAACATGCACAAGACTCATCAATCTGTCACTTTTCTAAGAACTTGGGACACATTCAACAAATATTAATAATGAACTAGCTCAAAATGTTGCAGCGGAACAGTATTCCTGCTCTACCAATTTAACTATCACAACCTTCATCAAACTCTCTAACCATTACTGTCAATTTAATTTAATTCCACAAACTTTCACTGAATACCTATCATGTGTCAGGCACTGTGAGTGAGCTTATTAGTCTAGTGGGTGTCAGACAATTAGACCATCACTAACAGTACAACTGCAATAGGTGCCAGAATAGCTTTTTGCTTGTGATGAATTCAGTGAAGCCAAAGGTTGGGCTGTGGGAGCCCAGAGGAGAAATGTCTAAATCAATGGAAAGCCAGGAAGGTTTCTGTGAAGAGGAGACCCTCAAACTGAATCTTAAAGAATGAAAAACTACCTGGGTGAAAACAGGAAAACTAATCCTCAGTGGAAATAAAAAATCTCTAAGGGAAGGGGATATGGCTTGACTGGGAAGGAACATAAGAGAACTTCTGAGGTGGTGGTCATGTTCTCTATAGGTGTTTAGGTTATATGGGTGTATGCATTTGTGAAAACTTAGGAAATATACACTAAGATCTGTACATTTCATTGTATGTAAATTTTACATAAAAAGAATAAAATTACAAACAAATATTGAACTCTAGTTAATGACTGCATGCTGAAGTATTTAGAGGAAAGTATACTAATGTCTGCAATTTACTTTGAAATGGACCAAGAATAAGAGAGACCAACAGATGAATAGGGGAATAAGTAGATCTGTGGTAAACTAAGTATAATAAAATATTAATAGTAGACTATAGGTACACCAATGTTCACTGTAAAATTCTTTCAATTTTGCTGTATGTTTGAAAATTTTTATAATAAAATGTTGGGGGGAAAATGTAATCTATATCAAGAAGCAGCAAAAAGATTATCCAGGCATAGTAACTGTGTGTAAAAACACAGAGGCATTAAAATAGCTGTTCTGAAACCTACAAAATAATCCCAAGGCTGGAACAAAACTACACAGTACCAGTAAGAGATTTTAAATCAGAAACAGCAATGGTCAGATCTGCATCTGGGAAATATTTCTCTGTACTGTGGAACACTGGAGGAAAAACAGGGAATAGGGAGACTTGTCTGGAGAAGTGTTAAGAGGCTGAATTAAATTAGTAAAGACAAGAAAGTAGGGACTAAAAGGTATATCTATTGGACTTGGCGATTGCCTCAAAGCAAGAGAATGGAGAAGTCTAGAACAACTTCCAGAAGTCTTAATTAAGTGACTGAGTAGAGGTGGTACCATTGATTGAAAAGGAATTCAGGGAGGACAAGCAGGTTGACAGAGAAAGATGAGGTGAGTAATTCTGAACATACCGAGTCAGAGGTTTCTTATTATAGCCCAGAGGCAGCTAGATATAGGAATCCAAAAGTTGGAAATGAGCCCTGGGCTGGAGCTAGACCTGTGAGTATAGAAGAGGCAGCCAAAGCCTTGGGTTTGTATGACATCACCAAATGAGACGACCTATAAGTGAGATGGTGAAGAATCGATGCTCATGCCATCACTTGGCACACCCAAATTCACAGCAAACACTGCAAATCAAGCAGAGCATTCTCCTGGTGAAACCAGTCAAAGCCTCAGAATCCTTCTTCACAGTAAATCATGCAGCCACTGCCAAGTGATCAAAGTTGGCATCTATTTGCCATCCTGATATAGAGAGAAAAGAGGAAAGGAACAAAAACGGAGGCCTCCTAGAACTTAACATTTAGCAATTGCACATAAAAAGAGTAGCAAAATATTTGTTCTCAAGGGTCCCTAAAACCCTACCTTTGTCTATATTTCTTTCTCATTCCTCTTAGCTCTAGGGTCTGCTCTAGTGACTAAACTTTTCTCAACTATCTTCTTGCTCTTCAATTCTTCAAATACGTATACCATGAAAATGCCATGGAGGAATATCAGGCATACAATGGGAGTTATATTTTAGTTTGAATGGAGCAGAAGGGATATGAAAGGGAACAGTGAGAGAGAAATCAGAATGCTTCCAGTAGAAGCTACTAGATCAAACACTGGTGATCCAAGAAACAAAAAAAATTCAGTAGAAAACAGAAAAAGGAAACTAGTCAACCAGGGACTGGGAAGTGAGTGAAGGACCAAGGAATGATGACACTGACCAAACCCTCATTTTTCAAGAGTTAAAAATTTTCTAAATGAATATTTTTAACTCATTTCCTCTGCTAAACTATAAGCACCCTTCATTTGGGTGTGTTACATTTTTTTTTAACTCCCTACAACACATATAGCAGATGCTCAATGAATATTTGTTGAATAGCATCTGAGAGAATCTCTCCATCAGGCCATAAATTCAAACTCAAAGCTCACCTTCCAGAACTGCTTAGGCATACCTAAGCCCAAACAGGACTTAGAATTCTTCCTCTTTGTGCCTCTATGATCATGAAAACACAAAGAAGTAGGAGAATTTTAAGGTTTCCATCTATCTCATAAAAAAAAGTAGCTGTCAAATTTCAGCTTCGAATATAGGAGTCCACAGAACACCAAGCTCAGGGAAAAAATGGATGGTGACAGAATCTATAGAGAGATTGTTAGATATCACCTAAACAATACTTGCTCACAGAAGGGAAGACAGTCACAGAAGTGAAGCAGAACTCACTAATCTCTGACCACTAACAATGTCCTCAACTTTTAGAGAAAGGCCAGGAAATAAGAGCAACTAGTTTAAAAGGATGAAAAAGAGAAAAGGCAAGAGAAACTCACAAGGGGACTTTCTCCTCCGTAGTAAGGCTGAACACCACCTTTCCCAGGACCACAGCTCCACTATTTACACCAGGCTGCAGAGCACTCAGGGGCTTGCGCTCCAGGGTCACCTTCTGCCCAGAGGCTGACTGATAGCGCCCATCACCACAAGGGCCTAGATGGGCTGGGCGCAAGCTTCCCAGCATGCTCTGTAACTTTCTGGTCTTCACCTTTCCCTGCAAAGGAAAAGGAAATAGATAAGAAGCTGGGAATTGATAGGGAGGGTGGGAGGGAGAGGGAGGGAGACGCAAGAGGGAAGAGATATGGGGATATATGTATATGTATAGCTGATTCACTTTGTTATAAAGCAGAAACTAACACACCATTGTAAAGCAATTATACTCCAATACGTCAAAAAAAAAAAAAAAAGAAGCTGGGAACTAGTCACTCTCCTTGAGTCTAGACCTCCCCTCCCACCTACCCACTTCTATAGGGTCACTACTACCGAGGCCTACTTTATTCTTATTTTATTGACCTACAGCAGAATAAAAAAGCAGGATTCAGCATTTAGACATCTCTACCTTGCTCTCAAGGAGGCTGGTTAATCTATTCAGGAAATCCAGGAGCTGCTGCTCTCGCTGCTGGGGCTCTGGCCAGGCAGGGTCCAGTGCTGCAGCCCGAGAAAAGCCTTCCAGGGCCTCCCCATAATTCTCTTCATATTTATGTAACTGCACAAGAAGTAACCAAAAACCTCCCAATTATAAGTGTGTTCAACACAAACTATCCGTGGGGTGGGAGGAGGGGCGGGGGAGAGATTAGTAATAGCCCAGTGGCCTAGGAATCTAGAGAAATAAACTGTTTTCCCTCCCAGCTGTCTTCCTCTTCTACAAATGAACAGCCTGAGGAGCCAGTAGCACCTTACATCCTGGCCAAGGTGATCACAACCCCAAAGATGGAATCATTTCAAAGAAGCTAACTTCCAAACTCTACAACAGTTAAGTTGTATATATTGGGTGATTCTATTTTTATGTTTACAATGAACACTTCAGGAAAGTCTTCTAAACTGTGTCCCCCATCCTCTATTTACCCTCCCACCAACTCAGCCCCTTTTCCTTTCCGTCCAGATACTTTAGTCAAATTAAGCTAGTTTTTCCCAGAAATAATTTGGCTTTCCTCTCGCAGTTTGTACCCAACCTTGTCCCTGTGAATACTCAGTTATCCTCACAGGCCAAGACCTAGATATCTTATGTATTTGACCTTCAGATGACCACTCCCCCACACAAATGATTTTTTTTTTTTTTTTTTTTTTTACCGTTGCCCTGTTCAGATGAAGATCAGGGTTGCTGGAAGCTGTCCTGTCAACCTTCTCCTATAGTGGGATAAAAAGATCATCAGTGGCTCTCGTCTCAGTCTTAAGGATGGCCATGCACAACACATCCTAAACCTCCTTACCCTGGAAAAATTTAAGTTTCTTGCTTGTCAAAATGTTTCCCAGGGCTTCCCTGGTGGCACAGTGGTTAAGAATCCGCCTGCCAATGCAAGGAACATGGGTTCGAGCTCTGGTCTGGGAAGATCCCACATGCCACGGAGCAACTAAGCCCATGCGCCACAACTACTGAGCCTGCACTCTAGAGCCCGCAAGCCACAACTATTGAGCCCGCATGCCACAACTACTGGAGTCCGCACACCGAGAGCCCGTGCTCCGCAACAAGAGAAGCCACCGCAATGAGAAGCCTGCGCACCACAACGAAGAGTAGCCCCCGCTTGCCGCAACTAGAGAGAAACCCACGCATGGCAACAAAGACCCAATGCAGCCAAAAATAAAATAAATTAAAAAAAAAAAGTTTCCTATACCCACACTGTTATACAGTAACTGCTTGTGTGGCACATATTACTCAATCCCTGAAACCTCAAGGATGAAAGGGTTTCGTATGTGCATGAAACTTTAAAATATGATTATAATTTATCCATGCAATAGTATAAAAATAGAAGAAATATGCAATTAACATCTGATAAAGGGACTTCCCCAGTGGCTCAGTGGTTAAGACTCCGCGCTCCCAGTGCAGGGGGCCCAGGTTCAATCCCTGGTCAGGGAACTAAATCCCACATGCATGCTGCAACTAAGAGTTCACATGCCGCAACTAAGGAGCCCACGAGCTGCAGCTAAGACCTGGCGCAACCAAATAAATAAATAAATAAGTCTGTCATACAGAGTGAAGTAAGTCAGAAAGAGAAAAACAAATACCCTACGCTAACGCATATATATGGAATCTAAAAAAACGGTACGGATGAACCTAGTGGCAGGGCAGGAATAAAGATGGAGATGTAGAGAATGGACTTGAGGACACGGGGCGGGGGAAGGGAAGCTGGGATGAAGTCAGAGAGTAGCATTGGCATATATACACTACCAAACGTAAAATGGATGGCTAGTGGGAAGCTGCTGCATAGCATAGGGAGATGAGCTCAGTGTTTTGTGATGACCTAGAGGGGTGGGAGGGAGGCTCAAGAGGGAGGGGACATGGGGATATATGTATACATATAGCTGATTCATTCTGTTGTATAGCAGAAACTAACACAACATTGTAAAGCAGATATACTCCAATAAAGATGAAAAAAAAAACCCTTGAACAACACAGGTTTGAACTGCACAGATCCACTTACATGTGAATTTTTTCCAGTAAAAACTACAATACGAAAAAAAAAAAAAAAAAAACTGATAAAAAATTTATTTTAATCAATAAATGAGGTATAAATGAGGAAAGCCTAGGAAAGAAATGATGTCAATTTAATCCATTTCTTCTGCCCATGAGCCTGGCTCCAGATACAAACATCTACATCCAAGCTCCCTTACAACACACAGTGAAAGCCAAATTCTGATTCTCCAATTTAAATACATGGCCAGAAACCACATGACAGTGCAGACAAATATGTTATGAAGAAAGTGCTGGCTATGTTCATGGCTATGATCACTTTATTTTTTTAATTCTATTCATTGCCTGGCACACTGCAAAAGCACAAACAACATGAATTAAATTGTTCAAATGGTTGGTTCAACTATGTTTAAAAATGCAGGACTGATGAAGAAATTAAGAGTTAAAAGCAACTGTTCAGCAGAAGCCAAACATAAAATTTTAAGGAGTACATCATGCTTTAAAATGTAAACATTTACCAGATTAAGAAATTAGAGTAAAATATAATTCCTCAGCCTGGAAATTTCCCTGATTGAAAAAAAGAACAACCCCACTGGCTATACAGGTTGGGTTGAGTTAAATGCCACCATTAAGACTACAGTGAGAAGCACAGTGTGTGAGGAAGTCATATCTGTCATTTCTTAAAAAGCCATTTTATTACTGCACGCTCCTCTGTCATGAGTGTGAGTCCCACCAGTTGAGCTGCACTCGTCAGCACAGCAGTGAGGGCAAGAGCACAGTGCACACGTGTGTGCCCACAGCTCCCGAGTATGGCTGCACCAGAGTTCAACCAGGGTAATGCCAAACAAATAGTATGAGAAATGTACTTTTTAAGAAATTAATTTGAGTTGAGATATTTTTGAAATATAAAAATTGGTTGTATTTTTTAAAGCTATAATTCTTGTAGACATCTTGTGCTTAAAAATTTGACTGTGCTTATTAAAAATGGTTATCTATGTTTTGCACTTCAGCTTTGTGAAAAATAAAGTTTCTGTGGGATGGTGAAAAAAGAACAGTTCCTAAACTGCAAACATGAATATAAGGTAGCTATATTCCTTATTCTGCCACTCAGAGCAAAATAAATAATGGTAAGTTAAAAAGCAAGTCTCCATGTCAAGAGAAAACAAAAGAAAGTGAATATGAAGCCTATATAAAAAGTGCTCAGAAGGTCAATGTAAACCTTGTAACAGTGAGCAGGCACTCAAGGCCTGAAGGAAATCCCCCTGCAAGTGGCTATCGATATAAACATAGCCTGAAAGCCTAAGGCAAAGCATGAGCTCCAGTGAATTAATCCCTAGGCTATAATGTAGAATGGGCTACATGCTGTTTTCCATTTTAGTCTGTGGGAGATCCAGAGCCATACTATCTAATGGTTAACCTGGGGCTACTGCTTAATTTATACTTAAGTATCAGGGTTTTCATTTTTCTTTAAAAATGTACACGAATATTAATAAGCATTATTTTCACACAGAACATGTTAAAAAGATGAACATGTTGGCATGGGCTCTGTGGTTTGGTTATACACGCCTGTACGAAATCCAAACAGCTCAAGGAGCTCCCTAGCACTGAGGCACACACTGCAAGTGCTTGCTAATACTCAAGTTACAGGAAGAGATACATCACCTTTGCACACCCAGCTTTGCGAAACTACGCACACTGGACGCCAGCAAACACTGCCCGTGCATCTTGCTAAAAAGCCCCAAGGAAGACTGAACAACACTCTTGTTTCTGTTGCTGCCTCTATATATCTTGCCTGGGTGACCATAAATACTTACTGCTTGGGCATAGGCACTGAGGGCTTGCTGGGAGATCTTAGGGTTCTGGCCAGTACTGAAGTAAAGAGAAAGGTACGCGTTCCCCAGAATATCTGAAAGAGAAACACAGGGTTCCGCATGTAAGGAGCTTGAAGCCGCCACTCAATCTTAACAAGGAAAAAGCTGAACAGACTAAAAAATCCACAACTCTTCCTGGATGCATAAGAAAGGGGATAACACAGGGCAAACCGCTGCCCCCAAAATTGGAGAGACAGATGAATACAGGGAGTTATGGCTTAGCAGAGCAGAAACTTATGAGCTACCACAGGAACACTGCTGGGGTAGGAAAACCTGAACTGAAATTGACGAATTCTGAAGGCTCAGTGTGGACAAGCCCAGGGGTCCCAGTCACAAGGGAGTCCCCACAATATTGTGAGATTTACCTCCAGGAATTCAACCAGATTCCCACAGCAAATATCGGAGGAGAACACCCTCATACTTCCAGCAGAGGGAGGGGGCAAAGGAACTTTTCTGAAGTATGCCAGAGCACTTTCTTCTTCTTCTTCTTGTTTTTGTGGGGTTTTTGGCCACATCACATGGCTTGTGGGATCTCAGTTCCCCGACCAGGGATTGAACCCAGGCCATGGCAATGAAAGCCTGTGATCTTAACCACTAGGCTACCAGGGAACTCCCGAGCACTCCATTCTTAATAAGGCCTGCCCTCAGGAGAAACTAATTAACCAGAGTCCAACCTGCTAGGGTAAGCTACCAGTTATCAGAGGGTAACTGACCTAAGGAAGAGAAATACCCAACTCCAACCCACTCTAGCCATCCTGTCCCACCTAAGGGGGTGGGGGGGGAGGAGAAAAAAACTAAGAAACACAGTGATGGATCATCTCAGAGCTCAAGTTCAAAGTATAACTATTTTGGTTACCCTCAAAAGTCTATAATGAAAGGCCCCACGTCTGAAACAAACCACTGATGACACTAAACTTACAAGTATACCCAAAATTCCACTGGGATAAAGAGGCAAACATGGACCCAAAGGAGGAACTACAACAGACTGCACAAAAGCCCTGCCTTGCTTATATGGAAACATAAGCCTGCTCTCTTCGATGAAAAGGTCCAAGAGTTCCTAGAATAGTGGTTCATCAAAATATCTTTTGGGCTTCTTCAAAGCAAAGATGCCCTGGCTTCACACTTATTGGAGTCAAACTCAATAGATGGGCTCCAGATGATTCTGGTGTGCAGCCACAGTTGAGAACCACTGCTCTAGAAACTTGCTGGAGATCTTTTGAGAGCACTCACACCAAGAGCGGCCATCAAGGATGTCCATTTGCACAGCCAACTTAGCCTGTCGGACACTGTCCATGACATGGCGAGAATGTTCATCTCCAGAGTCAGTCCGCAGTTGGCGAAGCACCATTGACAGGTTTTGAAGGGAGACTTTGTTCTTGCACTGCAAATGGAGAAGGCGTATATTCAACCTTTGTGATTCTAGTTCCCCTTTCCAGATCTACTCTATCTCAATCTTATTCTAATTTTTCATCTTAATTCTTACTGCCATCTGTGTCTTAGACCCCCATTTACAGGATCAACTTGGTTGCTAACTTTTCTTCACTTCTCATCTACCCCTGAACCTGATCCCATCATCTTCTTCCTTTCTCAGTCCCCTGTCCCTGTTTTGCCCCCCTTCTGATTCTGTCCTCTTAGTTCCAGTACAATTCTACTCTGGTATTCATGATCTAGGGAAACTCACAGAACCAAAGAAATCCCATCCTTCCCATCTGCGTTTTCCAAGGGCATAGTGGGTGGCTCACATGGGTGAGAGCTCCTGAGAAGCAGGTGTGGGCAGCTGCAACATCCCCTTTTTTCCAGTACACCTCACCCAGCTGGTTCCAGGCTTCCACCAGCTTGGGCTCCAGCTTCACAGCCTTTGACAGAAGCTCCTCAGCCTTAGGGCTATAGTCAGGAGTCACATTCAGTGCCTTCCCAGTTAGCATCAGAACCTGTGCCTTGCCCTGGACAGAACCTAGGAGGAAGGGAAAAGAAAAGTGGAAAGGAAAGTGGAAACCCAGGCAGTCTTACAGGTAAGACTAGGGTACTCTCTCTCAAGGAATAACCCCATGCCAGTTCTAGGAATGAAATAATTGAGAAAAATCTTCATGAACAAATCATTTATTGAAAACCTACCACATGCAGCGTACTGTTAGAAAACAGGGTACCAAAGAAAGCATTATCCCTACCTTTGAGGGGCTTACAATCTAGTGGAGAGGACAATGCATATCCATGGAAAATCAAAAAGACAATGAAAAGGAGCATATGGCATACACCCAATGAATGGACTTTACAAAGTGAAAAGGAGAAAAGACAAGACACTCCAGGGAGAAAAATGATGTAAACAAAGAGGCAGAAATACATGTGGCATGTTAGTGGGAGAATGGATGGTTCAACCTGAATGAAACAAATCGTTCCTTTGTAAGTAGGTAGTCAGAGATAAGGGTAGGAAAAAAAACGTCAGACAATGGAGACTTGAATACCAAGTGAAGAGGTCTGGACTTCAATCAGTCAAAAGTAGGAATCTTTGAAGATACTTGAGCAGAGAGGCAGACAAGGAATGAGAGTAAATGCATGAAGTAAGGATTTAGAAACATAATGGCCATGGTCATTATTTAAGTTGATTTGGAAGTAAAAGAAATTAGAGGCAGAAAGGTCAGTTAAGAAGATTACTGCAATAGTCATCAAGCAACAAGCATGCTCTTTTTTATTTCATGGCATTGGGAAATGGAGTTTAGAGAGCTGAAAGGCTGCCATCCTAGCACAGGCACCCTTAGAAGAAATATTCTGTTGTACCATCTTGTGGCAGCCACAAATAGGATACCAAAGAATCTACAGAGAGAGCAAAACTCCACCACATTTCAGTGAGGGCCCGGGGGTTGGCATGTTCTTTTGGGATGCATACCCACTACTTCCTCCATCTGCTGCAGGGTCTTCTCCATCTCCTCCCGCACATCCTGTTGCTTCCTCCCAGCATCCTCAACACTGTGTGTCTCGAAATAGCACTCGCGAAATGAATAGAGCTGATCCACCAGTTCCTAGGAAGTATAAGAATGGTACCATTAAGTGCAGAGAATACCAGACAAGTAAATTTGAGATTGGCTAGCCATACCAGCTTTTCGCCTGGAAATGCTGATTCTCTATCTTACCTAGGAATGACACAAGAGGCAGGTGGACAGGTCTATCAAAATACCACAGATCGTGAAGGAAAGTAGCCCAGCCCACTCTCACACTGTCCCAAGCCAGTCAGCACCGTGATGATAGTTCTCTCCTCCCAGATCCAGCAGAGCTTCCAAGATGACTAAGCACTTCACATACCATAGTCAGGAGGGAGGAAACGCTTTGCAACTTGAGATAAAACAAAGTTAATAAGATCATCCTATCTGGTACTGGTCCCCAAAGTGTAAAACTTCGAAATTTACCTTTTTAAAACTGGACTTCCTAACAAAAACAATCCCTTACCCCTGATTATTCCTATGTCGGTATCTGAAAATACATGACCTCTGTGGATATGACAAACAAGTAAGAGTCGTTTTCCGCAACAAACAGACCAATTTAAGCTTGATAACCTTGGTATTTTTTACAGAGTTTTGATTCTTTAAACACTTGTGCTTTTGTTTGTTTTATTTTTGTCAAGTCACCTTCTGGCTCTCTTGCATTCTTTCCAAGTAAATGTTCTCTTTCCTCTCTTAAATATCTCTATCTCTGAGTCTTCCTGGGACACCAGTCAAAGCTTTTCCATTATCTAGTCTTTCCTAAAACAGAACAGCAGCAGAAAGGTATAATCCAATCCTACCAAGTCTTATCAACTACCTCCACATCACATCCCAAATCCATCCACCTGTCTCCATCTCTCTATGACTATCCTCAGCTAAATCAGCATCATTACTTGCCTGGACTATTTCAATAGCTTCTTAACTGGCCATCCTGCTTCTACTCTTTCCCATTCTCCTCACTATAGCTGGAGTGGCCTTACAGAAATATACCTCATGTCACAAACCCTCAGACAGTTTCCCATTGCAGACAGAATAAAATCCAACTCCTTATTACGGCCTAGAAGACTATAAGATCTGACCTCCCACCATTCATCTTGCCACAGACTTCTTATCACTCTCCTACAATACTCAAGCCACTGGCTTTCATCTAGTTCCTCAAATCCACTAAGCCCAATCCCACCTTTACACATGCTGTTCCCTCTGCCTGGACATTCTTTCTCCTGACCTTTGCATGGCTCATTTCTCATCATTATTTAGATCTCAGTTCAAATATCAATTTTTCAGAGAGGCTCTCCCTGACTACCCAAACTAAAGTATCCCCTTCCTCCTCCGCCCCACTGTTAAATCACACTTCTACTTTCCTTCATGGTACTTATTTGAAATTATGTGGCCTATTCATTAATCGTCCACTGTCTATCTCCACCACTGGAATGTAAGCTCCATGATGGGAGTATCTTAATCGGTTTTGTTTAGAGCTATACCTGAGCACTACCAGAGGGTGTGGGACATGGTAGGCTCTCATTAAATAAATTAATGAATCTCCCTTTCTCTAACAAATACTTATGTACTATACTTAATTTAAAATCCTACCCAGAATGAAGAAGTTAGACTCTCGCTTTCTGCAGCAGTGCTTTTCAAGTTGTGTTGTGTGTATTATTTCCAGGACCCAGCCTACAGACATTCTGATGTTAGTAGTTTTAGCAGAACCCAAAATTCTGCATTTTAACAAGCACCCTGTATGACTTTAATAAAAATGATCTGTAAAACACACTTTGAGAAAAATCGTTTTACATATTCCTTCTAACCTAAAATGTCTATAACAATGAAATAAAGTTTACCACCATTCCCATGAATAGCAACATCACCATCCTTTTCCTCTCTCTACTGCATTCTCCTATTCCAGCCCTGCACCTTCCCCACTCACCCCCAAGATACCCCAGGTATCCTCTACCTAGCTGCTTAGGGCATCTACCACAAATCAAAGCAGGAAAAGACAGCTCTCAGCAAATACTACAACCCATTTCCTTTTGTCCTGCAATCAGCACAGCTACATATTAAGAATTATAGAAAAGGTCTTATTGTTTGTTTTTAGTTGTTATAGCAAACATGCAAGAAATTGTTTGATTTTGTTGTTGGTTTGTTTTCCTAGAGTGAACATTTTTAATAACGTTTTTCTCATGGCAAAAATCAATATATATTAGTTGTTAAAATTCAAATAGGTACATGTAAAATAGAAAAGGTTAAAAATTCCTCATAATCCTCCCAATAACCTCAGAGATAACCACTGCTTAGTTTACCTTTCAGGTTTTTTTCTACACATATACAAACATACATACACAAACAATGTTTGTAATATGGAGCCAGGATTGAGAATCTCTGATTTCAGTCAGTCACACTAGGGAATAAAATTAAATTAATCCAAGTCAACTAGATGTGAAATAAAGCTCACACTCTAAAAAGCGTTATTATTTTAATCTGCTCAAGAAACAAAGAAATCTCACCAATGTTTAAACTTTTGCAGTAGAAGCCTTTAAGAAAGTTACAAGCTTGTCATAAGCCTAATGTTTAAATTTCAGGCTGTCTTAGAACACAAAAAACTCAGTTTCTGAGGTTTAAGAAAAATCTTCGGTCATCAAAAGAAAGGTAAAGAACGAAGCAATTAGATAGCTCCTACCTACCAAGTACAAAAGACTGTCCCACTCACCACAGTCAACTGTGGACTGGGTGGAGTCTGGAGCCTTCTGCCCCAGGCCCCAAAATGGAATTGCACAGTGTGCAAAAAAATCAAAACTGTGAAGTTCTAAGGGGAGTAACCAGAATACACGCGGTGCAAGCCACTACTGTGATCGCTGCCAATTTGAAAGCAGAAAAGTACTGAAGAAATGGTCTTTGTGGGGATCAAAACAACATGCGATAGGTAACAGCTCCTGCAGATCTGCCAAACACAAGTGTATGCTATTTGTTGTGAGGGGATCGAGGGGAAAAAAAATTCCCAAGAATGTACAGGAATAAAGTTAGCAATAAATCGTCTTCCCAACAGGACTGAAATTGAGTGCAGTCAGGTCAGCAGCAGGCGGTCCCAACAAACTGGCTGCGCCCGTCCCCTGCCCGGGACCTCCCCTAGCCAGCGGCGGCTGCACCTTCGGGAGTTGTTATAGTAACCACACAGACACCAGCGGCGGGTATATGTCAAGAAATTCGAAGGCACTGCATAAACTGGGCTCTCTTGTTCTTCCCGAGTAATATAGATTTTAATCTATGGTCTCACCTGCAATTTCGACAAAATTTCCTTGACTTCTTCCTCTTCCTCAGCCATCATTTCCCAGACACCCTTGGCTTCTCCGCCCCCAACCTTATAACCACAGAGACGCATACCCGTCCCCACCACGGAGCCACAGCGACATCTAGAGCTCTGGAGGCTTACCGCGCCTGAGTTTTCAAAGGAGCTGGTTTTGAGCTGGTTTTCAAAGAAGGGCGTCGCTCCAAACCTAATTAACCCAATGCCTATAGCTCAAAGGAAATGGTCTGCAATCACTTTCGAATTCATAAACTTGTTTCTTTTCCAAATCCTGTAAACAAAATGTTCTCGGATTAAGTGCATACATACTATTGTTTCGTATCTTCCTATTTATTTATACCAAGATTATAATACCCCCAAAAAGAAAACAAGCTAAAACAGTGGATGCCTGTGTTGTTAAGTTTAAAATTTTGCAGGAAATGTAGTACAGTGGTAAGGTAACTTGTCTGAATGTTTTCCAGGCCTTACAGTGATTTTCTATACATGAGGAATTTTATGATTTTGAACACACTATCCTAATGAATCTACTGCACTTGGGATGGTATTAAGAAAGCCATCACTAATACACTAATAGTATATGTATTAGTACACTAATAATGCTTATATATTGACAGACTATATCCCCAAGGGTATTTAAAAAAACAATGTCTCTGGAGAGGGAAATAGGGGGACTGACAGTTGCCTAGGCAAAGAACATTCTTTTCACTGTGTACACTTTTGAATGTTTTATCATGTACATGTATTACCTATTCAAAAACAAACATAATTTTTATTTAAAAAAATTTTTTTAATATATTTATTTATTTTTGGCTGCGTTGGGTCTTCATTGCTGCACGCGGGTTTCTCTAGCTGCAGTGAGTGGGGGATGCTCTTCGTTGCGGTGCGCGGGCTTCTCATTGCAGTGGCTTCTCTTGTTGTGGAGCACGGGCTCTAGGCACACGGGCTTCAGTAGTTGTGGCTCACAGGCTCTAGAGCGCAGGCTCGGTAGTTGTGGCGCACGGGCTTAGTTGCTACGCAGCACGTGGGATCTTCTCGGCCCAGGGCTCGAACCTGTGTCCCCAGGTGGACACAGGTGGATTCTTAACCTCTGTGCTACCAGGGAAGTCCCCAAACATAATTTTTACATAAAAAAGTATTTGCTTCCACATAGACTATCTCTGAAAGAGACACAAGACACTGGGAACAGTAATTGCTTCCAGAAAGGGGAAGTGAGTGGTTGGGGAATAGGGGTGAAAGGTAGAACTTTCACTCTATGAATTTTTTTTGTACCTTTTGAATTCGTACCATATGAATGTATTAAACTCTTAAATAACTTTTTTTTTTAAGTACCATGTAATAGTCCACCAGAGTTTTTCTTTACTTTTTAGTTTTAATCATAGCTTACTTACACTTCAAACTGATTCTGTGAACCTAACAAAGGAAGAAGCAGAGGTTCAGGACAGAAATCATGAATGTACAAAAATTATTTCTTCAAATCACTTTTTAACAAAATTTAAAACTTCATAGCGAAGAAAAACTTTGCAATCTATAAAATCTGTATAATTAGCAATGAAATAGGGAGGGATGTTTTTAAGCTTTTAAGTCAAGATTTTTTTCATCCTCTTTCTCAGACACCATTTTAACTTTGGGGTTCAGTAAAAAATATTTTTGAAGAGATTTTATATTCTATACCCCTAAAGAAGAAAACATTACTTGCTTGCTATTAAATTATGTAAAGCAAGGGCATTCACTTGCCTTTCTGCAATAACTAAATATAAAATATCCTCAAATGGTTTCAATATGACTTTTATTACCTAAAAAACAATGGAATATGGAATTTAGGGGAAATCCATTGTAGTTCCTCCCAAACCAGTAACAATAAATCATAAAATCTAAGACGTAGAAAAGGCTGTAAGGATAATTTAATTCAATCCCTCACTTTACAGATGTAGAAACAAAGGCCCAGGAAATTTAAACTCAAACTTGCACAACTAACAGATGGAAAAAAAAAAACTAGAACCTTGATGTTCTGCCTCCCCAGCCAGTATACTTTCAAGTCTTGCCTCTAATAGGATGTAAACTTACTGAAAGTGTCCTTCAAATTTCTTTCTTGGCTCTACATTTTAAATAAGTTTCCTGTGATAGTAGTCAGAAATGATCACTATTTAATAAAGAAAAACAAGGAATAAATCGTTAAAAGTATTTTAATTAGTATAATCTCTTGAGATCAACACCACATTGGTAAGTTTTCTGCAGTAGAAGTGCATTCCTAAATAAGTAGACCCAGGGCAACAGCTAGCAAAAGAGTAAAGAAAGTAATTTTACTCTAAAATAAATGCCAAAAAGTCAACTTTACAAAATAACTTTATCAATGTGAGTTATTTTTAAATAGAAATAGGAACTAAACATACATGCATCAAATTGTACCTTCATTCACTGACATGAGCACACCTCCAAACAAGTTAATACAAGGGCAAATACATTAAATATATACAAATAAATGTACACACCCAAGTAACAAGCTACAGGCTCACTCACTATTTCCTGAAACCAAAATCTTCACATAAACATACTGTCAAATGCAGCAAAAAAACAATGTAAAGGAACATACATATACATGTATGTATAAATACCAGAACCCAAAGTGACATGTAGCCATATAACATAGGTGCTTATATAGTATGTTTAAAAACATGGCCTAGTCAGAAATAGCCCAGACAGAAACAAATGGTGATCTACAAAACACCCAATAATATTGTAAGCTTTTCACTACCAGTGAAAACTCAACAGTTCACCCTAAAATTGAGTTTAATAAAATCCTTATGCCTTAAAGAATAGAAACAGAAAAGGAAACCTGATTCTAAAGCCACCCACCACTGCCACTGAATCTCTTATAAGTTGAAAATGTGAAGACAACTTCGAAGACTCAATACAAACACAGAGAGGTTGGTGACTCTTATCTAAAACAAAGATTATTTACTAAATGAAATCACTGAAAGTAAACAGAGAAACATTCTGTAAGGTGAACTAAATTCTTTTTACTTTAAAGGCCCTGCTAGAGACTTGCTGCTGCTCTAATTCATTACTTGGGGAGGCAAAACTAAAAAAGCTGTTGGTGGGTTCAGGTGCTGTGGGAGAACCCACAAAAAATGGTCTGAACTGAAAATCTCCATCTCCACCACCCCGATTTCGAACTGGTGTACTGTCCAAAGGAAACTTGGAGTTGCTCCCTAGGAGAAAAATAAGGGAAGAACTTAAGCATCTATTTCCTTACAGATCTTTTGGAACAAAAAGACAAAGTCATTCAATAAATATTGTAACAGAACTCAACTCCTATGAGATGGATAAAACATAAACCTTGGATAAAGAAAAGGACTATGATGGTCCCCTCCCCTGACCACAGTATATATACCATACCTTCTTCTGTGTGCAGTTTCCAATGATAGCCATTATCTCATCACCAAAAGTAATTTAACACAATGAAATACTTTAGTAGAGCTAGAATTTATAGTACCACAATTTCATTCATTATCTATTAATCTACATCAAAGGAATATCATATGTATTCGTGTGTGTGTGTAAACTTTTGTTTAAGAACAAATCTTTTTTTATGATTTCCATAAACACTCTGGAAAATATATGACAACCATGAAAACCTGGCACATATTTATGACCCGAGATCAATTAGAATAGCCTTAGAAAAATTGTACAATAGATCTATTAAAAGAAGCATTTAACAACTTCCACTGAACGCATCCTTGGCTTTAGTTACATAACTAAAGGAGAATGCTGACTATATCTGCTTCAAGCCAACGATGGTAGCAAGAGGTAAAAGTATTAAAAAGGTAAGTGTGCACAAAAAGAGGAACAGGTAAGAACTGGTGAAAATGAAAGAAATCGAAATAAATGTGGATAGTGACAAGGAAAAAATAAGAACACCTATAATGCCCACAAAAAATAATATTTTGATTGACTAAATTATATGATTAACTGAAAGTTAAGAAGAAACTTATTTTTGTTTCGATTCTCATATCTGATACTTTTCATCTCATTACTTCATGCCTTTTCTAGGACATCGTCTCCTCCCCCACAATAAAATTCAAAAAATGAGGTTTTATAAAAATCCAGCTCAAGAATTTTTACTTTTTTGTGTGCCAAAATTTATTAATAGCATAGTAAAAACTATTGGATTCTGTTATATCAAGAGTAGTATAAAGGGGAGAACTCAGGAAGATATGAGATTCATTGCATCTGACAAGGCATCTAATAAGCAGAAAAGCTAGACTGTACATTTCCATGGGGCAGGAATCCTACCTGGATAATCCTTATATCCTCATTGCCTAAGATTATGCCTAGCAGCCTGGCACATGAATCATGTTTGATAAATATTTGATGAATGTATGAATGAATAAACAGAAGAACAAACAAACCAAACAACCGACAATAACTTAAGAACTGTACAATCAGTATTGTCACGTGAAAGAAACTAAAACATGGCCTTCTCAGAGGATAGCAAATACTTAAGAGTGTGGGCTCTGAAGATAGCTCTGTGACCTTGACCAATTAAACTTTCTGTTCCTCAGTTTTCTCATCTGTAAAATAGGGATGATGATAATAACACCTACCTCATAAAGTTTTGAAAATAACACAAATACATGTAAAGTTATAATAGTCTCTAGCACTTAGTAAGGAATCATTAAATGGCAGCTAATATTATTATTATTATTGCAACTAAATAGCTTTTCATTTGAAGTGGCAATTTGCAACTTTAATTTTGGAATTATTTACTCTCTGTTCAAATAAATTGAAGATGTAACTTAAATGTAAGCAAATAAAATAGATAAAAGTAATGATGGGCAGGTTGAGACGCAGATGAAGAACTTAGAGCCTACTACCACTCTAAGTCTCTGGAGTCTCCACTAACTGCTTGGAATTATGCAGGGCACAGTGTGAAAAATCACTGATTTAAAGAACAGATATTGGATATTACATGTCATTTCTTACCTAATGGGAAGCCAAAAACACCAGACTGTGCAATCATAGATGGTTCAAGGGTACCATCTTGGTTAGCAATAGTGATATTTCGTAGCCTAAGGCTATCATAGAGGCCTTGGAGCTTTTGATACTGGCGATTTCTCTCCATAAGTTTCTCAGAGATGTCACTGAACTTTTTCTTGTATTCTTCTAGCACTTTCTTCATGGAGGTGACCTCCCCTTTCATAGAGGTCAATTCTATATCCTTGCTCTGTATTTGCTGAGTATATATCTTCTCCAACTGTTTCAGATGGCCCTCAGCCTTGCTGAAATTGTATTCTTGATAGAGACGCTCCTGGTGTACCTGTCCCAAGAGAGAAAAGAAAGATTTAAGGTAATAAATGCAAAGTTGTATATTTTAACTTTATACTGATACAAACACAGAAAGAAAAGAAAGACACACATACTGAGATGTTATTACTTTAAAGTTTAGAACCAGGTTAAGAAGCAATTAGGATGTACAATAGGATGGTTATTATAGAAGATAATACGCCATGTCACTAAATGCATAGAAAAAAAATTTGGAGGAATATCCTCAAACCACTACCAGACTACCAAAAAGTATTTGTTTAACCTTAACAAGTGACATGTAGCCCAAAGGTTTCTAATATATAATACTATATTTCAAGTAATCCATAGTGTGGATAACAGATTATAAGATAGCCCCCAATCATCCCTGCCTCCTAGTACTTATATCCTCCCCTTGAGTGTGGACAGGACCTGTGATTAGAATACAGGAAAAATGACAGGATATGGCTTCATCAGTACATTACATAAGAATATAGGGTTTGTCTTACTAGCACACTGTCTCTCTTGCTGGATTTGTGGAAGCAAGAGGCCAAATTGCAAAGGCCAACAGGCAAGTAACTAAGAGCAGCCTCTGGGCAATAGCCAGCAAAATACTGAGGTCACAGTGACTTTAAGCATAGACTTTACAACCTTCACAAAAATTAACTCGAAACTGATTACATATCTAAATGTAAAACACCAAAACTATAAAATTCCTATAAGTTAACATAGGAGAAAATCTAAATGACCTTGGGTTTAGTGGTGACTTTTTAGATAGAATACCAGAGGCACAATCTATGAAAGAAATAACTGACAAGCTAGACTTCATTAAAATTAAAATTTTCTGTTCTGCAAAAGACAATGTCAAGAGAATAAAAAGACAAGCCACAGACTAAGAGAAGATATTTGCAAAAGACACATGTGATAAGATATGTACAAAGTATTTGCAAAAGACACATCTGATTAAGAACTCTTAAAACTCAACAATAAGAAAACAACCCAATTTTAAAAAATGGGCCAAAGACCTTAATAGACATTTCACCAAAGAAGATATACAGATGACAAAAAAGCGTATGAAAAGATGCTCCACATCATATGTAATCAGGGAAATGTAAATTAAAACAATGAGATACGACTACATACCTATTAGAATGACACAAATTCAGAACACTAACAACACCAAATGCTGTCAAGATGTAGAGCAAAAGGAACTCTTTCATTGCTGGTAGGAATGCAAAATGTTATCGCCACTTAAGAAGATAGTTTGGCAGTTTCTTACAAAAGTAAACATACTCTTGCCATACAATCCAGCAATTGTGCTCTTTAGTATTTACCCAGAGGAGCTGAAAATGTATGTCCTGCATACAGATATGTATAGCAGCTTTATTCATAATTACCAAAAGATGGACGCAATCAAGATGTCCTTTAGCAGGTGAATGGATAAATCTAACAATGGAATACAATTCAACACTAAAAAGAAATGAACACTGTCAGGCCATGAAAAAACATGGAGGAAACAAATTCATATTAGTAAGTGAAAGAAGCCAATATGAAAAGGCTACAAACTGTATTATTCCAATTATATGACAGTCTGGAAAAGGCAAAACTATGGAGACAGTAAAAATATCAGTGGTTGCCAGGAGTTGGTGGTAAGGAGAGATGAACAGGTGGTGCACAGAGGATTTTTAGGGCAGTGAAACTACTCTGTATGACATTGTCATAGTGCATACACATCATTATATATTTGTCCAAACTCATGGAATGTACAACCCAAAGAGAGAATCCTAATATAAACAATGGACTTTCGTGGGTGATAGTGATGTGTCAATGTAAGTTCATCATTTGTAACAAATGTACCACTCTGGTGGGGGATGTTGATAACGGGGAGGCTATGCATGTGGGGGGACAAGACATATAGGAAAACTCTGCACCTTCCTCTCAAATTTGCTATGACCCTAAAACTGCTTTAAAAATAAAGTCCATTAAAGAGAATAAAAACGAGGCCCTCAGTCAGATAGTTCATTAGAAAGTGAATGCTGCCAACAACGACATGAGCTTCGGAGCTGATCCTTCTCCAGTCAAGATTCAAATGAAACTGCAGCCCTTGTCAACACCTTGACTGCAGCCTTGTGAGACCCTGAGCAGAATCCATGCGTAGACTCTTGATCCACAGAAACTGAGATAATAAACGTGTGTTGTTTTTAGGCCACTAAATTTGCTGTTTAAGCCACTAAACTTGTTATACATCAATAGACAACTACTACACACAGAAACCAATTTTGGCTTATCTTTGGATTCACTGTCCTTTAAATATTGACAGAAAGCGAAATATGACCACTCTTTTTTTTAACCATTTTTTAATTTGCCCATTCTATATAGTTTGATGTAACTCTTCCAAGTCTGGGTTACCTGTCCCTATTATGTGGTCCCATAGCACTTTCTACTTCCTTTATCATTATCGGCATGAAAAATGTATTGTAAATGTCTGGGTTTTTTCTTTATCTTTATCACCACTAAACTGTAGCCTCCTTGAAACTCCTTATATATTGTTCATTACTGTATACCCAGCACCTAAGATGGTGCATGAGATGTAAGTGTTTCCTGGCATTCAAAAAACTATATGTTAGGGCTTCCCTGGTGGCGCAGTGGTTGAGAGTCTACCTGCCAATGCAGGGGACACGGGTTCGAGCCCTGGTCTGGGAAGATCCCACATGCCACGGAGCAACTAGGCCCATGAGCCACAATTACTGAGCCTGCGCGTCTGGAGCTTGTGCTCCGCAACAAGAGAGGTCGCGATAGTGAGAGGCTGGCGCACCGCGATGAAGAGTGGCCCCCACTTGCCGTAACTAGAGAAAGCCCTCGCACAGAAACGAAGACCCAACACAGCCACAAATAAATAAATAAATAAATAAATAAATGGATCATCACATTAAAAAAAAAAAAAGAGTTTATCTTATTAAAAAAAAACTATATGTTGAATATATATATATATACACATATACATATACATACATATATATATATATATATATATATATATATATATATAGAATGACTAATAGGAAAAAAAGTGAATAAATGAAGTAGAGAAAAATCATTTCTGGCTACTAATTCATTCACTGGTTTCCACCACATCTGAAAAGATGAGAACAATACCACATGTTCATGTTCAATCAATACTACCCCCCAAACTGGAATCTACTTTAAGACAGAGTGTCTATTCATTCAGTCAATAAGTATTTACTGAGACTTAAGACCAGTAATGATCGTCACTGAGGACCCAGAGAAATACAGGAATCAAAACTTGACCTAAAGAGCTCTCCTAACTAGAGAAGATGAACAAATATATAAATAATTACAATACAGGATAAGTAATACAACAAAGGTAAGCATAAGAAGATACAGGATCATGTAAGAGGAACACCTTACCTAGAAAAATATAATGATAATATTTACTTGACAGATGACAAATAGAACCTTTAAGAAGCATTATTATAAATGCATATACAAGATATAACAATATACTCAAGGACATGATAAAAGTTCTCCACAGGAAAACCTTTCTAAGAAGGAGCCAAAGGCAGAAATCAAAAAGGGAAAGAAATAAGTATGTGAATTTGAAGATAAGAATGCTCATCACAGCATTTTTAAAAATAACTTACAAACAAATTATGATACAATCCAATCATTAAAATTATGATTACATCAAATACACAAAAATTTTAAACTTCTGTATGTCAAAAAAATCAATGAAGACTAATAAAAGATAAGTGGAAAAAAAATTTCTAGCAACATCTGAGTTAAGTATATGTATAGAAAGAATTCTTTCAAATCAGTAGGGAAAAGACTACAGCAACTAAAAAAACAAACTGAAACAGGCAATTAATAAAAGAAAACTACATTAAAAATACAAGAAAATGTGTTCATCTAAAAGTCATCCAAGAAATGAATATTCAGAGAGCAATAAGATTCTATTTTACCCATATCTAATTGGTGAGTAGAAAGTATGGAGAACAAGCACCCTCCTACATTTCTTAAGGGAACACAAATTGACATGATCTAACTGGAGGGCAACTTAAAAATACTACAATTTTTAAAACTTTGAAATGTTTAAATCCACTTTCAGGAATTTAAACTTAGCAAAAAATTAAGGATATGAATTTAATGATAACTGCTCATCACAGCATTTTTTAATAATGGAAATAAATTATGATATTATGAAATAATGGAATAATAAATAAATAATAAATAATGGAAATAAATTATGATGGAAATTAAAATTATGATTATAGAATGGCTAATTTTTAAATATTTAATAAAATACTCATAACAGGCATAATATATTATCAATTTACCTGGCCACAGAAACAGTGTCTGTGGTATTACCTTATTTCTGTACAGACAAAATATATATATTATTTTGTCTATATACAAAATATATATATATATATATATATTTATACGCAGAAAAAGTCTAGTAGGGACTTCCCTGGTGGTCCAGCGGTTAAGACTCCACACTCCCAATGCAGGGGGCCCGGGCCCAGGGAATTAGATGCCACAACTTAAAGAGCCAGCATGCCACAACTAAAGACCCCACATGGGGCTCCCCTGGTGGCACAGTGGTTAAGAATCCGCCTGCCAATGCAGGGGACACAGGTTCGAGCCCTGGTCCAGGAAGATCCCACATGCCACGGAGCAACTAAGCCCGTGTGCCACAACTACTGAGCCTGCGCTCTAGAGCCCATGAGCCACAACTACTGAGCCCACATGCCAAAACTACTGAAGCCCGCACGCCTAGAGCCTGTGCTCCGCAACAAGAGAAGCCACTGCAATGAGAAGCCCGCGCATCACAACAAAGAGTTGCCCCTGCTCGCCACAACTAGAGAAAGCCGCGCGCAGCAAAGACCCAAAGCAGCCAAAAATAAATAAATTAAATAAATAAATTTTTAAAAAATAAATAAAGATCCCGCATGCTGCAATGAAGATCCTGAATGTGGGAATGAAGATCCCGAGTGTTGCAACTAAGACCCAGAGTAGCCAAATAAGTAAATAAATAAATATTTTAAAAAGAGAGAGAGAGAGAGAGAACAAAAAAAAAAGAAAAAGTCTAGCAATACACAAACAAAAATATATCAACACTGGTTATCTCTGAGCGATGGAATTATGGATGGTTTTTTATTTTCTTCCTTTTGGATTTTCAACAATAAACATATTACTTTTGAAAAAAAGAAAATTTATTGAAAAGAAAGTTTTCCATACATTCATTAAAAAATAAATACAAACACAGCGAAGGAAAAACATTAGAAGCTTTCACATGTGCCGCAAATCATACCCTCCAGAGAAACTAGCCTAAGCACTAACCTGATACGTCCAGAAGGCCAGTGCTCGGGAGCTAATGTCCAACACAATCTCTGGTCGAAGTCCCGCCAATACCATGGCTTTATATTCCTCTGATGGACTGAGTTCTGTGCGGACAATATCTAGCTTTCCAGAAAGAGTACTGTTGCAGGCAGGGCAGATAGCTGGTGAACGACTAAACTCACCACTGCCATGCTGATCACAGAATATATGAGAGCAGGCAGTGACCCACGCATAACCAGAGAGTTTGATGCGACACTTGCGATAGTTACAAAGCAGCATGTCTTCACACAAAGACATAATAGATAATAAGGTTTCCAGATGCTGAAAAGAATCCAAGAAAGGGGTAAATGAAAAAGTCAAATTGCAGTAAAATTAAATAACTAGATAAGTAAATAAAACATGTTTTTATTCTATTAAGACAAAATAATGTACCTTTTATTAGGCTTTTGTATTTATTATAATAAATATATAATATTGATTTCAGTCACCCAACAATACTGAGTTCCTTCTTTGTGCAAACCACTACCAAGGCCATGAAAAAACTTTTTAAGGAAAAAGTTAAAGACACAGGTGGTTCCACATCTTACTTACAAGTCAAAAATAATATGTTCATGGAAAAAAAAGGCTTACAAACATTTACAAAGTACAAACAAATAAAAATTAAATTAGTGCTTTTTGCCATTCCTCAATACCTAAACAAAAATCCAGATTTATTACCGATTCATAGTTCTCTAGAATATTTTAGTATCACTTCTCACACTTGGCAGATATAAAAGTCCAGGCACTGATTTCAGGCATTCTTTAATGCAAAGTATTTTAAGTTACGTTTTTAGGTTTTCATATATGCTGATTCCTCAGATTCTTTACCTGTGCTGCCTTGACTAAAAAAGAGTAGTAATCTGATAGTATTAAATGGAAACTAACCTAATTCATCCAAGCAGTTGACATTATGAAGCCTGAAAATCTATATAAAAGCAGGTTTTAACACCAATTAAACAACTCACCTATTAATATAAATACTATTCAATGCTGCGCTTCTATTTCAAACATTTGAAAAACCATATAAATACACAAGTTATTTTTCAATATAGTGTTCACTGTTACTGGAGTTTTACTAATCCAAACTAGGCAGCAGTATTCTGAATATACCGAAATTAGTCATATATTGTATAAAATAATAGTAACACATCAATTATACACCAAGGGAAAATGGTCACATTTATGAACTGATAAATTCCGTCAAGAATGTTGCCTTGGTCATAGGGGTGAACAAGGATGCTCTGACACCTTTACCCCAAATGCCCCAGCTGAGGGTGTCTCCACAGGTACAGGCAACTGGCGGCCGGAGTTATGAGGCCTATTTTCCCTCCGGCAGGGCAATATGCCGAGGGGAAGCAGAAGAGGTGGAAACAGTTTGGAACCTGAGCCCCTTCTCAGGCAGAGCGAGAAGCGCAGCTAATTCCAAATTTTCCACAAGGTGGGAGAAAGAGCCAATTTAGTGAGCTGTCCAAGTCAGCGAGGACCAAGTTTTGAGGGTTAGACTCACGGAAACTTCAAATTCGCAGCCCGCTTTCCGCGCTCGAAAGAGAAAATACTAACAACACTAATACCAATAAAATATCTAACCGGAGGCGCCCAGAAAAAACGCGGGAAAACGCCGTTGCCTCCTCAACTCCACGACGAGCGAGGACTCGCCGCGGGCGTCGCCACTACGTCTGAAGGCGCATGCGCGGAGTCGCCCGGGAGCCTGCAGGGGGCTGAGCGCCCGGGTCCCCGCCGCTCAGGATTCTGGGACCCGCCAGGCTGTGGCACCTGCACTGTGGGCGGTGCACCCCCAGGTACGTGCATCTCAGAGAGCGAATCTGACTGGGCCTGGCCTAGGTTTCCCACTTGGGAGCCCCGCAGATACTGTCATCGTGTGCTCTTTTCAGCCCTCGACTGGCACAAGAGTGACATCCTAGGTGTCATGGGCCTAACATTTGAGGTCAGAGCAGAGTGGGTACAGTTGAGAAGCTAACAGCCTCTGAGTACCCGCAGGTGTTTGTCCTGGGAAAATTTGGGGAGTACCGACTGGGCAACAAACACTTTATAAGTATTTAAGGGAAAAAGCCCCCAAAATTGTGTGATACCTATAATTTGACACCTAACACCTCTGTGTTGAGGTAGATTATGCCATTTTTTAAATCCATCTTGAAATAGACATCTTTCCAGCTTTTCCACATCCTCTATATAATATTAAAGAACTTTTCTTGATTCTGAGTCTGCATTATGAACATTCATTACAGCTCTAGGAACGAAGCGATAGGATCGGGTGTCACAGCTTTTTTGAGGTCATCTGCCTGTGTGCTTTCCTGGACCTGCTTGTAATTGTTTAAATATCTGTACTGGCTTTATCCTAATGCTGTTACTTGTCACTTTTTCTGTTCTGTGCTTACTGTATGACTTTCTGCTCAATCTATGAGTCTATTAGAATTCCTATTAGAAATTAAGCCGAGAGCTTGAGGGGTCCTCAGGATACATGCCTTAATGCTGTCTTTTGTCGCCACCTTTCCAGATTATGTGAAACCAGTATGAATTAGTAACAGAAACAACCCAATAAATCAGTAACACAATGGACACTAAGCCCTGCAAACCCCTTTATGGGTTGTGAATCTGTATACTAAACCTTTCTCCTTCAAACAGAAACCTATCCTGATTAAACAACTTTCTGCTCGTTTTTTGTCTATTTGGAACTAGTTCATAGTAATCAGGGTCATCTTGGCCTTTGTATACTTTTCCTAAAACATCTTCTGACAGTTTAGAATAGAAACTCAATTCTAGTGGTACAAAATAGGTTTGAAGAAAATTAGGGGTTCATGTGTAAACCATGTAATCCTTAACATATTCTGGTTATCTGAGCCTTTTGTGCATTTTCTGGTTTTAACTATGCCAAATGTAGAAATATTACTTAAAGTACAATAAAAGGGTATAATCTCATTTCAAGTTATAAACACAAAGCATTCAAATTCTACCAGTACCTAACTTTATGATTCTAGCCAAGTTACGTTTGTGCTGCAGTATGATCCCTTCCTGCTTCTTCATCAATATCGATTCCCCAATGATACTGATTCCCCAGACCTTAGTGTTACCCACACCATTTTCTCTCTAAATCAGTTTCCAATTTCCAACCCATTTAGCTAAAAGCCTGTATGAATTAAAACACACATACACACACACACACACCCCACACACAAATTTTGGGACGGGGGGAGAGAACCTGTTTTGCCAGATAGGAGAAAAGGGGGGTGGCTACAAAGTCTTAATATCCCAGTAGACTGGAACACCAGGAATTGACCTGTTTCTTGGTGGCATGTTGTTGGGAAAACTAGTAAAGTAGTCTTGTTCAGTGAGGCAGAAGCAGGCCTCTGCACGACCTGTGACCCTGCCTGGACTGCACGCCTGCTTGCACACCTAACAATTGCTGCTAGCAAGTCAAGCGGCGCTTACAATAACAAAGGGAGTGGGTCTTGGAATTTCTTGAGCCCTGGGGACCTGGCCAGTCCCCCACGTTCTGGAAAATCTTGTGACTCACATGGTGAAACCAACAGCATTGTTAAAGTGAATCCAGAGCTGCATTTTTGCACACAAACTGATGATATCAGTTTGCGGCCTGGAATTATAAACGAAGCCCCCAGAACTCCAATCTGAAGTCTCACCCGTGGGGTGGATGCACCATCCGGGACCCTTCCCAATTGGAGCTCCAGATTGCTGTCACTCGGGACTTTCCAGCTGCTGTTTGGATCTGGAAGTAGGTGTCGGCCCAATTCGGTGATGTATATCCTGTTATGTTTCTCTAATATTCTTATTCCTTTCCTTCTAATGACTGTATATTAAAATTAAGTTTAATCACCTTTCATTAAAGAATTGATTAAAGCTGTCTACTTATGTGAAACAAGTGGTTATTTTGCCAACGAATCCAACAAACCTTAAAACTGAAAGCAGGCTTTCGGCAAAACACGTGTCCTGTTCTCTCATGACATAGACAAAACCTTCAATGGCTCATTTCTAAGGTGCTCCTGGGGATGAGACCACTGAAATCAATCAAGGCTGGGATACAGAGACCCATCCACCAAAAAGAGCTCTTTAAAATATTGGTTTTTATTATTAAATATCAAGCTTATCAAAAATGTATGGAGAATGACCATCACTCAGCTTTAATAAACCCAAAGCTTTCTCACATTTGATATTTTTAATGAGGTAACAAATTACAGATACAATTGAAGCTTCCCCTGTGTACACCTCAATCCACTTTCCTCTTACCTCTTCAGAGGTAAACAAGCCAGATTTTGGTGTTTATCATTCTCATGCATGCTTTTATACTTTTAATATATGTATGTACATCAAACTTTGTTATGCATATTCTTTTTTTCTTTTTGTCAGCTTGTGTATTCAGAGCCCAATGGAGAGTGGCTCTTTCTCACATGGGTAAACTTACATCTCAGAATCTCCAGTGAACACCGTAACTGCTGTGTAGACTGAGTATTTATTTCAAGCTGACCAGTCTATTGTCTCCCTATCACATTTTAATAAGAAGCACAGAATTGTGAAAGGTTGTGGGAGGCATGTAGGGAATTATTAAACTGTTCAGTGACAAAAGGCACTGATGATACCCTGATGCCATCACACTAATCATAGGAATAACACAGCCAGTGGATTGAAGATACTTAAAATCGAACAGACAAAGTGCCCCCACTTGAAGAGTGCCAGACTGGGCACAGGTGCCATTTGCTTGTGACACTCCTTTTCCTGTATTTCGGGACTGACCCACCCTCTTTATGATGGGCAATTCCCTCTTCACCTCTTTATTATTTTTTTGAATTTTTGAATTTTATTTTATTTTTTTATACAGCAGGTTCTTATTAGTCATCCATTTTATACACATCAGTGTATACATGTCAATCCAAATGGCCCAATTCATCACACCACCACTCCCACCCCCCACTTTACCCCCTTGGTGTCCATACGTTTCTTCTCTGCATCTCTGTCTCTATTTCTGCCCTGCAAACCGGTTCATCTGTACCATTTTTCTAGGTTCCACATATATGCGTTAATATACGATATTTCTTTTTCTCTTTCTGACTTACTTCACTCTGTATGACAGTCTCTAGATCCATCCACGTCTCTACAAATGACCCAATTTCGTTCCTTTTTACAGCTGAGTAATATTCCATTGTATATATGTACCACATCTTCTTTATCCATTTGTCTGTCGATGGGCATTTAGGTTGCTTCCATGAACTGGCTATTGTAAATAGTGCTGCAATGAACATTGGGGTGCATGTGTCTTTTTGAATTATGGTTTTCTCTGGGTATATGCCCAGTAGTGGGATTGCTGGGTCATATGGTAATTCTATTTTTAGTTTTTTTTGTTTTGTTTTTTTAAAAATTTATTTATTTATTTATCTTTGGGTGTGTTGGGTCTTCGTTTCTGTACAAGGGCTTTCTCTAGTTGTGGCAAGCGGGGGCCACTCTTCATCGCGGTGCGTGGGCCTCTCACTATCGTGGCCTCTTGTTGCGGAGCACAGGCTCCAGACGTGCAGGCTCAGTAGCTGTGGCTCACGGGCTTATTTGCTCCGCGGCATGTGGGATCTTCCCAGACCAGGGCTCGAACCCGTGTCCCCTGCATTGGCAGGCAGATTCTCAACCACTGCGCCACCAGGGAAGCCCTACTTCAAATATTTTTTGAGTATCTATTCTGGGCCAGGCGTTACAGATAAGCAAGTTATCCTGCTTTCATGGAGTTTACAATCTAGCAAACAATCAAAGAATAATAGAAGAAAATATTTTACTCATTTTTTTTTGCTGCCTCTTGCATTTTTGAAAGTTGATTCTATAAACCATTTCCATAAACCATTTTAAGGAACCTCCATACTGTTCTCCACAGTGGCTGTATCAATTTACATTCCTACCAACAGTGCAGGAGGGTTCCCTTTCCTCCACACCCTCTCCAGCATTTGTTGTTTGTAGATTTTCTGATGATGCCCATTCTAACTGGTGTGAGGTGATACCTCATTGTAGTTTTGATTTGCATTTCTCTAATAATTAGTGATGTTGAGCAGCTTTTCATGTGCTTCTTGGCCATATGTATGTCTTCTTTGAGAAATGTCTATTTAGTTCTTCTGCCCATTTTTGCATTGGGTTGTTTTTTTTTTTAATATTGAGCTGCATGAGCTGTTTATATATTTTGGAGATTAATCCTTTGTTTGTTGATTCGTTTGCAAATATTTTCTCCCATTCTGAGGGTTGTCTTTTCATCTTGTTTATGGTTCCCTTTGCTGTGCAAAAGCTTTTAAGTTTCATTACGTCCCATTTGTTTATTTTTGTTTTTATTTCCATTACTCTAGGAGGTGGATCAAAAAAGATCTTGCTGTGATTTATGTCAGAGTGTTCTTCCTATGCTTTCCTCTAAGAGTTTTATAGTATCTGGTCTTACATTTAGGTCTCTAATCCATTTTGAGTTTATTTTTGTGTATGGTGTTAGGGAGTATTCTAATTTCATTCTTTTACATGTAGCTGTCCAGTTTTCCCAGCACCACTTATTGAAGAGACTGTCTTTTCTCCATTGTATATCCATGCCTCCTTTTCATATTAGTTGACCATAGGTGCGTGGGTTTATCTCTGGGCTTTCTGTCTTGTTCCATTGATCTATATTTCTGTTTTTGTGCCAGTACCATATTGTCTTGATTACTGTAGCTTTGCAGTATAGTCTGAAGTCAGGGAGTCTGATTCCTCCAGCTCTGTTTTTTTCCCTCAAGACTGCTTTGGCTATTCGGGGTCTTTTGTGTCTCCATACAAATTTTAAGATTTTTTGTTCTAGTTCCGTAAAAAATGCCATTGGTAATTTGATAGGGATTGCATTGAATCTGTAGATTGCTTTGAGTAGTATAGTCATTTTCACAATATTGATTCTTCCAATCCAAGAACATGGTATATCTCTCCATCTGTTGGTATCATCCTTAATTTCTTTCATCAGTGTCTTATAGTTTTCTGCATACAGGTCTTTTGTCTCCCTAGGCAGGTTTATTCCTAGATATTTTATTCTTTTTGTTGCAATGGTAAATGGGAGTGTTTCCTTTATTTCTCTTTCAGATTTTTCATCATTAGTGTATAGGGATGCAAGAGATTTCTGTGCATTAATGTTGTACCCTGCAACATTACCAAATTCATTGATTAGCTCTAGTAGTTTTCTGGTGGCATCTTTAGGATTCTGTATGTATAGTATCATGTCATCTGCAAACAGTGACAGTTTTACTTCTTCTTTTCCAATTTGTATTCCTTTTATTTCTTTTTCTTCTCTGATTGCCATGGCTAGGACTTCCAAAACTATGTTGAATAATAGTGGTGAGAGTGGACATCCTTGTCTCGTTCCTGATCTTAGAGGAAATGCTTTCAGGTTTTCACCATTGAGAATGATGTTTGCTGTGGGTTTGTCGTATATGGCCTTTATTATGTTGAGGTAAGTTCCCTCTATGCCCACTTTCTGGAGAGTTTTTATCATAAGTGGGTGTTGAATTTTGTCAAAAGCTTTTTCTGCATCTATTGAGATGATCATATGGTTTTTATTCTTCAATTTGTTAATATGGTGTATCACATTGATTGATTTGCATATATTGAAGAATCCTTGCATCCCTGGGATAAATCCCACTTGATCATGGTGTATGATCCTTTCAATGTGTTGTTGGATTCTGTTTGCTAGTATTTTGTTGAGGATTTTTGCATCTATATTCATCAGTGATATTGGTCTGTAATTTTCTTTTTTTGTAGTATCTTTGTCTGGTTTTTGTATCAGGGTGATGGTGGCCTCATAGAATGCGTTTGGGAGTGTTCCTTCCTCTGAAATTTTTTGGAAGAGTTTGAGAAGGATGGGTGTTAGCTCTTCTCTAAATGTTTGATAGAATTCACCTGTGAAGCCATCTGGTCCTGGACTTTTGTTTTTTGGAAGATTTTTAATCACAGTTTCAATTTAATTACTTGTGATTGGTCTGTTCATATTTTCTGTTTCTTCCTGGTTCAGTCTTGGAAGGTTATACCTTTCTAAGAATTTGTCCATTTCTTCCAGGTTGTCCATTTTATTGGCATAGCGTTGCTTGTAGTAGTCTCTTAGGATGCTTTGTATTTCTGCAGTGTCCGTTGTAACTGCACCTTTTTCATTTCTAATTTTATTGATTTGAGTCCTCTCCCTCTTTTTCTTGATGAGTCTGGCTAATGGTTTATCAATTTTGTTTAGCTTCTGAAAGAACAAGCTTTTAGTTTTATTGATCCTTGCTATTGTTTTCTTTGTTTCTGTTTCATTTATTTCTGCTGTGATCTTTATGATTTCTTTCCTTCTGCTAACTTTGAGTTTTGTTTGTTCTTCTTTCTCTAGTTCCTTTAGGTGTAAGGTTAGATTGTTTACTTGAGATTTTTCTTGTTTCTTGAGGTAGGCTTGTATAGCTATAAACTTCCCTCTTAGAACTTCTTTTGCCACACCCATGGGTTTTGGATTGTCATGTTTTTGTTGTCATTTGTCTCTAGGTATATTTTGATTTCCTCTTTGATTTCTTCAGTGATCTCTTGGTTATTTAGTAACGTATTGCTTAGCCTCCATGTGTTCGTGTTTTTTACGTTTTTTTCCTTGTAATTGATTTCTAATCTCATAGCATTGTGGCCAGAAAAGATGCTTGATATGATTCCAATTTTCTTAAATTTACTGAGGCTTGATTTGTGACCCAAGATGTGATCTATCGTGGAGAATGTTCCATGCGCACTTGAGAAGAAAGGGTAATCTGCTGTGTTTGGATGGAATGTTCTATAAATTTCTATTAAACCTATCTGGTCTATTGTGTCACTTAAAGTTGTGTTTCCTTATTAATTTTCTGTCTGGATGATCTGTCCATTGGTGTAAGTGAGGTGTTAAAGTTCCCCGCTATTACTGTGTTACTGTCGATTTCCTCTTTTATAGCTGTTAGCAGTTGCCTTATGTATTGTGGTGCTCCTATGTTGGGTGCATATATATTTATAATTGTTATATCTTCTTCTTGGATTGATCCCTTGATCATTATGTAGTGTTCTTCCTTGTCTATTGTAACATTCTTTATTTTAAAGTCTATTTTATCTGATATGAGTATTGCTACTCCAGCTTTCTTATGATTTCCATTTGCATGGAATATCTTTTTCCATCCTGTCACTTTCAGTCTGTATGTGTCCCTAGGTCTGAAGTGGGTCTTGTAGACAGCATATATATGGGTCTTGTTTTTGTATCCATTCAGCAAGCCTGTGTCTTTTGGTTGGAGCATTTAATCCATTCATTTTTAAGGTAATTATTGATACGTGTGTTCCTATGACCATTTTCTTAATTGTTTTGGGTTTGTTTTTGTAGGTCCTTTTCTTCTCTTCTGTTTCCCACTTAGAGAAATTCCTTTAGCATTTGTTGAAGAGCTGGTTTGGTGGTGCTGAATTCTCTTAGCTTTTGCTTGTCTGTAAAGCTTTTGATTTCTCCATCAAATCTGAATGAGAGGGGCTTCCCTGGTGGTGCAGTGGTTGAGAGTCCGCCTGCTAATGCAGGGGACACGGGTTCGAGCCCTGGTCTGGGAAGAACCCACATGCCGCGGAGCAACTGGGCACGTGAGCCACAACTACTGAGCCTGCGCGTCTGGAGCCTGTGCTCCGCAACAAGAGAGGCTGCGATAGTGAGAGGCCCGCGCACCGTGATGAAGAGTGGCCCCCACTTGCCACAACTGGAGAAAGCCCTCACACAGAAACGAAGACCCAACACAGCCAAAAAAAAAAAAAAAAAAAAAAAAATCTGAATGAGATCCTTGCTGGGTAGAGTAATCTTGGTTGTAGGTTCTTCCCTTTCATCACTTTAAGTATATCATGCCACTCCCTTCTGGCTTGTAGAGTTTCTGCTGAGAAATCAGCTGTTAACCTTATGGGAGTTCCCTTGTATGTTATTTGTCATTTTTCCCTTGCTGCTTTCAATAATTTTTCTTTGTCTTTAATTTTTGCCAATTTGATTACTATGTGTCTCGGTGTGTTTCTCCTTGGGTTTATCCTGTATGGGACTCTCTGCGCTTCCTGGATTTGGGTGGCTATTTCCTTTCCCATCTTAGGGAAGTTTTCAACTATAATCTCTTCAAATATTTTCTCTGGTCGTTTCTCTCTCTCTTCTCCTTCTGGGACTCCTATAATGCAAATGTTTTTGCATTTAATGTTGTCCCAGAGGTCTCTTAGGCTGTCTTCATTTCTTTTCATGCTTTTTTCTTTATTCTGTTCCACAGCAGTGAATTCCACCATTCTGTCTTCCAGGTCACTTATCCGTTCTTCTGCCTCAGTTATTCTGCTATTGATTCCTTCTAGTGTATTTTTCATTTCAGTTATTGTGTTGTTCATCTCTGTTTGTTTGTTCTTTAATTCTTCTAGATCCTTGTTAAACATTTCTTGTATCTTCTCGATCTTTGCCTCCATTCTTTTTCCGAGGTCCTGGATCATCTTCACTAACATTATTCTGAATTCTTTTTCTGGAAGGTTGCCTATCTCCACTTCATTTAGTTGTTTTCCTGGGGTTTTATCTTGTTCCTTTATCTGGTACATAGCCCTCTGCCTTTTCATCTTGTCTATCTTTCTGTGAATGTCTTGCATGTTAAAACTACTAAATCTTCTCACACAACAAATATCAGTTGGCCATATTTTTAATTCATTGTTTTTGAGATGTAAAGTTAATACACATACCTCGTATTAATTCATTTTAACAGCCAAATGCTACAAACCACAATTTATTCATTCATTCTTCTAATGGATATTAGTTCCTGGCTTTTACAATTAAAAATACGACTGCAATGAACTTTCTGTACATGCCTCCTTGAATACACATGTCAAGAATTCTTATAGAATATAATACTCAAAGACCAGGTATAAGCATCTTCCAATAAACTAGATGTTGCCAAACCATTCTCTAAAGTAATAACATAAATTTCACTGCCACCAGCAAAGATGAGAGCCCACTACTCCAGCCTTGGCAACACGTTTAAGTGTCGAGGTTGTTTTGTTTTGTTTTGTTTTCATTTTTGCCCGTCTGATGGCAGTGAAATGGTATCTCAGTGTTGTTTTAATGTGGAAATCTTTTATTACTAGTTAGATAAAGCATCTTTTCATGTGAATTACTACTCAGGGATCCTCATCTCTGTATTGTCCATTCATATCCTTTGATCATTTTCTTGATTTAAATGGAGACTTTGTCAGTTACATGATGTGCAAACATAAGTTTGAATTTTAGTATATACAAATTTATCGATCTTTCCTTTTTGTGCTTTATGTGTACTCCAGTGTCATAGTCTTTGCTTTTCTACAGGTTTAAAGTTTTGCTTTTCATTTATAGATCTTTAATCCATTCTTCCTAAGAAGTCTGGATAAACTCTGAAAGCACAATTTGTGCTTACATATCACTTATACCATTTAACTGCAGGTTACTTTACCTTTCAAAATGGTATTTTTACCATGAAGTTTGATTTTGATCTTATTCAGATATTTTAAGTACATATTGGCTATATTATGAGTATTTATGCACCATGTTTCTCTAAGAGCTTCAGAGATAATAATCTTCCCCCCTTATTATCTTTGAATCTGACTGTCAGCATCATCTACTCTAAAACTAATTTGATACTTATATTTGTTTTAATAGAAGAATCTAAAGAATAGGTTTCATATTCTAACAGAAGTTATTATAGTTGCATACCATTTGTGTGATTCTGGCATAAGCACAAGTATTAAATTTCATTCCAAAACACAGTGAAGTATACCAAACTTCCAATATTTGGATGTACATTTTGTATCCCTTGCATGTTAAATATACCCTCATGGATGTAAATAAAGAATATAGGGCAAAAAAATCTGTAAAGTATAATTTAGCCAAAACAATTGAGAATATTTCAACATTAAATATAAAGCAAAAAAAAAAAAAAAAGACTTTTTAATCATACCTGAGTGGTATGTGCAATTTAAATCAATGAAAAATTTCCAATGAAATGTACATAATAAAAGATTTCCTACTAAATATTAGTAAGCTTTTATATATCTATTCCTCACATACACAGTTTGTTTTGGCAGCCATTCTTCATTGCCTCTTAAAGGATCAAGCATCATAACCAGATATTAAGTAGACTCACTGGTATCCAGATAGTTTATACATCAGAGTCAAAATTTAAGTCCCAGTTATTCCATGTAAATGTCTTGCTGAAATGCCATTAAAATGGTTGTTATTTTCCAGGGATTAAAAAAAACAAAATTCTATGGAAATTTTAATTAACTTCAAATATATTTTTTTTTTATGATGATGAAAGCTTGATGGTATTCACATTGCTTAATTTGTGTCATGCTTTATTTATTTATTTATTTATGGCTGTGTTGGGTCTTCGTTTCTGTGCAAGGGCTTTCTCTAGTTGTGGCAAGCGGGGGCCACTCTTCATCGCGGTGCGCGGGCCTCTCACTATCGCGGCCTCTCTTGTTGAGGAGCACAGGCTCCAGACGCGCAGGCTCAGTAATTGTGGCTCACGGGCTTAGTTACTCCGCGGCATGTGGGATCTTCCCAGACCAGGGCTCGAACCCGTGTCCCCTGCATTGGCAGGCAGATTCCCAACCACTGCGCCACCAGGGAAGCCCAACTTCAAATATTTTTTGAGTATCTATTCTGGGCCAGGCATTACAGATAAGCAAGTTATCCTGCTTTCATGGAGTTTACAATCTAGCAAACAATCAAAAACTAATAGAAGAAAATATTCTACTCATTTTTTTTTGGCTGCCTCTTGCATTTTTGAAAGTTGATTCTATAAACCATTTCTGGTGAGAAAAGTCAGTGTCCGTCTTTAATTTGAAGAATCATCTACCTTCATGCTGCAAAGAAAAAGATATTTTTGATACTTCCCTGAAATGTGTGAATAACTACTCAATAGAAAACTGAGTAAACCATTTAAAATTTATACATGAATGACTTCAGAGTATAATGTTACAATAACTCCCAGAATCAACTGACTAGAGCTCTTTCTTTCATAGCCCTAGATCAGTGCTATTCAAAAGCAATTGCAATCAAAAGGTTCTCTATACATTAGATCCTCATGTTTTAAAATTAGTGGGTTTTTTTAAAATCACAGGTATATTTTCTTAACCTAGAATCACCACCTGCTTTGCAATTGTTTGACTCCGCAAAAATCAGATGGCACTAACGGACAGCCAACCCATCCTCATGGTGCCCTGAGTGAAGACAAGTCAGCTTAGATATATGACAGACTAAAATCCCACTACTTAAGGCTCCAAGCAGTGAGAGGAACAGCCATCAAATATTATCTCTAATCATTTTGATAAACATTTTAATAAGTGTTTTAAGAAACATCACTACAATCACTACATCTAACTTTTTAAAAAGTCATTCAAGAACTAGAACCATTAAGTATCAACTGGACCAGCTAGATAGACAAAAAGAGGAATTAGGTGATAAATAAATTAGTGCCAAAACCAAGATTAATTAAGAAAATGTTATTGGAACAGTTATATAGGGATATACACTATAGACCTTATTACCATACTTTGCCTAATTCTGGAACTAAATTAGGCTTTGTGTGCTAGGGGTAAAGATGATGAGGGATAGACCAACTGGCAGAAAGATGCACATAAGCAATAAAAACAAAGAATTTCTGATAACCTCTTAGGCAGATGTCAGAAATTGCCAGGTAGTACAGTCTAAGACAAATATAAACTTGGACTCTGATGATAAAATAGCTAACATCTATTGAGCATTTACCATATGTTAACAATGTTCTAAGCCCCACACATTTATTATCTAATTTAATCTTCCAAGTTAAGTATTATTCCTTTGAGTCAGGTACTACAATTATCAGCTTCTAAGATATAAAGACCCTAAGACTCTGAGATGTTAAGAAACTTGCCAAGGTTACACAGCTGCTTAAGTGATACAGAATGGGTTTGAACACAGTCTGACTCCAGAAGCCATGTATAACTACTATGCTAAGCTACCTCTCAACATGTTTAGTTGACTTTTTAAAAAATGAAATTTGTAGCACCTTAGCAGCTAGCCATGAAGTCACTAAGCTGAGTTCTCACAGATTCATATGTATGTCAAATTTCTCAATTTCAACATAAGCCTTACCATAAAACAAAAATGCTATTATTATCTATTGTATATCCAGGACTTACAGCTCCCAAGAGTTCCAGGCTGGGAAAGAAGGGAGACTCCAATCCAGTCTCCCAAAGTTTCATTTCTGCAACAGACACAGCCAAAAGCTAAAAAATTATTTCAAGTGCTGATGTTACTTTGAATTATTTGTATTTCCTATATTTCACCCTCATATGTAACCCCATTCTGTGCTGAAACTTGCAGGTACAAGAATATGAGCCTGTCCCATCTGGGTTGCTTTAAATAACTTTAAATTATACATGAATATCATAAAGTCAGAAAAGACTGGTTAACAAGATCACCCATACAACCCAATTCTAAAGACAATAATCCCTAGTATTTGAGTATATCCTTTCAAATGACTTCTCAAGTAAACATAAGCATATAAAAATGTTTAAGCAGAAAAAGGATTATACATATTGCTCTGTAACTTGTTTTTAAATTAATGTATCATGAATACTCTTCCATTTCAAGAAAGACAAACCAGTATCATAACTTTTAGTGATTGTATAGTATTGCATTTTATTATCTTGATTTTAAAATTGATTTAACCAACTCTGGGGTTCTCTTAATCTTATATATAGACTAACAAAATAGTGATTAGTTTAATACTGTCAAGTTAAGTAGTTAATAGAATTATACCAGTTATCAGTGTTTTTTCTGTACTGTTTGAATTATTAGATTAAGGATTCTAGACCCAAGTTCTGTCTATCTCAAAGAGATATCACAAAAGATCAAAGCACAACAAAATGTTGTAGTAGCAAATTCATAATTCAAAGATTTAAGAATTACCTAACATCACAGGCTAGATTCCAGTAAAAATTTCAAGACGCAGAATTCAATTCCAGGTGTTTACCCTAGCTTTAGTCTGCTCAGAGCATGTGTTTAATCAGGGCGATCAGCTGAAACATGAACTTAACATGCGTTTCACCATGGCAAACTGCGAATGACTGACTGGTAAAGGACAAACCACCACCAGCTCCTCATCCCTAAACCAGTGAAACTCTGTTAAGGTTAGAACTAAGGCCCCTTCAACTACCACTAAATTTCAGCCACTAAGAAAATTGAGCCCCCAGGGACTTCCCTGGTGGTCCAGTGGTTAAGAATCTGCCTTCCAATGCAGGGGATGCAGGTTCAATCCCGGGTGGGGGAACTAAGATCCCACATGCCGCGGGGCAACTAAGCCCGTGTGCAGCAACTACAGAGCCCACGTACTCTGGAACCCGTGCACCACAACTAGAGATAAGTCGCACACCACAGTGAAAGATACCACATGCCACAACTAAGACCCGATGCAGCCCAAAAAATAAATAAATAAATATTTTTAAAAAAAGAAAGAAAATTGAGCCCCCCAAATTGCTAGGTGATTAGAAATTCAAATGAGGTAAAACTGAAGGTTTTCTTTTATACTTACCTGTGGTATCAAATGAATCCAGCTTGTATCTAGGAATCAAGTTGAGCTATAGGATTTATCAACTATCTGGCATCATCTCTGGAAAATAAAAAATTAATAAATTTTAAAATATGCAGGGGCTTCCCTGGTTAAGAAAGTGGCATAGTGGTTAAGAATCTGCCTGCCAATGCAGGGGACACAGGTTTGAGCCCTGGTCCAGGAAGATCCCACATGCCACGGAGCAACTAAGCCTGTGCACCACAACTACTGAGCCTGCGCCCTAGAGCCTGCGAGCCACAACTACTGAGCCCACGTGCCGCAACTACTGAAGCCTGTGTGCCTAGAGCCTGTGCTCCGCAACAAGAGAAGCCACTGCAATGAGAAGCCTGCGCACCTCAACAAAGAGTAGCCCCCACTCGCCGTAACTAGAGAAAGCCCGTGCACAGCAACAAAGACCCAACGCAGCCAAAAATAAATAAATTAAATAAATAAATCTTTAAAAAAAAATATGCAAATGCTCTGACTATAAGACTTGAATGCACACCAGCCTACTCCACACCAAGTCACACCCATATAGCCTCAAGGAAAATTAACCTCAAAGAAAACTGTTCATTCTTTATTTGAATCTCCATTCAGCAGTATAAATTGACCCATCTACTTGGAGGATGTCATCAAATGCCCAAACTCAGTATCAGACTAGGGCAGGACTTCTGTACAAGCTCCGCTATTTGTATAAATTTAAAAGTTTGGGTAAAACTGTACGATAAATCTAACCAACCTCTGAAAGGTTATAAAAGTCAACAGTCTAACAAAAGAATAGGTATGCAAAAAGAAGGAGCTGTGTGCTGGCTGCAAACAGAGCTTGGCAGTCATGGGATAAATGGCATGGGTTACTGCCAGTCTCTCCAAGTTCACAGGGTATGTGATTGCAGAAAACACTCGTAATCACCACAGGATAACCACAGTCATTAAATTCACAAAATCCTTTCAAAAAAAAAAAGGGAAGGAGCTAAGAACTCCTAAGAGTCAAATAAATGAGAAGTCAACCTAAAATAGTCAGCTTTTTTTTCAAAGCATGTTTCAATTTCATTTGAGCCAGTGTCAATTATATTTAACCTCTACTTCTGTTAAAGTTTTATCACAATAAACTAAAGAAAACCTTCCCTTGACATAGCAAATTTGAATTAGCATTCTTTGGAGCACAAATCGGCCACAAGATGGCACTGTAAGAAAGAGGCTTTAATTTGTTCTTCCAGAGCTTGAGTGTAATCTGAACCTTTAGGTGAAACAGACTGGACACAAAGCTCATCACCTAAAATGATGAGTGAAACAGACTAGACACAAAGCTCATCACCGTAAGCAACCTTCATACTATTCCCTACTCTTCACCTAATTACTAACTAGAAAATTTTATTACATTTAATGATCATTTAAAATTATTAACTACACGTTACAGTTATATTTTTATCATGTTCCTTTTCATGCAGCAATGGGGAAATTTAAAACTCCACAATCTCAAATACAATCTAGCTAGAAAGACAACACTCATGAAAATTAATGTCTATGGTAAGTACAAAATAAGTGGGAGAGAGAACCAAGTAATGTTAAGAAGAATCATTGGTCAAGGAAGGCTTCATGAACAAAAAAGGTAGGTCTTGAATGAGCCTCAAAATTGCACTTAGAATAATATTTATTATATATATGAGAGTTGCTAAGAGAGTAATCTCAAAAGTTCTCAACACAAGAAGAAAAAATTTGTAACTAGGTGTGGTGATGGATCTTAATTAGAATTATTGTGGTAATCATTTTATAGTATATACAAATACTGAATTATTATGTTGAACACCTGAAACTAATATAATGTAATACATCAATTATATCTCAATAAAAGAAAAATTGCACTCTCCAATAGGTTAACACCACATACAGCCTAAATTTAAATTAAACTAAAAATTAAATTCTTCAGTCACATTTTGATTGCTCAATAGCCTCATGTGGCTGATCGCTACCAAACTGGATAGTACACATATAGAATATTTCCATCATCACAGAAAGTTGTGTTGGACAGCAGTGCCTTAAAGGGTGGGTAAGACTAAAATAAGCTGACAGAAAGGAAGTAGTAGCTATCGTTCTTAAATATTCCTACAATCTGTCAAGAACTACTGAAACCATTTCAAACTTTACAACAAAAGTTTTTCTCATATTTACAAGGAAATTTGAGGCTCAGAGAAGTTAGATAAATTTCAAAAGTCCATCTAGCTATTAAGAGCTAGGATTTAAACCCAATTCTGTCACAACTCCATATTTTCACTTCACAATGCCACTTCCTACGTGAAATAAGAAGCAGAGCTACGAAAGATGGTTTGCTTTAGAACGTATTAAGAATGGCATACTGGCTCAATAGGTCAGAAAGAAAATGAGGTGTTTTAAGTAACTCAGAGATATAATCAAAGTGTTATTTTACTCCTTCTTGTCCTATACTTGAATGGTGCTTTAATTATTCAAAATGTATTGGAGATCAGCAGCATGAGAAATTAACTAAGGGAACATAGGAAGCAAGACTTATTGCGAGATTTCACCATTTCTTATTGTGAGAGTTTCAACATTGTCTAGCCTCAAAAGTCCATGTCCAAGTACTTCTTACACAAAAATAATTATAGATTTAAAAGTGTAACTTCTCTATTTGTCTCATCTCACAAACAAAACCCAGATTGCAAAGGGCCTGGTCTTTGTGTCCTTGGCACATAGCACAAAGCCTAGCACATAAATCCTGATGATATATGATGCCTTTCCCAACGTGTGATGCTCCCTGCAGGATTCTAGTCACGCTTCAGCAAGTGTTATTCTACCACCTGAAGGCCGTTGTATATTTACTGAGTTGTTTTGGGAGCTAAAGTAAACATTCTGTAAGTACTCCATTAACAATCAATGACCTGCTCATTTTGTTTCCTGTGGCAATAAGTTCTCCAAAGGACTGGTGCTCATGGGCAAAAGGTACATTTTACATGTGAACAGATGTTTCATGAGGCCTGATACAAACCACAAATTGCTAATACTGAATCAGCTGATGCTTCTATTTTAAAGTTATGTTATCACTCAATTTTACTCAGTTCCATTCCAATTTACTCAGTGCCTACTGTGTATCTCACACTATGGGATACAACGGTAACTCGACGAACCTATCTTTTTTAGATAGAAAAGGCACATACACATGTGAGACAGAGAACACTTTAAGGCATCATATCTTGGTCAAAGTTCAAGTACTTACGTTTATGATCCCATCAGCACTTAACCATTCCTACTGAGGATGTCCAAATCCAACCCCACCTGATTTTTAGGGGTCTGTAGCAGATGTTGCAGAGGCTTTCACACTGCTGCTTCTGGGCTGGCACACACGGTGCTGAAGACCTAGGCCTTCCTTCCTCAGTGGATTCCATCTTCAACCTGAAGCAGAAGGAAAACAACACAAAACTTTGTATAGGAAGTAAAGGCTAAATTGGTTGCTTGCCACCGTCCTCTTCTAGAGACAGCTCTGTAAGGCTGTACTATCAGAACAGACACCCACATTTTATTTCCCATTCACTGTCAGTCATTTTAGCCAAGAATACCGATTGTTTTAACCTCTCAGTGCAGGAGGAATCCACTCAGAGCACATATGAAATGAAAGTGGTGAGATCAGAAACACCGACTGATCATACAGCTCACCCCAAGAGACCACCATTTCACCCAATCCCAGTCCCATTTTGCTGGTGGAGCAAAATAAAAATGAAATAAAAATATAGTACCTGAGGGCTTTGGGTCAAAACAGCAATAAGGAATGATTTTAAATCAATATGAAAAGGCAATAAAACCTACTCTGTTCACTTCATATTTTATCTATTTCATAATACTTTGCCTATCTTAGAATTTATAAAGCACTGTCCATATATGTCCACATAGTACCTCATTTTGCAAGTACTACGTCATCTCCATTTTATAGGTATACAAGCAAGGTTTAAATAAATGGCAGGCAACTTAGCTTAGTGGTTAAGATAATGGATTTTGAAGTTGGACAGAAGTGGATTTGAGTCCTAGCTCCCCCATATATTTGCTGTGACCTGGGGCAAGTTATACAACTTCTCTAAGTCTCAGATTCCCTTTCCATAAAATAAGGACAAATACCACCTACCTCTTAGAACTGTTGTGAAGATTAAATGACATAAAATAAATACAAAATACTTTGCACGGTAGCTGGCATGTAGTTAAATATTTAGTATGCTGTTTCTATTAAGTGTCCAAGATCAACCAGCTAATAAGAATGCAAATATTCTGCCTAAAATTTCACACTTTCACAATAATCTTGAAGCCAGGAAAGTCACTCATGTACTCATAAATGCCCTTCCAAATCCAAGATTCGTGTCTTTTAAGGAAAAAAAAGTTTGCTTTCCCCTTCCCCTCATTCTTTACTTAGCAATGAAGACTCCAATGTATTCTAAATAAAATTACTCCATAACAACAAAAGCATACTTCCGTTGAAAACTAATTATTCTCGCAATCAGCAAAACCTCCTAACTGGAAAACTAGATGTTTCACAAGACATGATCTGGGCCTTTTAAGACTTTAAAATAGCCTTGGAGGAATTCACAAAGGCTTCCTCTTTTATTTTGCATGTTTACAGCCCCCAAAACATTTCCGTTTTTCCTAACTTAATGCTAAAATATGAGTTTACTCACTCAACACCATAATTTCAGAAAGATATCCAGCTCGTATTTTGCCAAGTAAACATGGCAAGCATGCTCCTTCTGCCCTTGCGAATACGAAGACCATGTGGCTTCTCTGATTCACACTGTCATTCCTTCTCAACATTAAATATGTGTTCACAACAAAATAAACCATCCCTTACTTAAACTGAAGTGGGCAAGGATATATTCACATAAAGGCCATCAGCATGGTTTTGGTTTTGATAGAAAACACTTTAGGGTGTTGGTTTCTAGTCATCACTATGTGCACAAAATAAGAGGAAGTACTGCATATTTAGAGTCCTTATAAACAAGAATATATCAAAACCCAACTGAAATGTCATATGTTGACAAATGACTTATGTACAAGGTTTTTCATTTTGAAGGGAATAACAAGATTGTAAACCACCTCAATGTACACCAACAAAGGTTAAATAAACTATGGTATGTACATACATAGATTTCTATGTAACCATGTTAAAGAATGTGGATCTTCTATATTTTCTCACTTGGAAATCCTAAGTGGGAAAAGTAAGATACATGGTAGAGCATGTATAGAAGAGGGGTAAGTACATATATTTGCTTATATATGCATAAAATATCTCAGGAAGGATACACAAGAAATTATTAACACTTACTGAGGAGGGGAATCAGGCTTAGGAGACTTCATTATGTACACTATGATCCCTTTTGAATTTTGAACAATGTGAATGTATTACCTATTCAAATAACATAAATTTAACAATAAAGCTTGAGAATTATAAGGATTATGGGGGATCTACGCCTGGCTATTACCACATTCCATGCACTAGTTTATGTCTTTCTCACACCTTCTACCTGTAAGGATAACACATACATTATATTCAGACTAATGTATGTCACTCAAAGTCACTAGGCAAACTTATGAGAAAAATAATATCCACAATAAATTTATTGCCTACTTCTAGAAGGTATGTCACATGGACTAGTGTTTGGACTTTGTATACTTTGATCTTCAAAAGCTAAGCCTGGGACTTCCCTGGTGGCGCAGTGGTTAAGAACCCGTCTGCCAATGCAAGTGATATGGGTTCGAGCTCTGGTCTGGGAAGATCCCGCATGCCGCGGAGCAAGTAAGCCCGCGCGCCACAACTACTGAGCCTGCATGCCACAACTACTGAAGCCCGCACGCCTAGAGCCCGTGCCGCAACAAGAGAAGCCACCGCAATGAGAAGCCTGCGCACCGCAACGAAGAGTAGCCCTTGCTCGCCACAACTACAGAAAGACCGTGCACAGCAACGAAGACCCAACACAGTCAAAAATTAATTAATTAATTATTTTTTAAAAAAAAAAGCTAAGCCTAAGAATAGTCCAATGACTCACCCAAGATCACTGGAGGAGTAAATTGTGGTGCTGGAATTTGATTTAGGCTTGCACTACGCTAAGGCCCCTCATCTTTTTCAGTATATCCTAAGCTTTTTCGGGCACAGTGCCGACATTAAAATTGGGAGCTCCTTTTAGAGCTCATTAAAATCATCTGACTTCAGAGTTTACAGTCTAGTCCCACTAAGAAAGCCGAAATGCCCTGAGCAAAGACCAGGGCAAAGACAACATCCACTGCAGCTCCCACAAACCCAGTAAGAACCTGGGCCCTGCAGATACAGGAGAATTAAAACTGACTAGTCTGAACTCCGCCTCCCAAGATCTACCCTCTCACTAAGGGAGACAGAAGTCAAAACAGCATTGAGATAACAACAGTACATTTTCCTCCAAGCAAAATGAATCCAGGCATTTTGCAGAAACACTATGTACATGAAGCAGAATCTACTGTTCCTAGGTCACCCTGTCTCGGAGAAGGAAGGCAGATCCAGTCCAGCAGAGGCCCACGTGGAAACAAGCCAGGCAGATCACTTCACTTCCTTCCTCCAATCTCCACACAGCCAAAATTAATCGCCTTGTAGCTCACCCACACTCCAAGGCTGGCTTGAAATAAAGGCCTGCCACCAGGATACAATGGCTCAAATTGAAGAGAAATTCAAAACAATTAGGAAGCAAAATTAAGTGCACACTCACCTGCCCACCACCAAAAGGAAAGAGAGAAGGTGGAGAGACAGGAAGTAGCTTTGAGAAGTGGCCTCAGAGTCTGATTGGCTAATGATGATTCCCTCCTCCTTTACCTTAAAAGGTGGTGAAATGATGCAACCCCCCCCCCTTCACCTACTTGTCTCTCTAAGGACCAATGATGCTACTTGCACTGTTTTTAGATTAAACTTTTTAAATCAAGTTTCCTTTTAATATACTTCGCAGAAGCAAACATGGGCTAATTCGAGCTATTTACACACATTCTTGTTTAGTTGGACCTACTGCAAAGAATTTTCATTCCTTTGGGATAATTTCGTATCCTTTGTAACCTTAACATGGTTAATTTATGCAAGGTGACAGGTTTCATTATAAACAGTCTAGATCTACTCAAGTTAGAACTTACCATCAGGGTAATAGTCAAGTTAACAGGCTTAGCAGGAAAGATACTGGAAGAAGACATCCACCTGCAATCCAGGAGAAAGGATTTATAAGAAAGCCACACTGGGGCTTCCCTGCTGGCGCAGTGGTTGAGAATCCGCCTGCCAATGCAGAGGACACGGGTGAAGATCCTAAATGCCGGGGAGCAACAAAGCCCGTGCACCACTACTGAGCTCTGCACTCTAGAGCCCGCGAGCCACAACTACTGAAGCCCACGCGCCTAGAGCCCATGCTCCGCAACAAGAGAAAGCACCGCCCGCGCACCGCAACGGAGGGTACCCCCCACTCGCCACAACTAGAGAAAAGCCCGCGCGCAGCAACGAAGACCCAACGCAGCCAATAATTAATTAATTAATTAATTTTAAGAAAGAAAGAAACCCACACTGACGACACCTTTATCTTGGACTTACAGCCTTCAGAATTTTGAGAAAATAAATTTTTGCTGCTTGAGCAACCCAGTCTGTACTTCTTAGTTATGGCAGCCCTAGCAAACCAATACACTGTGTGACCTTGAATAAATTACTTACATTTTTCTAAAGTTCAATTTCCTCAACTGTAAAATGGAGATGGTAATAACACCTACCCTGTAGGGTTGTTGTGAGAATTAAATAATATATGTAAAGCTCATAGCATAGTAAGCACTAAATAAATTCTAGCTATTATCATTATAAAGATTAAATGAGGTTATGCATGTAGAGAGCACTTAGCTCAATGTCTAGTACACAAAGAAAGCTCTACTCAGTATTAACTATTTTTAATAAACTTTGATTTTTATTGTCTTCCTATTTCCAAATTAACGCCTTTTAGACCAGTCTAGCTTGTTTGTGCCATAATTAAGTCAGATGCAACAGGCTTTGACATATCTCGGAAACAAATTAACCAGTCCCATCCAATCCAACAAACATTTGTTGAACACTTACATTTTGTTAGATTTATTCCTAAGTACTTGATATGCTTTTATGTTATTATAAGTGGTATCTTTCCTAAAAATTCTCTTTCTCCTTGTTTGAAGCTCTTTCATAAAGATAAAATTTACTCTTACATGTTACTTTCTAGCAGCCTTGCTAAGCTTCCTTATTGAGTTAAAAAATGTATCCCCCAGTTTCTTCTGGATTTTTTATCCATAATCAAACCACATGCAAATAATGAGAAAAATTTATTTTCTTCTTTCTAAACTTTACATGTTTTGGTGACCAAAATTTCTCAATTTTAATATAATCAAATTTATCAATATTTTCTCTCATACTCAATGATGTTTGTGTCTTTAGAAGCCTGTCCCTTCCCTCAAGGTCTAAAAGATTTTTATGTGTATTTTCTTTAAATTTTACTGAGGTATAGCTGATTTACAATGTTGTGTTAATTTCTGCTGTACAGCAAAGTGACTCAGTTATATATACATATTTTTTCATGTTCTTTTCCATTATGGTTTATCACAGGATATTGAATATAATGTTCCCTGTGCTATACCATAGGACCTTGTTGTTTATCCGTCCTATATGTATTAGTTTGCATCTGCTAATGGCAAACTCCCAATCCTTCCCTCCCCCACCTCTCTTCCCCTTGGCAACCACAAGTCTGCTCTCTATGTCTTTTACGTGTATTTTCTACCTAAGAGTTTTCAAGTTTATTTTTGAATGTCAGTCCTTAATCCACCTGTAGTTCACACACACACACACACACACACACACACACACACACACACACATCCGTATTAGAACAAATCACAATTCTAGCCTTGACCTGGAAAGCCTGGCTTGCTGTGGGCCCTGGCTGCCTCTCCAGCTCGTCTCACACCACACTTCCCGCTTTCATTGCTCTAGCCACTCCGTGTCTCTCCTCTTTACTTACTGATTCTTCTGATACAGCTCAACTCCTGTCATTTCCTTAGTGATGAGTTCCCCAGTTTGTTCTCCCATTAGAACTTCCCTTAGTACTGTATATTTCTTATAGCGCTTGTTGCTGCTGTACTTTTGCTTGCGTAATTGCTTGATTAATATCTGTCCCCAACTAGACTCTAAGGTCCATGAAGACATGAACCATGTCTATTTTGGCTAAACTACCATATCCCCAGAACCCACCAAGGTGTCCAATAAATGTGCTGAAGTAATGAATAAATATCTATAATCCACATGAAAATCACCAATGCACTGGTTGTTCTTGTTAAAAATGCAGACTCTTGGTTTTTAATTCAGAGGGTCTGAGACAGGGCTTCAGGGCTATGCTCCCAGCGGGGTGGTGGTACCCAACTTTTCTAAGGTTCACTTGACCAGGTCTTCCGAGTTCATTAGCATTCTCTGTAGCTTCCACGCCCCTTACATCCCGAAACGTCTGCTTACTCAGACCTTCCACAGCCTAAAAGAGGACGGTGGGGAGAGTAGTCTGAATTGGGTTATGAGGCCCCCATACGGGGTACCTCACCTCAGCCATTGAACTCACTTTGCTGGCCGTGAGTCTGTTCCAAGCTCCGGCTAAGGAGGCATCCGCCAGGCCCCTCCGCAAGGGCGGGGTCGATGGCATCTCCTGCCCAGTCTGCCCTCGCACGGAGCCCCGTTCTCTGGGAACTCACCTCCCCGAAGCTCAGGGAGAGCCCTGTTAGGGCCGCTTTTGGCCCCAGTCTCAGACCTTCCCAAGGGACATGCGACGGAGTGACTAAACGCACTCAGCTCGTGGCCCCATCGATGAGCTTCCCTCCGCCCTATGCCGAAAGTGTAGCTCAGGCTGCATTTATAAGGCTCCCAAACCTAAAGACATTTGTCGGTTATGGTGACTTCCCGCAACACATTGCGACATGCAAATACTGCGGAGCGTACCTCCCCTGGCAACTCCTCGCTAGGACGCACGCGCGCTGCGTGCTCCCGCCTTTTGACTGCGCCGGCGATACTTGGGAGAGGGTTGATGACGTCAGCGTTCTGGCTCCATGGCAGCTCGGCGGCGGCGGGGGACAGGCGGCAGCCGGGCGCGAGGTTAGGAGTGCATTGTGGGGGGCAGAAGGCTGGAGGGCGGGAAGTCGGAAAAGGAACGGTGCCCTCTGCTATAGCCCTTCCTACTTCCATCACCGCCTGAACCAGCCCTTGTCTTGGTACCGAACTTTGAAATTTTCTGTTCTCAGAGCTTTTGGGATTACAGAACTGTGTATGACAGCTTGTTGACCTGTAACAACTAACTTAGTGACGGCACTATCTTAAATACCTAATGTCATCCAGTTAAAAAAAATTAATTGTAAGGTGCATCATTGTTTTATGTACCACTAAGCAAGGAGAAACGCTTCCAATTAAAACATGATTCACTACTTATAAGTCATCCATGGTAAAATGCATCCCAGTTTCAGAGATAATGAAATGCAACTCTTAGAACTGACTTATGATGAGATACCATACTCTGTGTATTGTGTTCTTACGTGCATAGGTCTACCCCACAAATTCGGTACTGTGTTGGCTTCCTCTGGATTTATCAGTTGGGGCAACTGAGGTACAAAGAGATGAAATCACGTCTACACGATTCCACAGCTGGAAGAGACAGGGCTGGGCTCTAAGTTAGGCACAGACTCCAGAGCACTCTAGTAACCATTATCTCATAGCACCTTAGGTAGTTTGAGGATAGATATTTGGGTGGTATTGGGGCACAAGTAAACAGAAGAGATAAGCAGGCTATGAGACTCATGCCTCAGGCCATGAGCTCACAAGGACCTCAAGGCTCCATTTTGCTTTGTTTAGTTTTATGTGGCTAGAATAGCAATTCAGGAACTCACACTGTTTTCAAGAACAGTGGTGTGGCAGTTATTATTTCTTTGTAAATTTACAAAACCATCTCAATCTATTTCTTTAAAAAGATGTTTTTTCAAAGTAGCATCATATTCAGTGTGTACTCATTCTTTCTTTTGCTTCTTTGCCCATGCTTCTTGCCCATTCTGTATCACTGAATGAAGCTGAAAGAGTTAATAATGGCAAAACAGCTACAGAAGACCCTCCACCTGTGAAGAAAATTCGAAAATGCCAGAAGATGAAAAAGGAGCCTGTGGCTGGAGGAAAGGCTGATAATGACAGGACGGAAGACAAGCAAGGTCAGCTCCCCGACATACATAGGCCAGGGAGCACCTGGGCCAGCAAGGGGGTCTCTGGGAGGGGTGAGGGTCGGGGTGGGTATCTTGTTTTTTCAACTCTTATTTCTTCCTTTCTTGAAGGTATAATTAACTTTCTATCTTTTGGGCATACCACAGGACTAACCTACTTTCTCAAAATCTTCAGTTTCCTGTATTTGAGATGAATTGAGACCTGGACAGATCAGGAGTGCTTGGGAAGGGCAAAGTTAATTATGACAGGTTTCTGTCTAACCATGACAGATATTTTTGATTCCCATACAAGTAGATGTGGTACATATCTGTCTTTCCTCAGAGTCTGTGAAGACCTTGCTGTTAAAGGGCAAAGCTCCAGTGGACCCAGAGTGCACAGCCAAGGTGGGGAAGGTGAGAGACTCCCATTGATTTCTCAGGGAGCAGTTGTTCGTTTGTTATTGGGATTCCTGTCTGGAACATTGCTAGTATCCATTTTAGGAATGCTCTCCAAAATATTACTAGTGATTAACTCTCTCCAAGGCTGAGTAATGGCAGGGGTGGGGTTTGGGGGTAATCATCAGGGTGTTTTTTAGCATGGTTAACTTATGGAGTCGTCATCAGCTTTCCACACCTCATTCTCTTTCTCAGTTAGAAAATTGTATCATTATCAATGTTCTAATGAGAAACTGCCCTGGTATGTATGGCATGAGTTACTGATGAAGGGGAAAATGATTTGAAGAATACAGAAGAAAGGCTTCCTCTGGAACAGGTTTCCTTTAACTGAGTTAGACTGCTTTGTATTTCTGTAATTACAAAAAGGCAACATGTTTTCATCATAGGAATGACAGTTTATGTGTAGAAGAACGTACTTTTGCATTTCTTTCCCTGGAAGATGCATGTTGGTAGAGTGGGAGAATACTACCTCGAGGCATAAGAAAATTTAGAGCCTCGCTTAGGACCTCATCAGGGCTGTGACTGTACAAATGTCAATTTTTTTCTTTTCTCTCTAGGCCCATGTATACTGTGAAGGAAATGATGTCTATGATGTCATGCTAAATCAGGTAAGGGAAGAAACTATTTTATTTATGAGAATTTCTTCTTGATAATTATTGTTGACAGTGTCCCAGTGCCCAAATCTTTAATTCTGAAGTCCCTTATATTAGCCCCTAGAGGTTCATACTCCCAAGTACTCAGCTCTAGTGCACTCTACCTGATAGTGGAGTCCTCTATGAAAAGCAGATCTTTTAGCAGATTTTATGTCTTTTATTGAACCTATGAACCCTCTGTTCATATCATTGTGCACATTTTCTGATAGGTTGTTGGTCTTTTTTCTTATGGGCTTTGAGGAACTTTATATAATGTGGAGGATAGTCCTTTGTCTATAATATAAACTGCTTATATATTTTCCAAATTTGTCATTTGCCTTTTGATTTTCCTTATGGTATACTTTTTGCCCTTACTGAAGTTTTACATTTTTATGTAGTTAAATTTATTTATTTCTTTTTTTAAATTTACTTTTTATTGAGGTAACATTGGTTTATAACATTATATAAGTTTCACATGTACAACATTAGATTTCTACTTCTGTGTGCACTACAGGGGGCTCACCACCGAAAATTTAGTTCCCATCTGTCACCATACAGTTCTCTATGCTCATCAGAGACATGGGCCTCTAATTTTCTTTTTTGCGTTGTCCTTGTCTGGTTTTGGTATCAGGGTAATGTTTTGTTTTGGGGGAGGTTTTTTAATTACTATTTCAATCTCTTTACTAGAGTTTGGTCTATTCACATTTTCTATTTCTTTATGATTTAGTCTTGGAAGGTTGTACGATTCTAAGATTTGTCCATTTCTTCTAGGTTGTCCAGTTGTTGGCATATAGCTAGTCATAATATTCTTTTATAATCCTTTGTATTTCTGTGGTACTCATTGTTATTTCCCCTCTTCCGTTTCTGATTTTATTTATCAGAGCCTTATCTCTTTTTTTTCTGAGTCTAGCTAAAAGTTTGTCAATTTTGTTTATCTTTTCAAAGAACCAGCTGTTAGTTTCATTGATCTTTACTATTGTCTTTTTTAGTCTCTATTTCATTTATTCCTACTCTGATCTTTATTATTTCCTTCCTTCTGCTGACTTTGGGCTTCATTTGCTCTTTTTCTGGTTCCCTTAGGTGTGAGGTTAGATTGTTTATTCAGGATTTTTCTTGTTTCTTGAGGTAGGCCTGTATTGCTTTAAATTTCCCTTTTAATACCACTTTTGCTGCATCCCATAGATTTTGGTATGTCTTATTTTCATTTCATCTTTAGTATTTTTAATTTCTCCTTTGATTTCTTTGTTGACCCAATAGTTGTTCAGTAGCATGTTGTTTAGTAGCATGTTGTTCAGTCTCCACATATTTGTGATTTTTCCAGCTTTCTTCTTGTAGTTGATTTCTACATTGTTGTAGTAGTTTCATGCAACGTGATCAGAAAAGATTTTTGATACGATTTCAGTCTTCTTATATTTATTGAGACCTGTTTTGTACCTCAACATATCAATATGATCTATTTTTGAGAAAGTTCCTTGTGCACTTGAGAAGAATGTGTGTTCTGCTGCACTTAGATGCAATGTTCTGTACAAATCTATCAAATCTATCTGATCTAATGTTTCATTTAAGGCTGCTGTTCCCTTGTTAACTTTCTATCTGGATGATATATCCATTGATGTAATTTGGGTGTTAAAAGTCCCCAACTATTATTATGTTGCTGTCAATTTCTTCCTTTAGGTCTGTTAATAGTTGCTATATATATTTTGGTGCTCCTGAATTAGGTGTACATATATTGAAAAACTTGTCTTCTTAATGATTTGTCCCCTTTATCATTATGTAATGTCCATCTTTGTCTCTTGTTAACTTTTTTCTTGATGTGTATTTTGCCTGATATGAGTATTAATTATACCCGCTTTCTTTTGGCTGCCATTTGCTTGGAGTATCATCTTCCATCCCTTCACTTTGAGCCTGTTTGTCTCTAGAGCTGAGCTGAGTCTCCTGGAGGCAGCATATAGGTGGATCTTATTTTTTAATCCATCCAGCCACTGTGTCTTTTGTGGGGTTTTTTTGTGTGTTTTTAAATTTATTTATTTTATTTTTTGGCTGCATTGGGTCTTCGTTGCTGCGTGCGGGCTTTCTCTAGTTGCGGCGAGTGGGGGCTACTCTTCGTTGCGGTGCGCGGGCTTCTCATTGTGGTGGCTTCTCTTGTGGAGCATGGGCTCTAGGCGCATGGGCTTCAGTAGTTGTGGCATGTGGGCTCAGTAGTTGTGGCTCACGGGCTTAGTTGCTCCGCAGCATGTGGGATCTTCCCGGACCAGGGCTCGAACCTGTGTCCCCTGCAGGTGGATTCTTAACCACTGCGCCACCAGGGAAGCCCCACTCTGTGTCTTCTGATTGGTGAATTCAATACATTTACATTTAGGATGATTATTGATAGATGAAGACTTAGTATTGCCATTTCATCTTTTGTTTTCTGGTTGTTCTATATCTCCATTGTTTCTTTTTCCTTGTGTTTCTGTTTGCCAGTTTGGTTTGGTGGTTTTCTATGATGTTTTTCTCAGTTTCCTTTTTTTTAATGTTTAGTGCCTCTGCTCTAGATTTATGTTCTGTGGTTATCATGAGGTTTGTATAAACGTCTCTTAGATAAAATAGTCCTTTTTCTGCTGATAGCATCTTCATTTGACTATATGGCTTCCATCCTCTTCCTCTTCCCCTTTTATGTATTTGTTGTCTCAAATTATCCCTTTTTATGTTGTAAGTTTGTTACCAAATTGAAGTAGCTATAGTTGTTTTTTCTGCTTTTTTTCCCTTTAACATTTATGCTGTTTAAACCTATTCTGATAGAGTTGCAATTTTCTGATTCTGTTTATCACCTTACTCAAAGTTTTGTGTACCTTTGCCTTTTTCTTTCAAGTAGAAGAGCTCCTTTCAACATTTCTTGTAAAGTAGGTGTAGTGGTGATGAACTCTCTCAACTTTTGTTTGTTTGGGAAAGCCTTTTTTCTCCTTCATATCTGAATGATAACTTTGCTAGGTAGAGTATTCTTGGCTAACAGTTTTTATCTTTCAGTATTTTGAGAATGTCATTCCACTCCTCTAGAGTTTCTTCTGAAAAATCTGCTGATAGCCTAATGGGCATTCCTTTATAGGTGATCATACTTTTTTCACTGGCTGCCTTTAAAACTCTTCTTTTATCATTGACTTTTGACAGTCTTAATACAATGTGTCCTGGAGAAAATCTTTTTGTGTTGAGGGAATTAGATGCTCTTTTAGCTTCATGGAGTGGTCTGTCAATTTTCTTCCCCAGGTTTGGGAAGTTCTCAGCTATTATTTCTTTCTGCTTGGTTCTTTTATAGTTTTAATCTCTTCAGAAAAGTGTTCCTTCTGTTCATTAATTTTATTCCTGAGCTCATTGAACTGCCTTTCTGAGTTTTCTTTTAGCTCATTGAGCTTATTCATGACAGCTATTTTGTATTCTGTATCAGTTAGATCACAATATTCCGTGACTGTAAGTTTGGTTTCTGGAAAACTGTCATTTTGTTTTCATGATACACTGTAACTGTGGTTCTTCACGGTGTTTGATGAGTTGCTTCTCTGCCAGTACGTCTGAAGTAGCAAACAGCGCTCTTCTTTAGGTAAAGCTTTTTTTAAAATCTTGATTCTGAGGATCCAACAGGTTAGAAATTAGAAATTAGAGGCCTTTCTTTTGTTTTCCAGTAGGTGGCGCTGTAACACAAGTTTTTGGTTTCTCTTATCGGACCTGTCTCTAGTCATATTTGAGAGCACTTTCCACCCTCCACCACCTCTGTCAGGGGTCACCCGGTGCCCTCCGTATCACTGTTGTGCCTCCAAGGTCACTGGTGCTTTGCTGCTGCTGCTGTCACTGGCGTCACCACCTGGGGCACCAGGATGGCAGGAGCCTCCGTTCATCTGGGATCTCCTAAGTCACAGGAAAAGGCGCAGGGAGCCGGGTCGCCAGTGCCTCTGCGTTGTCTGGTATTGTTGTGTTCAGCCGGGAGCTGGCACTGAGGGTGAAGGTGCAGGGGCCAGAGTCATGGGCCCTCCATGGCTCCCCTGTCACTGCTGCCCAGTTACCTGTGGCTGCCGGCACCACTGCGGCCGGGACGCCAGAGTCCTGTGCACCGCCTCACCTGCTGCTGCCAGGTTCTCTGGGGGCGCGGAATCGCAGGCACCGCCTCCACTGCTGCCCTGGTTCCACCTCCTCTATGTGTCCCAGTCCACCCACCTTTAGATGTTCAGATGTGTGGAATTCTCTGGCATCCTGGAGTGTAAGACAGAGGCACCTTTGCTGAGTTGTGGATTTTTTTACTGGTTGTAGATTGAAGGGGAGAGATGAAGGGAGCATCTTTTCTCCACCATGATGCTGATATCCAATTTTTTTCTTTTTAATCTTTTTTCTCTTTGTTTATTTTTGTTGTTTTGGATAGATACTACACATGCCTGGTTAATGTATTTCCTGAATATGTCTTCATATTTGAATTGATTGATCTATCGTATATACTTTTAACAGCTACCTAGTATTCTTTTATTACCACTTTTTTCAGTTAAAATATCATGAGCAGATAGAAAAGATCCTAAGGCCCCTTTTTGTTCTACCATCTGCGACTTTATAATGTGAGCAGACAGGAGGTAGGAACAGGAAACACACTTAACAAAGAAGACTGCCGTGATGACCAGGGCTTGGCCTTACAGCACAAGCTGCTGTTCCTTATCGTGGACTGCTCACTCTCTTCACTCAGAGTAAGTTACCCACAGGACACCGCTTTCTAGATACTAGTCACATTTTCTCTGAATGTCTCCAGCTCAGGTCACGTTAGGTACGGGACACATGTGGCAGTGGTTTCTGCCTATCCTCCCTCCCCTCCTAACGTCCTGCTCTCAGCTCATTGTCAGATTGCTGCAGCTGACAAACCAGAGCTGTAAGTGGAACTGTTGAAGAATAAGTTGTCTAAACAAACAAGCATAATAGTTACAGATCTTTGGGGCATCAAAATTGTTTTCATTTGGAAAATAATTATTGGGAATGGATTGGGAGCTGGAAAATACATATGGCCTCGGAAACATCTATGGAGGGAAGTGATGATATTTGAGGTTGGTTAGAGGTTTTAGGAAGCTTCCAGCCTTTAATTCCTAGGAACTCAAAGTTTAATATAGAAATCCTTTTCCTCCTTTCTTATATCCTTACTCTTACATGAACCTGATTTTCTTGTCCCTTGCTGTTGTTTCCTCATGGCAATTACTGGTACCTGTGACCAAGGAAGAGTCATTGGTTTATGTGGCTTCCCTTTGCAAACTTCTGTCCTTTTATGTTCGTATTTCTATCATCGTAGACCAATCTCCAGTTCAACAACAACAAGTATTATCTGATCCAGCTGTTAGAAGATGATGCCCAGAGGAACTTCAGTGTTTGGATGAGATGGGGCCGAGGTAATGACTTTTATTGTGGATTTTATGAATTATTATTCAGAAAGCCAGAAGCAACTAAGTGAGTAGCCAAAGGATCCTCTGGGTTTAAATTGGTGAAGTGGCGTTTCTATAACCTGTCAGAGGCTTAGGAATCAAACTGTGCTGCTTGAAATTGGGGAGTGGCCAGCATCCTCATTTGCAAGTTCCCATCGGAAGAACTACTAGCAGCCTGTGGAGGCTGAGAACTCTCCTGCAATTGGGCTGCTAGTGCTGTTCAGAGGCAACAGGATCAGTTCCCTAAGCCCTTTCACCTTTTCCTTCTTCCCTTCCTGCCCATTTGTCAGATGCTAAGCGGAGAGACCTTAGAGAGCTGGCTCGTTGCTATCAGAGAATTGTTCTTGGGTTGGGGGGCAGAGAACCATCTTACATGTGGCATTTACTTTGCAGTTGGGAAAATGGGGCAGCACAGCTTGGTGGCTTGTTCTGGGGACCTCAACAAGGCCAAGGAAATCTTTCAAAAGAAGTGAGTGCTAAGAAATGAGTACAAAAAATATCCTTCTTCTTCTTGGATATCTCTTCTTTAAGAATTTTATAATAAGTGTGATTTGGCCTAAATGATAATGTCTTTCCACTGTGACATTGTATGATTGGAACACCAAATTGCATCCTTAGTTAGTGATTAAATCACCTGGAACCGTAAAATTGACTAAAAACAGAAGAAGCTAATATATTCAGCACATGACCAACAATTTAGGAAATTTGGGAAAAATGAGATGAGACTATTCAGCTACAGTTTGAAAAATTATTTTACTATGATATAAAAAACTTTCTGGAGTCTCTGGAAATGTTTCTTTCAGAGAAAAGGATTGGATAGGGATCTTTTGTCTTAAGTCTCAATGACTTTTGTGATGTTTGGGGCCTTTGGGAAGCTCAAAGGTCCTTTTTTCCCATTTTTTTGTTCCCTTTGTCTCTAGAGCTTTTCTGTCCATTCAGGGTCCTAATTCAGAATCCAGATTTATGGAAAATTGATGTCGCAGGAAATTAAAAGTTTGGAGATGTTCTTAGGAAATAATCGTAAGCCCATCCCTAGTAGTAGACCCTTGTTTGTAAGATTTTCTCACCACCTTGAACTTTACAGATTCCTTGACAAAACAAAAAATAATTGGGAGGATCGTGAGAAGTTTGAGAAGGTGCCTGGAAAATATGATATGCTACAAATGGACTATACCACCAATACTCAGGTACACTCTGACTATACGTTTAGGGAAGAACTGTTTCCTCTTAACCAGGGTGAGGTCTAGCAGAGTGACTTAGATGAGGTCCTAGTCTCTGTTATTTACTAAGGTTCTTATAAAATCTTAGGTCCTGTTTCCAGAAGTTTAATATTATGAATCAAGAGAGGAGTAATACATAGTCAAACTGATAAGACTACATTTAAAGTTGCCTTCACTTCTAGTTATATACCACAGTTTAAAAAAGAAAAAAAAATTTAATTTTGAATGCTGAGTTATAACCAGGATGCTAAAAGGACCTGTCCTGAAAACTGTCACATATCTGAAAAATGGAAAACCAGTCTTTTTAAGGTGAGAAGATTTGAGATACAATAGCTTCTTTACATACTTAATGACATCATATTTGGAGGGCCTTTTAGACTTACTCTGAGTGTTTAACTATGGGAAGCAGAAGTAGGACTAGAAGGTGGACGTCACACTGAGTACTCTAACTAGGGTAATAACGGAGTGGGCCTGTGTTCAAGCAGAGGCTGATGTTGACCTGCCAGGAATATTGTAGAGCCAGTCCTTGCAGGGAGCGTAAAATAGATCCTTTCAGATTTTATGACTTTTTTTTTTTTGCTGTAGAGTGAAGAGGAAACAAATAAAGGTGAATCTCTCAAATCCCCCTTGAAACCAGAGTCACAGCTAGATCTTCGTGTACAGGAGCTGATAAAGTTGATCTGTAATGTCCAGGCCATGGAAGAGATGATGGTAGAAATGAAATATGATACCAAGAAAGCCCCACTTGGTAGGACTTCAGATTCTATCCTACATTCTCACTTCATATTTTAGTTCCTTTACCAGGACATTTTATCACCATCATGATTTAAAGCTTGCTGATATTACTGAATAAAGAAAGAGAGATTTGGGGTGAGAGGTTGTGTGAGGGGAGGAAGAACAATTTTGAAAGTTGAAAGGTGAGAGTCTTTGTTGGGCTGGGACACAAATACAGTTTACAGGCTGGGACCCTAGTTGTGGAGTCTGATCTCTGGCTGGGTCTGCAGGGAAGCTGACAGTGGCACAAATCAAGGCAGGTTACCAGTCTCTTAAGAAGATCGAGGATTGTATTCGGGCTGGCCAGCATGGACGAGCTCTCGTGGAAGCATGCAATGAATTCTACACCAGAATCCCACATGACTTTGGGTAAGGCCTGTGCTGTTACTTCACTTTGGTCTTCTGCCCAACCATATCCCCTACATCACTCAGCAGCAACTATAATCTTTTTAATTTTTCATTTCTAAGGAAATGATCATCTTGAATAGCTGTAGAGCCAAAATGATTTATAGATAGCCTATTTAATCAGCTTATGAGTATGGGATGTGATCTCCTGGCCTGATTACAACCATATTCTCTGACAAAGTGGAAGTTACCAACTCAAGAGAGAGTGGGTCTAGCTATCCAACCAACACGTAAAACACCTTCAGGCATATCACCCTGTTTCCTGTTCTTTAAGGTGGCAATAACACACACCATTTCTGTGAACTCAAATGATGTTAGGTATATAAAATACATTTTATCTTTGTTGATTCTGCATTCTGGTGCTTATTTTTATTCCTCTATTGCTTTATAGAAGCCTGTGACCTAGAAATAACCCCGAGTGGTCAGTAGGTATATTTCTGCTTCTAGATAGGACTTCATCCAAACTATTCCTTATTGATGTCAATACATCTTATTTTTAAAAAGTTCCCATAAAAAGGAGTTTTAACTCTAGTCCCAAATGTCAAAATCTATATAGTTTGTTCATTTTATCCTACTCAGAGTATATGCATAATATCTCTATATATTTGGAATTTAAAATCTCTTACAGACCTCTATCAAATGGAAAACCCCAGTTTCTTATACCTATTTTCTAAAGGACCTATCTTTAGTCTGTTATTTTTAGTCATGTGCCTTTTGGCCACACATCAGAGAACTAATTATTGGTTATATCTCTGTCCTAGACTCCGTACCCCTCCATTAATCCGGACAGAGAAAGAACTGTCAGACAAAGTACAGCTACTAGAGGTGAGATATGTGTGGATTGGGAAGTATTACATCTCTTGTCCCAGGTTTCTCCCACACTGATTTTCTGTCTCATCTTGTCAGGCTTTGGGAGACATTGAAATTGCCATTAAACTGGTGAAGACAGAACTGCAAAGCCCAGAACACCCACTGGACCAACACTATAGAAAACTACATTGTGCTTTGCGCCCTTTAGACCATGAGAGTTATGAGTTCAAAGTAAGAAAAATGATCATTTATTTTCATAACAAAATAAATGATCCACCCTTCCCCATCCCCCTGTTCTCTGACTACTTCTGGTTAAGAGAAAACTTTAGGGCAGAACTTCTATTTACTAGGAATTGGGAAGGTAGGGCTCTTTCTAGCTGCCCTTGTGAGACCATTTGGGCCAATTTATACCAGAAGCCCTGAGGTTCTTCAGCTCACCGTGGTCTCTTATAGAGTCCGCATCAGCCATTTCTTTCATTCTTCTTCACAGGTGATTTCCCAGTACCTACAGTCTACGCATGCTCCCACACACAGTGACTATACCATGACCTTGCTGGATGTTTTTGAAGTAGAGAAGGAGGGTGAGAAAGAAGCCTTCAGAGAGGACCTTCATAACAGGTCTCCATTTAGCTTTGGGTTTGGGAAGACATTCCCTTGCCTGAAGTGCAGTTATGGAACTTATAGAGAAGGATAGCGGAGACAGCTGTTGGTGTTTTTTTATGCTTATGGCCTATGTTTGCAGGAGAGCAAGAGAGAGTACAATAATATTGGCTTTTCCTTAGGATGCTGCTATGGCATGGTTCCAGGCTGAGTAACTGGGTGGGAATCCTGAGCCATGGGCTTCGAATCGCCCCACCTGAGGCTCCCATCACAGGTTACATGGTGAGTAGAAATTGAACCCTGGAGGTAGGTACAAGGGGAAAGGATACAATTTTCTCAGTCCTTTTCCCCTTTTTTTTTTTCCTAGATTAGGATTAGGTGGTGACCTGGCATTGACTATGACCTTCCTTTCTTAAATTCCTAAGGATATCCCTCCTTTCTCCCCAGAAAGCAGAGATTCACTGATGCTTCTGCCATCTCTTGGAACAGAATTGTGAGGGGAAATGGAGAAGGGTCTATATTGTGTTTAAGATAATAGAACACAGGGTCAGTGGTATGAGCCTCCCTTCTAACACAATGGATTAGGCAGTTGACCTTGTTTTTTATTTATATGTTTCAGTTTGGAAAAGGAATCTACTTTGCTGACATGTCTTCCAAGAGTGCCAATTACTGCTTTGCCACTCGCCTAAAGGATACTGGACTGCTGCTCCTGTCAGAGGTAAGGCAGGAACACATCCGTGATTCCTAGTTTATTATTAGTTCCTATTTTTCCAAAGAGAAAAGTTCAGCCACAGAACCAAGAGGTTCACCTGGGAGAACCTGAGAGGGAAGCCAAGTGCAATTTCCACTGCATTCGATTCTTCTGCTGGAGTAGGAGAAGAAAGTACTGATGGAGTTTTCTGTTTGGCTTTAGAGCCATTCATTTCAGTAGGATGTGGTCATTTAAAGATCCTTTTCTTTGCAGGTAGCTCTAGGTCAGTGTAATGAGCTACTAGGGGCCAATCCAGAGGCAGAAGGATTACTTCAGGGCAAACACAGCACCAAGGGGCTAGGCAAGATGGCCCCCAGTCCTACGTGCGCCATCACCTTGTAAGTACTCAGAGCCTGGAGGGTCAGAAAACTCCTTTTGGCCAGATAAGACTCTCTACTTTCTCTATACAAACTTCTGAACCAGAGGCAGATGTTGACACACATTCTTCCATTTGGCAGGAATGGGAGTACAGTGCCCTTAGGACCAGCAAGTGACACAGGAATTCTGAATCCAGAGGGTTATACCCTCAACTACAACGAATTTATTGTCTATAACCCCAATCAGGTCCATATGCGATACCTTCTAAAGGTTCGATTTAATTTCCTGCAGCTGTGGTGAATGTTGATATTAAACAAACCAGAGAAAATATGATCTTCAAGCAAGAAAACAGGCAACGTTGTACTTTCGATTTTCTCATATTTTCTGTAATAAAGACAGTACAAATCTTCCACTGGCTTCTTTGGGCTTTACTTCTGCAAGCACATATTTCTTCTGATGTTAGTGTATCTTTATTTCCAGGACAGAAAATATAGCTTCTCTGCGTATGCCACAGCTAGCTGCAAGTTACTCAGGATCCTGTTCTGTTCTTTCACAGCAGAATAGCCTCTGTGCATTGAGGGAGACTCATGGAGGTTAATGTTTTTCCCCATTTAATACAGTTTTTCTGCAAACTGGAGTTTTTTGGGTAGTATTATAGGAAGGGTAGATGCAGCAAAGACTGAATTGTTTCCCATACAAATCTTCTCACTTGCCTTTTTCCCCTGTTTACCACCTGCAGACCAGGTCTCCCACCACTTAGCATCCTAGGTCTCAGCAGATGTCCAAAATTTTGGGAAGCACTTGGAGGACTGTCACTAAGCCTAAATATATCTCAGGGAGGAAGAGAGAGAAGGAGAATGATTTTGATGTACCCCACTCCATCTAAGAAGTACCAAAGTCTAAAACAGATCCAGAGTCTTCTTGACTATTTGTAAACACATGCAACACAGATAAACACACACATACAACATACTTCCTTAGTAACAATGAAGGTTATTTAAATGAAAACAATAGCTTGTAACTTTTTAGAGACCAGATTACCAATATCTATCAAAAATTTTAAATGTATACACCCTTTGACCTAAAAATTACAGGTGTACATGTTTACATAGATGATGTCACTGCAGAATTGTTATATGCAAAAAAACCCATAAATAAGGAACTAGTTAAATATATTCTCTCATTGAAATACTATGCTGCTGTTAAAACTAGACTATACACTTCAAAAAAATGTAAGAGAAGGGAATACTTCCCAACTCATTCTATAAGGCCGTATAAAACTAAACCCAGATAAAGTTATCACAAGAAAATTATAGACCAGTATCCTGTAAGAATGTAGATACAGGTGCAGTGGTTAATAATCTGCCTGCCAATGCAGGGGTCACAGGTTCAAGCCCTGGTCCAGGAAGATCCCACATGCCGCAGAGCAACTAAGCCCGTAAGCCACAACTACTGAGCCCGTGTGCCACAACTACTGAAGCCCACGTGCCTAGAGCCCGTGCTCCGCAACGAGAAGCCACCGCAATGAGAAGCCTGCGCACTACAACGAAGAGTAGCCCCTGCTCACCACAACTAGAGAAAGCCCGCATGCAGCAATGAAGGCCCAACACAGCCAAAAATAAATAAATACATTTATTAAAAAAAAAAAAAAAAGAATGTAGATACAGGGACTTCCCTGGTGATCGAGTAGTCAAGAATCCACCTTCCAATGCAGGGGACATGGGTTCGATCCCTGCGTGAGGAACTAAGATTCCACATGCCGCCAGGCAACTAAACCTGCGTGCCACGACTAGAGAGCCTGCATGCCGCAACTACTGAGCCCGTGCACCCTGGAGCTCGTGCGCCACAACTAGAGAAGCCCGCATGCTGCAACTAGAGAAAGAAGCCCACAATGAAGAGCCCACATGCTGCAATGAAGACCCAGCTCAGCCAAAAAAAAAAAAAAAAAACAGAATGTAGATACAAAAATAAAATACTATCAAGCGTAAACCAGCAAACCATAAAAAAGGATTATACAGCATGACCAAATGAGATTTACTGCAGAAATGCAAGTTTGGTTCAACATACGAAAATCAACCAAAATTGATGGTTGTGACTTTTGCCAAATGTAGGGCAAGTCACATGACCATCTCATTAGCTGCAGAAAAAGCACTTGGCAAAATTCAACACCCTTTCACGATAAACATTCAACAAACTAAGAATGGAAAGGATCTTCTTCAACCTAATAAAGGATGTCTATGAAAAACCGCAAAAAGACTGAAAGTTTTTCCCCAAAGATCAGGAACAAGACCAGGATATCTGCTCTCACCACTTCTATTCAGCATTGTACTGGATTCTGGGCACAGTAATTAGATAAGGAATAGAGGGGAAAAGGCATCCATATTGAAAAGGAAGAGGAAAAACTATGTTGGCAGATTACATGATCTAATATACATATATTAGATTACATGATCTAATATATATATAGATTAGATTACATGATCTAATGTGTATATATATATATTAGATTACATGATCTAATATATATATAAAGCCCTAAACAACACATGCAAAAAGAAATTAGAGATAATAAGTTCAACAAGGTTGCGGGATACAAGATCAATACACAAAAATCAATTGTATTTCTATACACTAGCAATGAATAATCTGAAAAGGAAATTAAAATCCCTTTATAATAGCATCAAAAAAATAATTAGGAGTAGATTTAAATCACAAAACTTGTACACTGAAAATGACAATACATTATTGAAAGAAATGTAAGAAGACCCAAATAGGTGGAAATACACTCCATGTTCATGGATTGGAAAATTTAATATATCTAAGATGGCAATACTCCCCAAAGTGATCTACAGATTCAGCGCAATTCTGGTCAAAATTCCAACAGCCTTTTTGCACAAGTGAACAAGACAAACCTAAAATTCATGTGAGATTGCAAAGTGTTCTTGAATAGCCAAAACAATCTTGAAAAAGAAAAGGTTGGAGGACTCACTTTCTGATTTCAAAACTTACTACAAAGCTGTAGTAATCAAGAAAGTGTGGTACTGGCATAAAGATGATATATAGATCAATAAAATTGGAGAGTTGTGAAATAAATACATGCATCTATGGTCAACTGATTTTCAACGAGGATGCCAGGGCTACTAAAAGGGGGAAAGAATAGTTTTTTCAATAAATGGTGCCAAGACAACTTGGATATCCACATGCAAAGTAATCAATTTGGAATACTACCTCACACTATATGCAAAAATTAACTCAAAGTGTGTCAAAGACTTAAATGTAAGAGCTAAAACTATAAAACTCTTAGAAGACACAGATGGGAATCTTGTGACCTTGGATTAGGCAATAGTTTCTGAGATATGACACCAACAGCACAATCAACCAAAGAAAATAATAGTGTTCATCAAAATTTGAAACTTTTGTTAATCAAAGGACACTATCGGGACTTCCCTGGTGGTCCAATGGTAAAGAATCCACCTTCCAATGCAGGGGACACGGGTTCGAACCTTGGTCGGGGAACTAAGATCCCACACGGTGCCGGGCAACTAAGCTCGCGTGCCACAACTACTGAGCCCATGCTCCTCAACTAGAGAGCCCACATGCCGCAAACTACAGAGCCCACGCACTCTGGAACCAGTGTGCCACAACTAGAGAGAGAAAACCTGCACACCACAACTAGAGAGAAGCCCGCACGCTGAAACAAAGAGGCCACATGATGCAACAAAATATTCCGCATGCCGCAATAAAGACCCAATGCAGCCAAAAAAATAATTAATTATAAATAAATAAATAAATAGATATACTAGGGGAAGAAAAAAAAGGACACTATCAAAGTGAAAAGACAACCTATAGAATGGGAGAAAATATTTGCAAATCATAACATGATGAGGATCTAGTATCCAGAATATGTAAAGAACTCTTACAATTCAACAATAAAAAGATAAATAGGGGCTTCCCTGATGGCACAGTGGTTAAGAATCCGCCTGCCAATGCAGAGGACACGGGTTCGAGCCCCGGTCCGGGAAGATCCCACATGCCGCGGAGCAACTAAGCCTGTGCGCCACAAGTACTGAGCCTGCGCTCTAGAGCCCACGAGCCACAACTACTGAGCCCATGTGCCACAACTACTGAAGCCTGCATGCCTAGAGCCCGTGCTCCACAACAAGAGAAGCCACCGCAATGAGAAGCCCGCGCACCACAACGAAGAGTAGCCCCCGCTCGCCACAACTAGAGAAAGCCCACACGCAGCAACAAAGACCCAACGCAGCCAAAAAAATAAATAAATAAAAAATAAATTTATAAAAAAAAAGATAAATAACCCAGTTAAAAACCAACCAAAGAATCTGAATAGAAATTTCTCCAAAGAAATACAAATGCCCAATAACAAGCACGTGAAAAGATGCTCAACATCATTAAATATTAAGGAAACAAATCAAAATCACAAGATACCACTTGACAAACACTAGCAGGGCTGCAATTAGAAAGACCAAGAATAACAAGTACTGGTGAAAATGAGGACGAATTAGAAACCTCACATGTTACTGGTGAGAATGTAAAATGGCTCAGCTTCTTTGGAGAATAGTTTGGCAGTTCCTCAAATAGTTAAAACATACAGTTACCATGTGATCTACTAATCCTGATCTTAGGTATGTAAAGAGAATTGAAAAGAAATGTTTACACAAAAACTTGTACGTTACTGATGATAGCAACATAATAATAGCCAAAAAGTGGAAACAACCAGAATTTCTATCAATTGATGAATGGATGAACACAATATGGTGTATCTATACAATGGAATATTATTGTATTATTTATTGTTATATTGTATTATTATTATTGTATTGTTTATTATTATAAAATGGAATAAAGTATTGATACATGCTACCAAATGAACCTTGAAAACATGCTAAGTGAAAGAAGCCACACAAAAGGCCACATATTGTATGATTCCATTTATATAAAATGTCTTGAATAGGCAAATCCATAGAGATGAAAAGTAGATTAGCAATTGCCAGTGGCTGGAGGAAGGGGTGAGAGGGGAGTGATTCGGTACAATGTTTCTTTTGGAGGTAATAAAAATGTTCTGGAATTAATGGTGATAGTTGCAGTGTTGGAATATACTAAAAACCACTGAATTACAGGGTGAAAAACAGGACTCCCCTAACACCACTAGTCCAGTGCTTAAGGCTCCGGGGAAGGGGGAACGAGTTTGATCCCTGGTCAGGGAACTAAGATCCCGCATGCTGTGCAGTGTAGCCAGAAAAAAAAAAAAAAGGTGAAAATGAATTATATCTCAATTAAAAATGCTATACTGAATTTTTGTGATATATATTTTTCCTTTATAAATAGTGGCCCAAAAAAGTTGCATTGAAATATACATACTATGACGTTTAAGTAATAAAATGCAACAGGCTCCCAAACAGTAAAATAGATATTCATGAGTCCATACTGATATGTGAATGACTCAATATATAAATAAGTGGGGAAGTGTGGATAAACATTCCTTTTAGAAGAATTTCAATTAATATAGAAGGGCTGAGGGAAATAGAAAATCATCATTAGAAAATCACAGTAATAATTGCTCAGGCAAGATTGATGGATGAATATTAAAAAGTCAGTGAAAACAGAATATTTGCATAGTCTAAAAAAACTTACCTCAAAATTTATTGATTTTGTGGTGATTACCACAAATTCTTTGATATATCTCCCTCTTAGAGGTTTAATCCCCTTCCCCTTGAGTGTGAGCTAGACTTAATGACTTGCTTCTAACAAACAATATGGAGAAGGTACAGTAAGAAAAACCTGGCAAACATCACCTCAACCTTACAAGTGATCAAGGTTAACACCACTAGTAGTAAGTCATGCTGATATCACTGCTTTTGATATGATGTAACAAGAAGGGCACATCATCTCTTGTATTCTTCCTTTAAATTCATAATTTCAGTCTGTTCATGAGAAGACAGCAGAAAAAGCCAACCTGAGGGATATTCTACAAAACACCTGACCAGAAATCTCCAAGAATGTCAAGACTATGGAAAGTCTGAGAAAGTGTCACAGTTGAAGGATTAGACTAAGGAGCCATGATGACTAAATGCAATGTGGTATTCTGGATTGGACCCTGGAACAAAATGAAGATATTAGTGGAAAAACTGAGGAAATCGAATCACATATGTAGTTAATAATATTGTACCCATGTTAATTTTTTGGTTATGTAAGATGTTAACACTAGAGGAAGCTGGGTGAAGAAGGGTATGTGGGAATATTCCGTGTAAATCTTAACTGATCTTTTTTAAAAAAGGACTAAGAGCCATTCTACTGGAAAAGCATCAACACAGGTTCTTTGAGGGTATAACTGTGTATCCGGTTCCTAGTTCTTCCAGATACATGGTAGGATGACACTTCCCTCCCCTTTGACGGTAGGCAGAGCCATGTGACTTGCTTTGCTCATGTATATAAAATATGAGTGGAAGTGATATGTTTTATTTCCAGGTAGATTTAGAGCCAACAAATGGGGTTTTTTTTTTTCTTTTTTAAAAATTCTATCAGTTCCCCATATATATATATATTTTTTTTAACTGAAAAATTGAGTCCAGATTTCATCTGACTGATTAAATATATACCAATAACCAAGACATGTTTGAGAAAGAATAACAAGGTGATACTTGCACTAGTGGATAAGGAAAAGAACAGTCAAGCACTTCCTGAACATCTACCATGTAAGTGTCAACTACTGTTCTAAGTGTTTCACATGTTTTAACTCACTTAATCCTCACAACATCCCTAAAAAATAGGCAATATTATTCTGCCTCTTTTACAGATGGGGAAAGGGAAGCAGTCTTGTTAAAACAAATTTCTGACCTGTCATGGAACAATACTTTCGTAAAATATAATAAAAATGAAGTACCAGGAAAATGAACCATCAAGAATTTGTGGAATAGCACTGGTCCACAAACCAAACTTTGAATAGATATGTTCTAGATTTCAAAAACAAATTGTGGTGAGAGTTCCCCGATGGCCTAGTGGTTAGGATTCTGGGCTTTCACTGCTGTGGCCCAGGTTCAGTCCCTGCTCGGGGAACTGAGATCCCACAAGCCGCATGGCATGGCCAAAACAAACAAACAAAAAAACCCAAACTGTGCATAGATGTGTAAAAACAGATGTTAAAAACTGACACATGAAAAAGGTGCTTTTGTGGGTTGAAGAAGAAAAGACTGCTCCAATGTCCTATGATCCTATAATCCAGTGACTATAATTGAACTCATCCAGGCACTGGGAGACACTGAAACTGTTTAATGATAAGAACTCAGAAAATATTTAACGTAAAACCTAAATTGATTTTCCCTTCAACTCCCTTGGGGACATATTTACTGTCACCTAGAACCTGTTCTTCGCTCAGAAGATTATACTTCTGAGCGAAGTTTATACAGAAGAAGATTATACAGCAATTATACTTTGGCCTCGCTGTGTACCTCCAAGATAAGAAAGATCACTCCCTTCAGGTGGACCTGGTAAACAAAGCTGAGTCTACTGAGCAAGGTAGGCTTTACTTTCTCCAGCCCCACTCCTCCATCCTCAGCTGGGGTGCCTTTGTAGAATTTTTAGAGCATGGCAGACAGACATCTAGGGCTTCCTCCTGTCCTTGGCCCATGCTTTCAGGGGAACAAAAGGCAAAAGATTGAAACCAGTGACTTCCAGGATGATGCTGTGCCATGGTTCTCTGTAGCATTTCTGGGTAGTATTATGAATCGTTAAGTTTCAAATTCCCTTAACTTGGACTTCTAGTCACAAGGTTCATGTAGAGCAGGTAGTCTAGAAGGTATACTTAGAGCCCTTGCATGAGGCATGTGAGAAAAGATAGAAGCATGACCTATGATTAAAACTTATTAGCTGATGGCATTCCTTATGTCTTTATCCTCAGGCTGAGAGAGAATATGAGGCATTGGTAGAAATAAGATAAAGTCCTTCAGGTGATTTCTCCACGTAAAATCTGGAATCAGGGCAAAGTAAGAATAAAACTGAGTACCCCTCAACTCCCTAAATCCAGAAAACTCTAGACCAGAGTGCAGTGATATGTCTCTGAGAGAACGCTACCAACCCAGGATAAAATCCTGTAATAGCTCTGGCTTATCAGACACAAGTCCTTGACTTCTTGGACACCGAAGACCCTTAACCCTTCCTTAACCCTTAGAAAGAAAGGGCCTCAGGGAACTTCCTCTCGCATAAAATAGAATTATAGGAAAATAAGACGCTCACAGTCCACAGCAAGTCCCTGTGTAGGCATTGTTCCACCCTTCAACTCATTTTATCTTTATGAACTTCAATTTGAGAGGGATACCCTTTTGTGATCTCCTCCAAGAATGCAAATTACTATACTGACTAATGCTTCCAAGTCAAGTGGCTGCCGCTGCCCTGCCAGAGGCTGTGAAAGCCAGAAGACACGTCTGCTCTCAGTGCCCTGGCTTCTCACCTCTCACCTGGGCAGTTGGCTCTGAGTAGATGGCGCTGTTTCTGTGACAGGAACCTAGTGTTGTCCTGGTTCTATCCCAGTTCTTTGCAAATACCCTGACCAGGGCACAAGTGACTCATTCTTCCTTCTCTTGCTCTTCCTTGAACAAGTGAGAGGTCTTCAGATTTCTGTGCAAACTAAGTGCTGGTCAACATCACTTTCATTCCTCCTCCTGGTAGGAGTCACACCTTTCGGTCCTGGGGCCAGAAAATGACACAAGAATTCTAAAGCATAATTTCAAAGAATACTAAAGATCTGGTTCACATTCTTGCAGTTCTAGTAAGGATTAATGTTAAATCAGAAAAGAAACATAAGAACATCCATATTCTTCCCTCTTGGTCCAAATCCACATAAGAACACAGGCAGGACTGCATGTGAGATTTTCCGACCTTTTATTTATATAATTGTATCAAGAACGTAGCCACTGGTGTCTTCAGGCTCTGCATCTCTAGCACAAGCGGTCTCTTTGCCCTGAGCAGTGATCTTCATTCCCAGGACAGAAAGTATACATTGCCCTGCGTGTCTCCCACTGCGAGCTGCAGGGTAGAGTTAGGACCCAGCCAAGGTTCCAGGCAGCTCACTGCCCCTTCACATCGGAACAGGCCCAGCTACAATGGGAACAAAAACAGGAGATGTGGGCTACAAGCCTAGGGCCTCCTTACTAACTTATTTGTCTCACACCAATGACTTTTGTTTAGAAACAGGTTAGTTGCACATTATTGCAAGAAGGACAGAAGAAAACAATCTTGATCTTTTGTCCTTTCTTACCCCAAGTTTGTTCTATGACATCCCTTTAGCCCTCCTTACACACACACACACACACACACACACTTACGAGCTGCATACTGGGCCTCTCCCACAGTTTAACATCTCTGTCCTTTGAAGCTGTCACCAGCAACTCAGGCAGCACATGGAGGGCTGTGACAGAGCCCGTGTGAATCTTAGGGAGGGAGGGGAAGAGGTGTGGTGAGTTCTCAGTGGACCCTCCTCAGACAAGGAAGCAGAGAAGTCCACTGGGTCAGACCTAGAGCCTCCTCGCCAACGTCTGTGACCTTTCCCTCAAACTCACCTTTCTACGCTGCCGTGTCTTTAGCTGTGGGACTGCTGGACGGGTATACGTGTCAGCACATACACATGCGTCTGTCTCTGGAGTTCGGGTTTCAGGCATTTCTACTTTTTCCTGCCAGATATTATCTGTGGTCCATTCTCCTTCAACGTTGCATCTAGCTAGGTTCCACAGCGTCCCGTCAGAGCTGGCACACAAAAATGAAGACTCTGCCATTTCAAGGGCAGAGTTTGAGCCAGGTCTTAGACTTTGAAGGATCCACCATCCTCCCCTAGGCCACCTCTGGATTCCTTGGGCCCTCCCATCACCACTCACCAGATTCAGGTTTGGCCTGAGTTACCGATATGAGGGTCTTATTAGGATTCTCTAAGCTCAGATCAAATTCCGGGCACTCTTCAAACTCTCCTAATTCCTTTTGGCTCTGTGAAAGGATAGATCATTTTGATTAGACTACTTGTATCACTTACTGCTGCCCAGACAAAGCAACTCTTTTCTGCTCTGGGCTGGTCAAGATTTTTTAAAATCGTATCCTAAATACAGTAAAGTACTGATACACAAATCTTAAATGGACATCTTGATAGAATTTTACACGTGTATACATCCACGTAATCCCTGCCCAGATCAAGATGTAGAACGTTTCCATCACCCTGGAAAGGTGCCTTCATGCCCCTTCCCAGTCAATACCAGAGTATCACCACCCCCAGAGCTAACGATATTCTGACTTCTGTCACTATAAATTAGTTTTGCTTGTTCTTGAACTTCATTTAGGTGAAATCATGTAATATGTACTCTTTTGTGTCTGGCTTCTCTCGCCCAACATAATGGCTATGAGATATATCTGTACTGTTCCAGACACTGCTAATACTCACAGTGGCAAGACAAGACAGACATGAAGAAAATGCAATTAAAAAAACTAGGTTTATGGTTTCCCACGATTCTTTTAAACACTAGAATCCTTTTTAGTATCAATGAAATCTTACAGGGAAACCCAATATAAAATGCTCTTAAGTAGAGCTACAGTTGAAGGAAGAGAAGGGGATTTGGAACCAACTGCTTTTCCCTTCCTTCCTCTTATCCTCCATCATGGCCCCAAGGCTTTAAAACATTGGTCCTGGACAAATGTTTGTTTTAACACACACCCAGACAGAACTTACTGAGAAAGAAAGAACTCTAAGGTTCATTGACTGCAGGACAAACACACCATAGTCCTGGTGGGTGGACAACATTATAGGATCTTCTGAATAGCTTCTCCTGGTTTATAAGAAAGAGAGAGGCTAAGCCCAGGAACACCTCTCCATAAGACCCCAATGTTTGTTCTAGTTAGACCCAAACTCAGGGTAGCCACTAACCCACTTTTCCTCTTTCTCCAGCCCAAGAGAAAACATTTTGGATCTTACCAGATTACAGAGGGCTCATCACCTGGCTTCATGTGCAGTAACTGCAAATCTGCTTTGGCCAAGATGAGGGAGTGACCGTCAGGGGCCAGACCTACACCTGTCAGGAACCCTAAGTCCTCCTGCAGAACTCGGTTCAGGTGAAGACTACAGTGCAAACAAGGACACACGGACAGAGAAAGATTCTACTTTAGTCCACCTCCCTCAGTTCCCCATGAATTCCTCAGCAGTAAAGTATAAAACAAAATGTATCACCGTCCCTACACATTGTGTTCCTCTTTCTGTCTTTGTTATATTAGTATTCATCATACCATCATCACCTTATCTGCTCAAACCAGGAATCTCTAACGTTCCTGTCCTTTCCTTCCCTCCTGACCTCCAAGTGACCGATAAGCACTGTGGAGTCTACTGGCAACACATGCCTAAATCTTTATCTCTCCTTTTCATCCCCACTGCCCAGGTCAGGGCTCACGTTCTGTCTTCCCTGGACTACAGCATGAGCTGTAAATGTGGTCGCCCTACGTTTAGTATCTCTCTACTACTAACCATCCTCCGTGTGGCCACTAGAGTTCTCTTTCTAAAATTCAGATAATTATTCTGCTCAAAATTCTTAGCACTGTGCCCTCTACAGCCTGGCCCCAGTTTATTTTTTCAACCCAATTCCCCACCACCACTCGCACCAAGAACCCAAAGACTGAGCTATACTCAGAACACACCATGCACTCTCATGCCTCCATGCCTTTTGTTAATGCTACCTCCTCTTCCTAAAAACACCATTCCCTTCCCTTACTGATTCAGAAAACTCCTACTCATCCTCTAAGCCCAATCTCAAATAGCAACTCTTTTGTAAACAGTAAATTTCTTAAATTCTGCAGCCCCAGGAATTTTACATATATGTATATAAAATATATACATATAAAAAATATATATATAAAAAATATATATATATCTTTATTATAGCAGTAATCACTCTGCATATTGTTGGCAGTTTACTTATCTGCACATTCCTGTACTGCGAGCTCCCTTAGTTAAAAATTAATTTCAATCTGGTTCACACTGCCTGGCCCAGAGCTTAGCATAGAGTAGGCACTTGATAATTATTACTTAAATTCACATGATAAGGAGCAGAAAACAATTTCCCAGTGGCTTTTTCCTGCTTACTAACATCCTATTGACCTAGTTCAGAAGTAGAAGGGAGTGATTTGAGCAAAATCCCAGATGTAACTGTATTCATTAACCCAGCCACCTCATTTCACCTGAAATTTCTGGGTGCTGAACCCTTCTGCAGTTCCACTTGCCACTCGCTGACTTTTTCATCAGCACTGACAACAATCAAGGTGTGGGCTGAGTACCAGATCAGAGCACTGATGCGGCCTGGAGCCTAGTGAATACAAGTTTATTTCAGTATTTCTGAGGAACCAGGATTAACCTTCTTCCCCATCCCAGGCATCTACGCAACCTCTAACCCCGGCACATACCATCACATACACAGCCAGGGCAGAATTCACATAAACAAAGAACTGAAGTTGACCCAACTCACCTGTGCTGTGGCCACAGCCTTAGCTTCCTGCCACAAGGTGAGTTCCCCAGCTTGATTCCCAGACACTGCTATAGAACCGTCTGGGGCCCAGGCCACAGCAGTGATGGCTGCATGACTCCTGGGTATATATGTGTCATCTGGAGAAGAAAGGAAGTGATTCATTAGGAGCTGGACCACTGTTGGGATACAAGAGGAGATGGCAGGCTACCCTTGACCTTCTTGGTCGGACTAACACACCCCCCTTTCACACCTTGCGTCTCTCCACACCTCACTCACCTGCTTCTTCAGGTACCTGCCAGAGCTGTATGGAACCATCCTCTGAGGCGGTCAGCAGGAGGCCTGAGGTTTCTGAAACAGCAGCTGCACTGACTGGGCCACTGTGTCCCAGGAGGGTGTGTGTTTGAAACACCTAGGAGGAAAGGATGGAGATGGAACAGTGGGGAGGTGACACAACAGGATGTGGTCCCATCATACCCTCTCCACTGCCCCCACCCAAGGCCTTTCAGGGAACTCACCAAGAGTGGATGCCACAACCGTGTGGCCCCATCCAATCCCACAGTTACCACCAGAAGCTCTGACCCCAGCTGGCCAGCTGATAAGACACAGAAACTGAGTCAGGAGAAGGGGAGAAGGGAACAGGCAGCGGGGACGGGAAGGTGGCTGACATTTCATTACCTGCACTGGGCTCCAGGGCAGCCGCACAGTGGCTGATGGGTCCTGAGTGAGCAGCGATGCTGGTCATCTCCACACCCTGATGGTCCCACACTTTCAAGGTCCCATCTCGGCCCACAGATACCACGTGCTCCTCCTGCCCCAGAGCACAGGATCAGAGAAGAGTCACACTGAGCGGTACATGGGAATTACGACTCCCGCCACAGAGGTGTGGGCTCAGCATTAAGAGCCTAGAAGATGTCAAAGAATGAGGACACCCCGGAGAGTGGGGCTGGGAGGCTCAGGACTACCATCATGCCACGAGGTCATGACACTGAGATACTGTGCTTCCATGCTCTCCCTCCCCTCACACCAACCCTCAGCCTCAATACCCTAATCCTGCTCTAATTCACGCCCAAGCATCTCACTCTTTATACTTTTGCCTTTGGGATTAGATACGCAATGCATCCAGTCTCCCAAAGCCCCCTTAACCTTCCCAGGGACCCCCAGTGGGCTCTCCACTGCCTTCTCACCACGGCCAGCACGGCGCTCACGGCACTCTGGTGACCCAGGAACTGACCAAGCTGCTGTCTCGACTCTGGGTCCCACAGCCCTACAGAGCCATCACTGGAGCAGGAGACCTGCAGAGTCAGAGGACAGAGGAGTGGAATAATCAGCATCCCTCCAGCATTTCTCTGTACTTGTAACGTAGGGTGGAGGGCTGTAAGCCTGGTGATTAACAGCAAGGGCTGTCCTGGGCTCAAATCCTAGTTCCACCATTCATTGCTTGGTGACCTGGGGCAAGTTCATCTCTCTGGGCCTCAGGCTTCTCATCTATTCAACTAGGATAATGACAGTGTACCTATTGATATGGGGCTGAAGCATCTACGTAAAAGACTTAGCAGGATGCCTGGTACATAGTGAGCATTGAATAAATAGTAGCTATTGTCCTTGTTATTAACATAATGTCAGTCAACAACAACTTCGTCTCACCCGACAAAGGTGAGAAGTCTGCAACGCTCAGGAGAGATCTGGCTGCCTAGAAGTCAGGGGTAGGGCAGACTATGACAAGTCTATTCAATTGCTACTCATTTCTTTTTGAGAACAACAGGGACTCTGCACTGGAAAACTAGGCTTTACCAACGAGTGCATAATTTGAGACCCATTTTTCACTTAGGACCAAAGAAATCATAGCAGTACCTTTACCTACAGGGACAGGGCATCCTAAGCCCTTGGGGAGACAGTTCTGTGTTCTTGTTAAGAGCATGGGCTTTCTTATCATAAAGTTTACTGGCTCAGCTTCTTCACTTACATGACCTTGGAAATGGTCTTTAATCTAGCTGAGCTCAATATCTTTGTCTATGAAATAGAGAGAATAGTAGTATCTTCTTTATGGGGTGTTGTAAAGACTAAATGAGGCCATATATGCGAAGGGCTTAGTCCAATGTCTGGCACATACTAAGTGCTCAATAAATGTGAGCTATTATACTGGGTGTTAGAAAATTATATTAACACTCTATAATACTGTATTATAAATGGGTATTAGGAACAGGATGAGGTGGGATGTGTTGTCCTCCCCCAGGAACCCTGCTGAGCTTTGTGCCACCGCCCACCCCTTCACTCACCAGGAGGTTGTCTTTGGTCCAGGCACAGCCAGTGACCCAGTCTCGGTGACAGGCAGAGAAGGAGCAAATCAGAACAGGGGCTTTGGGTGTCCTCACATCCCAGCAGAGCAGATTCTGGACAGGCCCCAAGAGAGGAAGCCATCAGGACCATAGGACAGAGGTAGGAACACCAGGGCCATCTCAGGCAAAAAATTTCAAGGAAAGGGGGACTATCAAAGGAGGACGGGTGGACAGATCCTGTACAGGCCACTGAGCAAAGTAAAAAGCTGGAGGAAGCAGTGGGAAGTGAGCTGCTCAGGAATCCAGGACCAGAGGGGCTGGGGGCCCACGGGGAGGAGGGCCCTGCAGCTCACCCGATCCCTGCCCCCGGTGGCCAGGCTGCATCCATCAGTGCTGAAGCTACAGCAGCTTACGGGGCCCTCGTGTCCCCGGAGCTCAGTGCCACAGGGAAAGTCTTCTGTCTTTTGTGGCAGTGCCAGCAACTGCCTTGGCCACAGCCGTACTGTGAAGTCCTCTGCATTAGAAATGGGGAGAGAGGAAGATTTTCTGAAAGAGGAAGTGACACAGGCCTGGGAGGCCAAAGACAAAGGCAATCATGGGGGCTGAAGGTGATGTCTGAGGGCACAGCTCCAAGGGAGGGACGCCGTGAGTCCCACCCAGGCCCTGGACGAGGACCAGCCACCATGTGAGGGCACAGGACAGGAGTGCCAGGCACTCCCAGCTCCGGCTCTGCGGCGTCTCCTTCTAACTCCCGACTGCACCTCCGCACCCTCCTCTTCTAAAGTGCACAGTGTCACTTTGAACAAGCCTCTTACCTACAGAGGACTAAGGCCATTTTCACCTTAACGTCTCTCTCTTCTCCTAAGGGAAACCCATCCCTTTTACACAGCAAAATCCCCCACTAGGCAGAAACTCAAAGGGTGACAGGAATTACAAAGAGGTCCCAGAATCAGGGTTAGGGAACAAGAAGAAACAGTCTAGACTGATTATGCAAGATAAATGCATTTAAAAGCACTTTGCAAGTTGTAAAAAAAAGTTATATAGGTGTGTGTATTTTCATGCACACATATACATACAAATTGAAGAAAGTTGTCAGCATATTTGAAAGGAACAGTGATTCACGACCCTGCCCATCGCCCAGCCGTACCTGAGGCAGCAGCCAAGAGTTCCTGGGACGTGGCCAGTGCCAGCACAGGCTTCCGGTGTCTGGACAAGAGCCAGAGGGACTGAAGGGAGCCTCCCTGGAGCATCCAGCCCTGCAGGGCCCCATCTTCTGCACCGCTCGCCAACACCTTAGGGCTGAGCCAGGCCAGTGCAGACACTGCCACATCTAGCGCTTGACACTGAGCCCCCTGGGAACCTAGAGAATGAGGGACAACAACAGAGTAAGATGCTTGGAAAGGGGGCCAGAGTTGGGGGAGAGGGGCCCTTTCCAGGCTCAGACACTCCAACCCTTCTCCCTCCAGTACCTGAAGAGACTGTGTAGATCCGAATGCCATCTGCTCGGTACCCAACAGCCACCTGATCACCATCTGGGCTGAGGGCCACGGAGAGGGCAGAAGAGAGAGAGGGGGAACCTAGGCGCCCACGGGGACGACCCAGAGACCCGGACCACACCTGAACCTGAGGGCCAAGAAAGGGGCTTAAAGATAACCCACCCCCCATTAAAGTCCTCCTTCCAGAGACTCGTCTCCGAGAGCTACTGTGCACACGCCGCACCCCCTCCCCGTAGCACAGGCTCCTCCAGACTCCTCGGCAAAGGCGCCACCCGCCCCCAAACAGTCCCACACCTTTGCACCCCCCTCCTCATAGCCCACCACCAGCCCTCTGTAACCTGACCTTGCCATCCTCTCCAGCCGTCAGTAACTGGCACCCAGCACGCAGGAAAAGGGCAGCAGTAACAAAGCCATGGTGCGCAGGGAAGGCAGCCAGCCGTGTCCCCTCCTGCCAGACCCAGAGCTCCACCATCCCGTCCAGCCGGCCCACAGCTACAGCCCGCCCAGACACACTGAAGGCCAAGGCACGGACAGAGGCTCCTGGGGCCCCCAGTTCCTGCGTGGAGAGGTAGAAACTGGAACGTCAGGGCCCTGCTCTCAACCCAAATCTAGAGTGACCCAGGATGCAGGTGTCCGCCATTTCCCACCCTCCACTCCCACCCTCCCGTGCTTCCTTCCCCAGGGCCACCCGGCTCCTCTCACCTTAGTGACTTTGAGCCCATCCACCTGGAAGAAGCTGAAAGTGCCAGCCCAGCTGCCAACGGCTATCACCTGCCCCTCTGGGTGGAAAGCGATGCAGTTGAGGGGCTTGGGACAGGTGTGCTGGGAGGCCAGCTGCCCGCGGACTGTGTCCCACAGCTGGAGGAGAGAGAAGGGGAGGAGGACTCAGGGTGCTGAACACAGATGCCTGAGCTGCTCAGTCCCAGAGCTCCAGGGGCCACCTTGTCCAATCCCCCGCCCTCAGCAGGCCAGGCAGCCAGAGCCTCTGCCGCGCTGAGGAGAACAACCTCACAGGGCTGACTCCGAGTTCAGGGCCACTTTCACCACCACAGCCCCCTGCTCGTTACCTTCAGGCCTCCCCCCAGGCACACGGTGGCCAGAAGCCGGCCGTCTGGGCCCAGGCAGCAGCCGGTGATCTGGTGCTGGTGAGCCTTGATCTGGAGCACCCTATCCCAGGGAGACAAGGTCAGGGGCCCCGGGCCACAGACTCCCTCCTCATCCCCCTCCCGCCCTGGGCTTCCAACAAACAGGGACGGCCCTCATGCTGAGACGTGAGGAGCCCCTTACCGACAAGCGTGCTGCAGGTCCCAGAGCTCCAGGAGCCCGTCAAAGCCAGTAAGAAAGAGGGCGTTGTCGGAGAGGAACGAACAAGAGGAGACCCCATCACAGCCACTCACCACAGACCTCTCCTCCTGTGACAGTGAGCGGGGAAGCGCCCTCAGAACACTCCCCTGACCACTCCATGTCCAGCCCCTCCGAGCCCCAACCAGGAAGGAGGCAATGGCTAGAAGGGCTGGAGCCCTTAGCTCTCCACACTCCCTGCTAAGTCTCAAACTCTGGCGCTCTGGTCCCACAGCAGGAGCCCCTGTGAAAAGTGCAAAGCTTTGGGCCCTACTCCAGACCTAGGCCAAGCTCGAACAGCTTCAAGTGGGACCTCACGATCCAAGTGAGGTCACATCGTCCCCCTCACTTCAAACCCCATACGTAACCCCGAGTCACAGAAGGTTTGGTGCTTCTGAGGCGGGAATGACGTCACACACACGCCTATGGGGGGCGGGGGGCACTGACATGGGCGGAAGAGGAGCCGGCGGCTGTGGCTGCAGAACCCACCTCTCCAGCCTAACCTACTACCGCCCTGTCTCACACACACTCTGCTGCCACTGTTCTCAGCAACTTAGAGGGAACATCCCCCCAGCGCCTTCGCCCGGGCTCCTCGCTCAACCCGGAACGCCTCCCCCTCTCCATCCTATGTCCTCCAGTAACTGCACAACTCGCTTAGCTCTTACCTATGCCACATGGCTATGTTTTGGTTCCCTTTTTACCTCGTATGCCTTGTTTTTCAACAAAACTGACCACCTGGTGGGCAAAGACAATGTCCTAAGCCCTGCGTTCCCTGCAGTGCTTACTACGGTGCCTTGGAAAGAAGGTATACAGCAAGCATTTGCTGTGGGATTGGTTTTTTGACCAAGCCCTTGTGATCTGATGTGAGGAAAGTAAAGTTGCTGAATCAAACAGGGTGATAACAGGTGGCTTTGGCTTGCCTCGGGCTTGGGGCGGGACGTGAGGCTTTTCTGAAGGTAAATCCCACCCCGCCTTGCGTGTCGTACCTGCCAGGTTCTCAGGTCCAACAGGTAAACCGTCCCACTGGCAGTGCCCACAGCTGCTCTTTGCCCACTGGGGGAGAAAGCCACAGCTGTGGGGGATGAGGAAACTGCCAAGGACAGGCTGGAGCTAGAGGAAGAACAGCAAGAAAAGGAGGAGATGAGGAATGAGGGGAAGGAAGAGGATGGGAATTCGTTTCTGCATTTCTGGGCCTGAATCCCCCTCTCCATGGTGACTGCGGTCTGTTCTTTACTCTCCAGTTTCAGAGAGGGCTGCAGCTTGCTCTCTGGTGGGTTTGCCAGCATCTGGGGTCAAGGGTTTTACCTTTGCTGGCCCCTCAGGGTCTGGGGTTTATTAAGCCAACGTAGCATGTGCTGGAGGTGCCATCGCTGGGAGAGCTGGGGGGCCTGGCGGCAAAGGGGCGAGTCCAGAGGCTGGTTGGCTGCCTGCTGGTGCAGAAGCAGTGGGTACTGGCTGAGGATTGAAGCCTGCTGCCCCAGGAAGGTGTGAAATACAGCAACATCAGCCTCAGGAAGCTTCTGTTCCTCATCAGGGACTGAGGAAGCTACAGAAGAGATGTGGGGTGTCGCTGGGGAGCCAGCCTGGACCCCCATTAACCCCAGCACCAAGTCAATCATATGATGTGTCTAAAATGCTAAGTCTCAAAGTGTGGCCCTCTGGTCCCACATCAGGAACATCTGTTAAAAGTACAAAGCTTTGGGTCCCACTCCAGACCTAGGAAACCAGAATCTGGGGACGCAGGGATCAGCAGTTTCAACAAGTTTCCCAGGTAATTGTAGGCCCACTAAATAAAGTGTGAGAGCCTCTGGTTTAAGAGACCTAAGCAAAAGGTCTCCGAAGAATCACTTGCTTACCCTCTTGGCCTCTTCACCTTGGAACAGAAATTCAACTGTTCTTTCCATTACACCTCCCTCTGAGCAGGCCCCCCCATGAACACACCCAGGAGCCACAGCTTGGAGAAGACTCCACCCAGTAACTCATCTCACCATAGAGGGCATGGGCCTCCAGGAGCTGAGAGATCAGACCCAGTTCCAGATGTGCGGCCACCACGTGGAGACTGGTAAGGAACTTTGCAAGAAAGCCACGGTTCCCGCTCTGGAGCTGGGAAAAGTCAGACTGGATTCATTAGGGATGTGATGAGGCTGGTGAGGAGGGACAGTCTAGTCTTGGACCCTGCCTGTACAGCTAAGACCTAGACTTAGGAGCTGGGACAAAGGACCTGAAGGACGAGGGCAGGAAAACTGAAAGGAGAAAGGTACACGGCGTTTGGGAAGGGGGTGGGGGTGATAACGGCAGTGGGGATGATGGTGGCGGTGACGGGGGAGAGGGGTCTCAGAAGAGCCAAAGAAGTTCCTTGGAAGAGGGTGCCTATAGGGTCTGGGGACTAACCAGGTGATAAGGCAGGTCTCCCAGAGCTTCAGGAGGGCAACTTCGGAAGGCACCTGAGGCATCAGGGTCACACGTCTTCCAGAGCTGAGCTGCAGGTGTGGGTCACAGGAACAGACACTGAGACGGGCTTGGCCCTGAAGCATCTCCAAAGATCACATCCCTCAGGCTACAGCAAGAGCCATCCACCCCCTGGGGTAGCAGGTGAGAGGGCCAGCTGATGTGGAGCACCAGGTCCCACGGTCAGTATCCCGGGGGTTAACTGGGCTACAGTCACCTGCGATGAGGATGTGTGCCGTCTTCTCCAGCTCTGGCCTCTTCCCATAGCGGCATTTAGCGGCTGTTCTCAGGGGCCCATCACGGAGGCAAAGCCGGGCACCAGGGCGCTCCAGGGGTCCCTCCCCTAGCAAACTGATCCCGTGTGAGGGAGAGAAGGCAGGACAAGAGGGAGGAGGCCTGTAAGTGAGCGTCTGGCACAGCTGTGGGTTCCCATTCCCACCTCAAACAGTGGTAACTTGAGTGACAGCCATTCAGGGTCTGGGAGACAAGTGTCAGGGGCTATACGGAGGGAAGGGTAGGATGAAGAGAGGATCACATGGGGCCCTGGCTCAAAGACAGGGAGGTACAGAAGTCAGTGGGAGCTCAGCTGAGGGCACCTATACCTGCGCAGACTCTGGATGAGGTAGGCAAACGAACCCATGGGGTAGGGGTCCCCGCTGTTACCAGCAGCCACTGCTTCTTCCCAGGTCTTGGTCCCCCTGGGAAGTATCCGCCATGCGCTCAACACTCCATGCAACTGGTCCACAGTCAGACCTAAAAACCCAAGCTCTCTGAGGCCCTAAACCACGCAACGTACCCATCCCCATGACACCTAGTCCCTCCTTGCACCGCTTGCTGAGGCCCCAACTGAACTGAAGGTCATCCGACCCCTGAGCCCACTCCAAGTACTGACCGCTGCGTGTGACCTCAAGAGTGGCCAAGGCTTGGGGAAAGACATCAGGGCCATGCTCTTGTTCCAAGGTACCCAGGATGTGCTGCAGCAGCAGAGGGACAGTAGCGGGCAGGGTCCGGAGTCTCTCAGACACCTGGGAGGGGACAGGGAGGGGCCTGAGTCGGTCAGGGGAGGGGGAGAAGCAGCTTTGGTTGTGTAGGGGAGGGGACAGCAGAAAAATCCGTGGGAAGGGATGACAAGGAAAGAGCGACACTGGTGGGAGAGAAGCAGGGCTGGGGGGTGTGGACGAGGAATGGGTGATCACACGATGGCAAAGGATGAGGGTGGGAGAAGGGGAGGGATGGGGATGCAAGAGGCTGAGTGGAGACTGGGAAGTGGGATTAGGACTTAGAAGATGAAGAGTGAGCGTTCACATCCTCCACTGACCTGCTCAAAGAGCGTGAAGAGCCTCAGGTGGTCAGTGACCAAGCGCAGGTAGAACGGCAGGGCTGACCCTCGCTTCACCAGCAGCAGCTGCATCTGAAGACTCAGAGGACTCAGCACAAGGACCAGAGAGCCTGCCCACAGCCAGCCCTCCACCCCCTGCCCTCCGTCCTGGCACCAAGCCCAGTGCGGGGCACCTTCTCCTCTAAGAGCCCCCACCGGGGAAGAGACCCATGGCATCACCGCAGGACACAGCCATCCCTGCCCTGCACTGCTCTAGCCAGCCAGCTCCGCTTTCAGAAAACCCCCCGTGGTTCAGCCTACCCCATTCGACAGCCACAGCTTTCTCCTGCCCTTGCCCGGACAGGCCCTGGAGAGGCCATTCACCAGGAGAAAAGGAATGGGTGACATTATAAGGAATCGCAGTTATCTTATTGACAACTTCCCTCGGCTGAGAAAATGAAGGAGCTGGTCTGCGTGGGCAGCTGCTAGCTTCAGCACCCAGGGTTCTCCCAGCTCCCAGATTCACTCCACACACCCACCCGCCCTGGCCTACACCCAACCTGGTTGTTAAAAGGTGACTCTTCCAGCCGCTTCCCGTACAGGGCCAGCTCCTCTCGCACCAGCCGGGCCCGGGCAGACGGCTCCAGAGGCCCCAGGGCCACCACATGGGCACCTCGGCTCTGCTCGAGTGTCTCCCCCAGGCCGGAATCACTGGACACACTCAGCACCAGGTGCACCCACTGTGGGATTTGGGCAACGGGGTAAAAACGTTGAAGGAAAAGGAGGAGAAGGCTGTTAGAGAGGTCCCTCTCCCTACTGCGTCCCACCCCACCTCCTTCTCACACTTACCCGGGGGAGGGTCTTAGGGATCCAGTCCAAGATCAGCTGCCCATGCTTGTCCACCAACCTGTCTGCCCCATCAATGATCAGCACCAGAGGCTGGCCAGTTTTCAGGGACTGAGCAGACTTGGGCAGCAGCCTCTGCTGCAGCTCCCACACCAGGCCCCTGTGTATGGAGGAGGAGGACCAAGGTCGGCAGGGGTGGTGTCACATGCTATCAACAAGGCTGGGCTAAGTGGGGGAGAAACACACCGGTGCGTGCTGGGGAGGGCACTTGGCTCTTGCAGCTGGCTATGCAGATAGGCACAGAGGCGTCTGAGCAAGACGAGGACAAGACCCTGGTCAGGGCGGGCCCCTGAAAAGTGGAAGAAGACTAAGGGGGCCACCGGGGCCCCATCAGGAGCTTGCAGGGCTGACACAAGGGATGCCTGCATGGGAAGAGACCAGAAAACACGGTCACATTTCACATGCACAAGCTCCCTGTTTCCCACCTCCTTAGCCCTCCTGAGCTCACACAGCCCTCCCTCCTGTCCAGGCCTCTGAGACTCTGTACCAGGAAGGTGGTCTTGCCCTGTCCCGACTGCCCGGTCACCAGGCTCAGCCTCCCCTGGTGCCGCATCAGCTTCTGCACTGTGTCCTGAACAAGGCGCGGTCGGGCAGGGCTCGGTGGGTTCTTCAGCTGCTGAAAGGCGGCCTGGACCAAGTCATCATCCTGGATGGGCACTGGCTGCTCCAGCTGGGCCGCAGGCTGAGAACACATGGGGCAGTGACTATCTATATTTCCATGCTCCTCAGGACCCCAGGCCTAAAACTCACTGTGTCCCCACCAAGTTACCTCCCACCCAGGACTACCCGGCCCACCCTACCCCCTCTCCACTCCCCTGGCCACCAGAGCTCCTGCTGACCTGTAGATAAAGCTTCTGGATCATATTCCACACATCCTGCAGAACCAGCTGCCCAAACTCCTCCAGCTCCCCAACATAGGGCCGGCCAGCCGCTACACCACCCCACTCACAGCGGTATCTGTAGGCAAAGCGAGCACAAGCAGGGTCACAGCAGGCCGGGCCCCCGTCACCACCTCGCTCCGTGCAGGTGCTCCCTACCTCTCCCAGCTCACCTGCGACAGGTGATCCCTTCCTGTCTGCTCAGGTAGCTCTTCAGTTCTGAGAGCCGATGGGCAGCCTCTTCAGACTCAGAAATAAAGTCAGACTTCCAGGCATCTGGCACAGAGCTGACCACCAAAGATACCCCAAGAGTGGGGCTGGATTCAGACCCCAGCCTCTCTCCATCCCCAACCACCAGACCTGGCTGTGGTTCCCTGAAACCCCGCAAGTGGAGATCTCCTGCAAGGCTGCTTTGGTGCTGCAAGGCAAGCCCTCTGGTCCTTGTTTCTCCATTCTAGGTCCCCCTCTTGTACTCTGAATGTTATGGAGAGAAGACACGTCCACTGAGCCTGTCTGGCCTTCTTTGGAGACTGAGGCCTGGAGGCAACAGAAGGTACCTGAGGAAGCTAGAATCCCGGAAGTAGATGAGAGGCTGGGCAGAGGGCTGCAGGCGGAGGCCCCGATTCAGGAACTGCATCACCTCCATCTCCGTCACAGAGCGACCTGAAGGGTACTGCCGGGCCTGCAGGCAGAGGCCAGAGAGCAGGAAGGTTCAGTCCTGGTCACACGAACCCCTCTTCTGAGACCTGCCAAGACCCCAGGGCCCCTTCATCTCAGTAATGTTCCTCTCTCCCTCCAGATACAAGCCAATAAAATATAGCTAATAGCTAATGTTGATTGAATGCCTTTCACATGTTGAGCATTTTTTTTGAGCATTTTAAAAATAGATTTCTAATTCTTATAATAACCCTGCAATGTAGACATCACTGTTTCTCTTTAATATATGGAGAAGTTGAGGCTAGATTAAGATAAACCGTTTTCCATAAAGCCGCACAATGACAGAAGGGAGATCAGAACCCAGCTCTGTCTGACGGCAAAGCCTAATCAGCCCTACCACTTACCTCTCGCACCCCATGGCCAACCCAGAGGTATTTCCCAAAGGAATTCCCTCATCTAGGACTCGATCACTCACAGAACCTCCTACCTGTGTTTCACTTCAAGTCTCAAGGCTCTGCCTGTGCAGAGTCCCAGGGTTCTAGACACACCGAGGCTTCTCGCATCCCTGCCCCAACCTTGTCTGCCTTACCCAGAGGAAGTGAGGATGGTCAGGGAGGCTGTAGTTGGGGGGAACATAGCCATAGCGGGAGCCCAGGATGCCCACAAACAGCTGCGAGTTCTCCACCTCCCCTAGGCACACTTCCAGCTGCCTGCAGGATGGTTATAGGGGCGTCGTGTCAGGGAGACGGGGCTCTGGCTCACAACCGATAGCATCCAAAGAGCACCCCGTACCCTTGGCACTCAGCCACCCTGCAGCCCCAGCCCTGCCCAGGTCAGCTCCCCCACTCAAGTCCCTCATCGCCGACCCAGCCCCTCTTCTCTGTGGCCCCCATACCTGTTCCGACGGGTCTCCTCCTCGGTGACGCCCCAGCGCAGGTCGATGGCATGAAGGCTGATGCAGTGGGGGGCCGCTCGGGCCTGCAGTGCTGGCAGCAGGGACCTCAGCAGCAGGTCCCGCTCCCCATTCATGTCCCGGAAAGTGGAGGAAATAAAAAGCCGGACGCTGCGCCATCTGCAGGAAAGCCAGGGATCAGCCCACAGCCCAGCTCCACACACAGGGCTGTGACCTCCCCTCAGCACTGACAAGCCAGATACAGCAGACTGCAGGGGGGGAGTCCAGCAGGCCTCCAGAGAATAACCTGCTTGTAACCTCAACTGCAGAGCCTAGAAATTAAACCCCACCTGGCGACTGCCAGTGCAAGGGGCACAGGTTCGGAGAACTAAGATCCCACGTGCCACGCGGCGTGGCCAAACATAAATAAATAAATAAACCCACTTGCCATTTCTCGGGCACCCCTCCTGTGTCAGCAATAATTATTACGCACCTACACTCTGCCCATGAAATGCTCATGACAGCACTGTGAGGTAAGCACAAGCATTACCTCCATTGTACTGATCAAGAAACTACAGCTTAAGACATCAAGCAACTAGCCCAAGTTTCAAGCTACTATGTGGCAAAGCCAGGATGGAAAAGCCAGAGCCTGCGCCCCTGAGCCCTCTGCCTGAGCCCTGGTGCCTGCCACGCGCCTCGCATCCTAACTCCTTTCCCTAGTAGAGAAATGGGCATGCTCACCGTCTGTGTTAGAGACACCCCTACCTGGGAAAGAGGAAGCATTCCTCAGCGAATAGAACAAGCAGCATCCCTACAGTCAGAATTTCAGTCACCTGAGTCTCTCTGGGTTTCGACTGAAGCCCCTCCCAATTCACAAAGGCATAAAACACAGACTGACCCAAGCTGGAAAACAGGAGCCAAGGGGCTTGGAGTATTCTCTTCCAGTGGCCGGAGAGACTGGACCTCTGTCTTCCCTGGGGGCGGTGGAATCTTGAATATTTTGTCCATTTGGCCTACATGTTCTAGAAGGCGGGAGGCCCCACGCTCTGCAATGAACCTGACATAAAGAGTGACAAAATAAACGAGAGCGAAATAGCAGAGTGAGAATCAGGAAGATCTTCCAAGGGGGCAGGGGACAAAGATATGGCTAGATTAGGTTCACCCAGTTAACTGGAGCTCCTTAAGAAGATGACCATAAACAGTAAATGTAGACTTAAAATAAGCAAGGCAGCAGAACCACAGGAATGAAAGAACAAAGAAGAAACCCAGTTATAGCCTCTTCTGCTGTGTGCATGGTTATCATAGGCTTTCTGTTGAGCCAGGGGCAACTGGGCTAAATGAAGATGTAAAGATTAAGGTTATTCTAGTCTGGGCTTGATCAGCTCTGTACCAGCCATGAAAGCTCCCTGGAGAGGGAGGGAAGTGTATGAGGCTTCCTAACAGGAGTAGGGGGCAATGGGTGGCATCCAAAGGAAAAGGCAGGGGAAAAAAAACAAATAAATGGGAATCCTAGTAGCGGAGAGAAAAACAAAGTTAAAAGATTTCTGGATCTGGCATAAATAAATAAAGTTAACATGGAATTTCCTCTGAAACGGAATGGAACAGAGGCCACAGAGAATGAATAGAAGTGATGTGACCAACTCTTGAGTTGTTCCCTTAAAAGCAAACAGCACAATCTCCCATGTCCCCTTTTCTCCTTTCCTGCTAGATGTAATACAAAAATAATGGCTGGAGCTGGAGCAGCCATCATGAACTATGAGGTGGAAGCAGAGTATTTGAGGATGGTAGAGCAACAGATAGAAGATGCCCAGGTCCCTGTAATACTGTGCTGTTGCCATGCTTAGACAGCTGTAAAAGAGGAATAAACTTTTATCTTGCTTTAAAAAGGAAGTGGGGACTTCCCTGGTGGTGCAGTGATTAAGAATCTGCCTGCCAATGCAGGGGACATGGGTTCGATCCCTGGTCCAGGAATTCCTGATCCCACATGCTGCAGAGCAACTAAGCCCGTGTGCCACAACTACTGAAGCCCATGCGCCTAGAGCCCATGCTCCACAACAAGAGAAGCCACCGCAATGAGAAGCCCGCACACCGCAACGAAGAGAAGCCCCCGCTCGATGCAACTAAAGAAAGCCACCGCAATGAGAAGCCCGCACACCGCAACGAAGAAAGCCCCCGCACGCAGCAATGAACACCCAACGCAGCCAAAAATAAAATAAATAAATTTATTTAAAAAAAAGGAAGTGAACAGAGCAGAGGCCACAGATAATCTCTAAAAGATGTTCTAACAAAGCCCCCTACCTCTCCAGTGTCCATCCTGTACTCACTTCAGTATCCCGTCAGTGCAGCCTGAGAGTGTCACGTCATTGGGATTCAAATCTGTGTATCTGGTAAAGGAAGAGTAGTCACTACCAGTCAGAGACAGTGCCAAGAACACAGAGTCACTGCCCCTAACATCCTAGGATGGACACCCTACCTGTGCACTTTTAATAGGGTTCTGTGCTAGGCTGGGACTGGGGTGGACCATCACGAAGGGGTATGGAGCCAGCCTGAAGACTTCAGAGAAGGTTCTAGCACTTGAAGTGCAATAGAGGTAAGAGACAGAAATGGGGAGGGGTCTGGTGAGTGGGAGTGTCCCACGCTTTAGTAGAGGTAGACGGGAAATATGGATCTCTATCTGCTGGCACTGGGCAAGGAATGTGAGCGCCCTTACAGGTAACCTGTCCTTCTTAGGAGAACACCAACAAAGAGGCACTTGGGATTCACGTGCTGCCAGAAAAGCTGTTTGGCTGCATTTATCAGTTTCTCATTTGTAGTTTGGCCAAAGACGATGACCCTGTCCACCTGTAAGATGAAAAGGGAGGGACTAAGATGAGGAACAGAGGGATAGTAGAGGTACCAAAGAGCTCAGGACATCAAGAGACAGGTCTCTGAGGACTGGGGAATTAGGAGAACTCTGAGGTGGGGGGAAAACAGCCTTTTCTGAGAGCACTCAGGGTGGGAAAGCCCACTCCACCCTGACTTGAGGGGCATCAAAGTAGAGTTTGGGGTTGGCAAGACATGGAAGCAACCTAAGTGTCCATCAGCAGATAAATGGATAAGGAAAATGTGGTATATGGGATTCCCTGGCGGTCCAGTGGTTAGAATACCGTGCTCTCACTGCTGAGGGGCTGGGTTCAATCCCTGGTTGGGAAACTAAGATCCCACAAGCCACATGGTACAGCCAAAAAAAAAAAAAAAAAAAAAAAGGAAATATGGTGTGTGTACATATGTATATATATATACACATACATTATATATAAATGTGGTGTATGTATATACATTTAGTGTGTATATACATGTATACATACACACATACACACACACACAATGGAATACTACTCAGCCATAAAAAAGAACAAAATTTTGCCATTTGCAGCAACATGGGTAGACTTGGAGGGCATTATGCTAAGTGAAATAAGTCAGACAGAGAAAGAAAAATACTGTATGATATCAGTTATATGTGGAATCTGAAAAATACAACAAACTAGTGAATAAAACAAAACAGAAGCAGAGTCACAGATACAGAGAACAAACTAGAGGTTACCAGTGGCAGGGGGATAATATGGGGTGGGGGGGTGAGGTACAAACTACTGGGTATAAGATAGCTCAAGGACGTATTGTACAACAGGCGGAATATAGTCAATATTTTGTAATAACTGTACATGGAAAGTAGCCTTAAAAATTGTATTAAAATTTTTTTAATTTTTAATAAAAATAAAAATTTAACATAAAGTGGAGTTTGGGGTGGGGCAGTGTGTAGCTGGTCATTCAGGCTGACAAGAGCTGACTGTCAAACTTTTAGGAATTCTGTGAGCCAGCTGTTAAACATGGACCGCCATTAAATATTAAATTGTATAAGCTTATAATTGAATAAATTTTTTTAAAAACAAAGGTAATAAATACTAAAAAATCATTACTTCCTAATTATTTTACTACATTTCACTATTATCTACTCTTGACCTTATTTACATTTACTTTATCTCTACTGTGGAAATACTATACAAACTGTGCTACTGAGTACCTCTGAGTACCTCCTCCCCACTCTGTGTTCACTGACAGCACTTTGGTAGCTTGAAATCAGCCATGGAAGGAGTATTTACATCATGGAAATTAGCAAATGCTATTAACCAAGACTTACTTTTCCAGATTGCTGGTTGTTAAATATTTACCAGCATGCCACTGAGTAGGGGGTTGCAGCCAGCAGGGTATTGTGCATAGCGTGCAAGGAAGCTTTGAGAAATGAGATACATCAGTGTGGAGGAAAATGTTGGGGAGGGGAGGGTTTCTCAGGGACTGGGCAGTACTCACAGGGACCCTTTGGGTAGCCAGGGACAGCAAGTACTTCCCAAAAGTAGGCAGGGACCATTCACACTTTCCATCCGACTCCTGAAGGAAAGAGACTCGTGTCATGTGGTTGCATGGGAGATGATCATTAAACAACAAATACTATAGTCTGCTCAAGAAATCTTCAAAACTGAGGGACTTCCCTGGTGGCGCAGTGGATTAAGATTCTGTGCTCCCCATGCAGGGGGCCTGGGTTCCATCCCTGGTCAGGGAACTAGATCCCATGTGCATGCCACAACTAAGAGTTCACATGCCACAACTAAGGAGCCTGTGTGCCGCAACTAAGGAGCTGGTGAGCTGCAACTAAGGGTCCCAGGAGCCACAACTAAGGAGCCCACCTGCCGCAACTAAGACCTGGTGCAACCAAATAAATAAATAAATAAATAAATGTTTTTAAAAAAAAGAAAGAAAGAAATCTTCTAAACTGAGTATAACCGAGCCTTTCCTATTCAGGCTGTTCCCAGGCCTCTGTCTATTCACGTATATTTGCATGGTGGGTGTCTGACCTGGACTTGAGCTTGGAGTTTGGTGGCAGTCTTCAGGATACCTTCCTCTGCCTTAATCACAGCAGTCTTCAAAGTGCCACTTCCACACAGCAAGACATCCACCTGCTCTGTCCGTGTCATCATCATTGCAATCAACAGCAGCACATAGTTCAGAGGGGGCTGATTGGACAAGCATCAGGGTAAAATAAGACTCCCCTATTTTAGAATCCACCTTTGCCCACCCAGCTCTAGAGGCCAAACGTCTCCACTGGTTGGGGAAAAGTGGACAAAATCCCCAATTAAGATGGGGCAGCTTCAGCAGCCCAGGAAGAGTTGACCAGGTAGGAAGGTGGAGAAGGGCCAGGATCCCTGCCCAAATTCAACACTGGGATGTAAGGAGGTGAAAGTGACACATATTTTGGTGACAGAAATTTAGAGAGTATTAAGGACCAGCCAAATGTGAAAGGTTAGTGCTATGATCCACGAACATGCTTGAGACCACATTCTAGGAATTATCCCTAGGAACCAAGGTCTGATACTGGGAAGCAAATGCATGTCACTTATTTTAGTTCTGAGTGTTTGCCTGGGAGAACCAGGTCTGGGAACAGGATGCCTCTCAGGATCTCCAGCATCCTACCAACATCACCCCATCTTTTTATTCTTTTACCCCTTGTGGGTTGCTCTTGGGAAGGATCCTGTCTGCATCAGCATCTGTCAGATAGACCAAGAGGGTGCGGCCTGGCAGCGGGGGTAGGCTGTGTTTGACGGAGAGGTTCACAGCTGTCTCCAGGGCCTGTCGATACTGAGCCAGCATCACACGGTCATATTTCCACTGTCTGCAGGCAGGAAACAAACAGACAGGGGGGTCACTGTTTGCCACTTTGAGGCAGATGGGAAGATGAGAACTTGCCACTCAAGTATAAAGTCTTCACCCCCTCCACAGCCCATCTCCAATGTCAGTAGAGAAAACGTGGACAGAGCTTCCCTTGGCCCCCATTCTATAAGACTATCCTAATCCATTCTCACGGCAGGAGAGAAGTCATCTTAAGACCCATTCTCTGAAATCGCTTGCCACGCTGACCACATCAATCCATACTTACTTCATGAGGCAAGATTTAACTGCTACATATTTTTACATTGTAATTTAAAGAACACATGCTAACTTCTTCCTCTAAAAAATGGCAATTAAAGGAGAAAGAATCGAACATTCATCCCACCTTTCCAAGACAATCTCTATTTCAAAGTAACTAAATAGGTTTACTTCATGAGGAAAGTTCTTTTTAGAGTTCCAGCTAATAAATATGGGAATGATAGAAAACCCCCATTCTGCAACTGCTAATGAAACAATTGATTCGGGCATAGACTATCAAATGGATAAACCATTAACCTTACAGTGGAGAAATCAGGCTACCATAACCTAAAAGCACTGATCAATCATCAACACTATGAGTGGGACCACTAGGCTTCTGGTGCCTCCTGATCCTGTGTCCTACCAGGAGACAAAAATTCTGGTGGTCTTACTCATTGTGTACAAAGGATCACCTACGAAATATTCATGTAAGAAAAAAGTTAAATATGAATCTATTCAAGCTTTTAGAGATAATGCCCAGGGTACACGAAATACAGAAACAAGTGAGATGACACTGGAGAAGTAGACAAATCTAGAATATGGGACATTCTGTGGGGCCCCCTGAACCTGATTTCCACAGCAAGTCAATGGCATGAAAACAATTAAAAGATTTTAAGAGATTTAAGTAAATCTGGGACTTCCCTGGTGGCACAGTGGTTAAGAATCCGCATGCCAATGCAGGGGACACGGGTTCAAGCCCTGGTCCGGGAAGATCCCACATGCCACGGAGCAACTAAATCCGTGCGCCACAACTACTGAGCCTGCGCTCTAGAGCCCACGAGCCACAACTACTGGGCCCGCGAGCCACAACTACTGAAGCCCGTGTGCCTAGAGCCCATGCTCCACAACAAGAGAAGCCACCGCCATGAGAAGCCCATGCGCTGCAACCAAGAGTAGCCCCCGCTCGCCTCAACTAGAGAAAGCCTGTGCGTGGCAACAAAGACCCAATGCAGCCAAAAATAAAATTAATTAATTAATTAATTTAAAAGAGATTTAAGTAAATCTTAATAACTACATGTAATGTGTGTATGCCTTGTTTGGATCCTGATTTGAATAAACCTGTGAAATGATACTTTTGAGACAACTGGGAAATTTGAATATAGACTAGGTAATAAACGATAATACCAAGGAATTATTTTCAGTTCCGTTAGGTATATTAATGACATTCTGATTATACAAGAAAATGTCTGTTTTAAGAGACACATGTGAAATATGGAGGGGTGAAATAAGATGTATCATATTATTTGGCATTTGTTTTTTTAAAATATCTTCAAAAAAAAAGAAAAGAAGGGAAGAGAGGGATCAGGAAAGGAAGGCTGATAAAATCTAGATTTTCACTGAAAGTGGCTAACAGTTTCACGGGAGTCCATTATATTATTCTCATTACTTTTGTACATGTTTAAATTTTTTCATAGTTTTTTTAATCTAGAGAATCCAGCAGTCTCTACCAGTGCTATCCAGTAGAAATAAATTACAATTAATGAAATGAAATTAAATTGAAATTACACATGTAATGTAAGGTTTTCTAGCAGCCACATTTTAAAAAGTAGAAAGAAACAGGACACATTAATATTACATTTAATTTAGCCTTATATATATATATTTTTTCACTTCAACATGTAATTAATACAAAAATTACAAATGAGATATTTTACATCCTTTTTCACACTGCCCCGAAATCTAGCACATCTCAGTTCCCATTAGCCACATTTCAACTGCTCAATAGCCACCTGTGGCTAGTGGCTACCAAACTGGCCAGCAAAGACATCCTGTTTGGACTGCATCCTCAGCTTAATTCTTTAATGGCCCCATGTTCTGCCACTGATTCACTGATTCAGGCGAGTCCTGGCCACTGAGTCCTACTAGAAGGTTAGATGAGCCCTGCATTTGTCTTGAATGAAAATGAATGAAGATACTGTGGATGCATCTAAAAGGACAGAGTGCTGGGACTTCATCAAGCTTACAGAACAGGTTTTATTCCTGACTTTGAGTCTGCTTGATGATAACTACCTTTACATGTGTCAAAAGAAAAAGGAGGGCTTCCCTGGTGGCGCAGTGGTTGAGAGTCTGCCTGCCGGTGTGGGGGACACGGGTTCGAGCCCTGGTCTGGGAAGATCCCACGTGCCGCGGAGCAACTGGGCCCGTGAGCCACAACTACTGAGCCTGCGCGTCTGGAGCCTGTGCTCCACAACAGGAGAGGCCGCGATAGTGAGAGGCCCGCGCACCGCGATGAAGAGTGGCCCCCGCTTGCCACAACTAGAGAAAGCCCTCGCACAGAAACGAAGACCCAACACAGCCAAAAATAAATAATAAATAAATAATAAATAAATTAAAAAAAAAATTTGTTTCTTTTAAAAAAGAAAAAGGAAAGTGAATGGGTCAGAAAATACACAGAGGAGAGAAACAAAAAGAAAAACAAACAGATATCACAGAGAAGAAAAAGAAAGAAAATGTGAACCAGAGCATAAGCAGAGAGGCACTATCATGTACTAATAGGAAGGGAAGTGCTACACAGGCTGAAGGAGTCCACAGAAACCAATAAGGCAATCACAGATAATAGAGTGGAGGCCCAAACACAGATTTTGTTTCATGATCTCTCTACAGGACAATGTTAAAGACAAAGTTTGCTTGTCCCAGCCATTGGGATGACTGACAAGCATGTCTTTGCAGAATAAAAGCTGGGGTTTCCAGATGACTCCCAAGCCCTTTCAGGGTGCCTCTTGTTGCCCACCCTTTGCTCCCAGATAGCACACACTCACACACACACCTGGCCTTGTGTATTTTCAGCTTCTTCCGCTTGAGCTGCCCATATATCACGGGGATCATCATTGCTGCCCGAAGTTCCCGACGACTTGGTTTGTAAAACTGCCGCGAATAGGCATACTTCTTGCCATATCTTGTGTTTTTCATTATTATCCGCTTTATCAGTTTTGTGTTGGAAGGAAGTGGCAACTCTGGGTGGCGACAGGTAAGTATCTGAGTCAGGCAGCTTCTATTCCCTCATCTTGTCTTCCCATCAGTGCCTGTCCTGAGTCCTGATCCTTTGGGCTGGCCAGTGTCTGACCTCTGCCCACCCCATACCCTGAGACTGGAAGGCAAGAGGCTGAAAATACCAGTGCTGCTGTCTCATCTATCCTCAGGCATGAGAGACAAACAGGAGTTGGAAGAAGAGAGATAATACCGTTCTTTTTGAGTTGAGCCTCAAAGTCATTGATGGAATCATGAGCATTAAGGAATCTGAATGGAAACTGCCGACTGTTGATCACTGACTTCTGCAAAGCAAGAGAGGGGTCATGAGCAGAGGACCAGGAAGCATGGGGAGCATCAGAGGCTCCAGGGACCAGGAAGATGAGATAACCACTCTAGTAGACCTGTGGGAAGGTGAGGAAGACCAAAATAGACACTAGATAAAGGTGGAGAAGAATAAAGAAAGATGTCATGCGAGAATACGAGGAAAGGAGAGGAAGTAACAGAAGGTTCCCTGTTTCTTTTATATCAGACTCCCTCTGAAGTTAGTTAAATCACAGAAATGATCTCAGAAAATAAAAAGGAAAGTTCTTATACTCTATACTCAAAGGGATGATGAACCCCCAAACCTGTCTCCCTCAACCTATCTGAATCTCCATATCTGTTTACAACCCATACGGACATAGCTTGGTGGCTATGACCTTCCCCAGCCACTAGGAGAAGGCTGGCTCCCTGCCCCTCACACGTACAGCATGCTGGAGTCTCTGGAGCACAAGCTTGTGGTGGCGGGTGCTGATTCCAACCCGCAGCAGGTTGCGCAGATTCCGAAGCATGGCCATGAAGGGAAGCTTCCCACTGTCTGCGGAAGGTAGGACATAGGGTGAGAAAAGCAAACGAAGGATGAGTGAGAGAGGTCAGAGACCAGAGCCATACAGAATGTTCTGGTTGGAGCAAATGAGGTACGAACATATGATCTATCCTACCCAAAATGTTTTAAAGGTCTGGAAAGATAACAACTGGGTTGCCTGAGCTTGGAGCAAAACCTAATCAACACTGTTTATGGGATTAGCTATTTCAATAAACGACTTAGGGTATCGCTTTGTCTGCTGGCTCCAGCCCTGAGATTGCACTCAACAGGCAAAATACATTCTCTAATCCACAGTAATGACTTCCAAAGTTTTTAGATGGCTGAAAGAGAAACTTCCTAGTGTAATCTTATAAATTATATACACGTAGTACAATCATTAGTTAATATTTCAAGGCAGGATATACATTTAAAGTAAAGGTTCACCATTAACTGTAAGTGTAAATTGATATTTCAAATAGTCTTCTTGATAATTCTTAAGTTTTTTGGTCAATGTCTTGTATGAGCTGATTAAATAGTCATCATTTTTTATTTAAAGATAGGTGAGGGCTTCCCTGGTGGCGCAGTGGTTAAGAATCCGCCTGTCAATGCAGGGGACACGGGTTTGAGCCCTGGTCCGGGAAGATCCCACATGCCGCGGAGCAACTAAGCCCGTGCGCCACAACTACTGAGCCTGCGCTCTAGAGCCTGCGAGCTACAACTACTGAAGCCCGTGCACCTAGAGCCCGTGTTCCGCAACAAGAGAAGCCACCGCAATGAGAAGCCGCGCACCGCAACGAAGGGTAGCCCCCGCTCGCTGCAACTAGAGAAAGCCCGCACGCAGCAACGAAGACCCAATGCAGCCAAAAATAAATATAAGTAAAATAAATAAATAAAATAAATTAAAAAATTTTTTTAATAAATTAAAAAAATAAAGATAGGTGAAAAAGGGACTTCCCTGGCGGTTCAGACTCTGCACTTCCACTGCTGGGGGCACGGGTTCGATCCCTGGTCAGGGAACTAAGATCCCGCATGCCACACGGTACAGCCAAAAAAATTTTTTAATTAAAAAAATAATAAAAGAAAAATAAAATAAAGATAGGTGAGAAAGATTCACCCTGAAGCAGAATTTCACTTCTGTCACTTTTTATTGTTCACTTGTCCCTGTGATATTAGTATTACCTTCAAGTCATAGTTTCTTTTTTTTTTTAATTATTTATTTATTTCCGGCTGCCTCGGGTCTTCATTGCTGCGTGCGAGCTTTCTCTAGTTGCGGCAAGCGGGGGCTGCTCTTCGTTGCGGTGCACGGGTTTCTCATTGCAGTGGCTTCTCTTGTTGCAGAGCAGGGGTTCTAGGCGTGCGGGCTTCTGTAGTTGTGGCACGCGGGCTCAGCAGTTGTGGCTCACGGGCCCTAGAGCGCAGGCTCAGTAGTTGTGGCGCACAGGCTTAGTTGCTCTGCGGCATGTGGGATCTTCCCAGACCAGGGACCGTACCCGTGTCCCCTGCATTGGCAGGCAGATTCTTATCCACTGCGCCACCAGGGAAGTCCCAAGTCATAGCTTCTTAATAATCTTTTTAAGGCTTATGTCAATTTTAGAGGGTTAGTTTGGTTAATACTGAAAAATTCTAAATCCATTTACAATTCAGAGATAAGCTGCAACAAGTCTCATTATGCAGAAACCAAAAAAGAGTGAGGGGGCCCCATCAATGCCCTTGTATTGTGGAACTCCTCCTCTTCCTCAATAAGCCTCAACTATCATACATGACACATAACCATGTAACATGAACTAAGTGACTACAGGGGTTCAATATGTATAGTAAACATTGGAAACATTCTTTCTTTTAGATAAAGGTCAACATAAATAGGAGGTGTGATATTTTTCCTGGCTACCACCCAGAGACGCATTCAGACTACATTACAGACCAGGCCTATTAGTCCCCACCCACATCCCAGGCACTAGCCCTACCATCAGCAGCTTTCATTGGGAAAGTGGTGGTACCTTTTTTAAGGTGATGTAAGTCTCATTTGAATTATAGCTAGAAAGCTTTAAGCCTGCTGGAAGTCTTGGGGTTCTCCAATCATAATACTTCTGATTTACAGACTGTGTAGAACAATTATGTTGTATACGCAATGTAAATGATGTGTGACAACTCATGAACTATTTCATCCTCTGTCAACTCATTAGTTTTGCTCAAATGTTGCTATGTATGAAAGATTTTCTAGATCACTTGATAAGAAATTAAGTTCAATATCATATTTATTGACTAGATGAATAAATGAATGTTCATCCTACAAATTGAGAAATTCACTGATTTCATTCCAAATAATTCATTAATGAGTTGTTAATGACCCTCTGGTTTCCAAAGAGGGATCTGTACATCTAATTATATTTTATCTTATATTTTATAGTTATATTTATTTTTATTTATATTTATTTTCATATCTACATTTATATAATTATATGTTATATAGTTCCTAAAGTACATAATTGATTAGTACATGTATAAAAATTTTTAAAATATATATATACATATATTCTGGTGTATCCCAAAAATTGTTTCTGCAATAAATGATCTAGTGGTCTGGAGACCACTGGTTTAGATTATGGGCATTGGTCTCAACCAAAATAAACAGCACAGTTTTAATTTTCAGAGGCAGAGGGAGGGAAGGGGAGATGATGCATACTAGAATCACCAACACATGCTGACTGCCATCCAGGCTCCTTTATCCTACTCTACCCAAAGTTGTACCAAACATTGCAGAATAAGTTGTCAAGCATGTGTGTGTGTGTATGTGTGTGTGTGTGTGTGTTTTAATTCTCATGTGATTCTGATACATACAGCACCAGTGACAACCCCAAAGTGGGAGGAACGATAAGCAGTTAAGCTTTTTGGGCTGCCCTGCGTACAACCTATAAATGGCAGCTTACAGAGCAATAAAAGCCAACTTGGGCTTCTGAAGCTCCAACATATGAAGTCCACAAAACTCAAGCAGTCAAAAGGGCTACAGTCAGGTATTTTTCAACAGAAGGAAGTTGACTTCAAAGATGAAAGAAGACATAAAAGAAAAAGTGGAATAGGAAGATCCTTCTATAGTTAAAAATAAACTAGCAAAAAAACAGACAGAAAGAGAAGACTGCAAGTAACTTGGTCTTCCCCATTTGAATTCTTTTTATCAGTGTGGGCAAATTACCTAAAACATCCACGTCCTAAAAAATGGGTTTTGGTGGAGATTCCAGTATGCCACGTACTAGTCCTACCTTGTTTGGATGAGTTACACAGATATTGACACAAGTGAAATCAGATAGAAGGTACTGCTTTTGTCATGTGTTGATAAAGGCCTGTGTATCACCTAAGCACGTCTGGAATTATGACCTACCTATGATGCCAGTGCTACTCAAAGCAGGTGCCACTGTTCACTTTGGTGTGGTCAATGGCAGACCTGATAAATCCAATCATTTTCAGTGATGGAACTGCCAAGTAAGAGAATAACTGCACCATGCCATGGAAAGCTTCTAGTCAGGGTCCAAAATGTAGAGGCATGAATGAGGAAGAGAGGAAAGGAGTGTGACGGTCAAGGTTACTCTACCGATGAGTTCCTCCCAGACGGAAGCTTTGTTCCCCCACAAGCTCAGCTCTCGCTCCCAGGTCTCTGGCTTAGCAAGCTTCATCCGCTTCCCGGCTCTGCTAGAATCCCAGGGCCCCGGGAGGCGACTTCGAGAAAAGGCCTGTAGGTTGGAGGGGTATCTGGAACAGAGGAGGAAAAACTTATGATTTCAAAGCCAGCTGAAAATAACTGAGAAAAGGAATGGTGAAGTCAGTCAAAGCCAGTGAGTCACATTTAAGGCCAGGTCTGCCCAAACTAATGTTGCTGGGGTCCAACTACAGGGCTTGGGGCCATGGGTGTTGAAGAATCAGGGCATTACCCGGATGCAGCGTGTACTCAGGGTACATCTTCTCACCTGCAGCCCAGCAGGGCCTGGACAAGCTGTGCAGGCTCATGGATGTGCAGTCTCTGTACCAACTTCTTCAGGGTGAAACTTGGCTCATTCTTTTTCTCTGACACTGCACTGCAGGTTGCCTCAAACTGTGGAAATATCCGCAAGTCCCACAGGGGTCATTCAATCTATGACCATGGTCACTTTCTTCAGAAAACAAAAACCAAGACTATCCTACACCTATGGTAATTTCTTTCCCCAAAGTAGCTTTGGGCAAAGAATAGGAATAGAGGGCAAAACTCTCCAACAGCAAGAGTTTCTGTGATGAACATAACAGAGTAGGTCTATGGGGTCACCGTGTTTCATTTACACAAGGTTGAACTATCAATGGTTAACATGGGATGACTGGTTTGTGGAAAGCAAGATGGGGATTGAATAAACAGAAAACACCTTGTTCTTAGAGGGAGGGAGAGGGAAAAGCAGCTCTTATTTAAATCACTGAGACCTGGGGCTTCCCTGGTGGCACAGTGATTAAGAATCCGCCTGCCAATGCAGGGTACACGGGTTCGAGCCCTGATCCGGGAAGATGCCACATGCTGCAGAGCAACGAAGCCCGTGAGCCACAACTACTGAGCCCGCGCACTGCAACTACTGAAGCCCACGCGCCTAGAGCCCGTGCTCCGCAGCAAGAGAAGCCACTGCAATGAGAAGCCCACGTACCGCAACGAAGAGTAGCCCCCGCTCTTCGCAACTAGAGAGAAGCCCGCGCACAGCAACGAAGACCCAACGCAGCCAAAAATAAATAAATAAATAAATTTTAAAATAAATAAATAAGTAAATCACTGAGACCTGAAGCATGTAAATGGAGGCATCAGCACAATGTAGGCTGTGAGGAGTTAAAAAATGAAAGAAGCTGGCTTTCAGAATCTTCTACGTTAGAAGAGCTAAGTTTGGGTTGTATTAATAGGATGAAGAGAAAAGACCAATGGACCAACTGAGGATGTGTTTTCTTGTAATACTAATATATTTTCCTAAAAATCTATTTTAATGATGATGATGATGAAATCATCACTTAGTGCCAGGTATTGTCAGAAATACTTTAAATACAGTAACTGATTTAATCCTCACAAAAACCCAATGAAGAAGGTACTGCTACTATCCCCATTTTATATGTGAGGAAAATGAGGCAAGAGAGAATAAGCCATTCGGCCAAGGTCACATAGCCAGCAACTGGTTGGGGGGGCTGGTGGGGAGATTGAAACCCAGATGGTCTGAATCCAGCTTCTATGCTCTTAACCGCTATGACCAGCGCCTTGTTATTAAAGTAGAAGAAAAAAACTTTGTTTGGTTTGTTTTTAAAACTTCCTATGGAAGGTGGATATTTCACAATGTTTTTAACTCACTTATCCAGCTGGATGTGCCATCTATCAGTAAAGTATGACACCAAGGAGAGCAAAATGGAAATAAAAGGAGCCTTTTCCGGGGCTCTCAAAACCCCATAATCACAGCTGAGAATTATCCGGGTAGGACATTGGCATGTGCCTACCATACCCACTACTAGTATTTCTGGACCAAATGGAATTCCATTTCTAAATATTAGTTGAGAAAAGACTGCATGTGTACGTTTAGAACCCCAGAACAAAGCACTCACCATCCTCTGTTCATCCTGAAGAGGCCGAATGAACTTTGGCAAGTATTTCTGTGTCTCAGAAAATGTATGCTCCTTCTGTAGGGACAGGACAAGCCATTTCAAAAGGGGAAGTGGAGGTTGTCCCTAGAGAGACCTATTCCAATAGCCCTGAAGGCCCATCTCTACCACAAAGGAAACTGGCTGGGAAAGAGGCGGGCCCTGCCCTCTCTGCCCTCTGAGCTCTACCCAGCTCCTCTGCATTTCTCTGACTCCTTCTATTCCTGGTGGTAGAAACACGTCAGCTATTTAAGGAGGTCAGCGTGTTCCCTCACCCCTCTCACTTTCCGGGGGAAAAGGGCCTAGGCTGTGAATGACCAGGGTTGAGGCAGGGACTGACTGGAGGGCGGGGTGGCTGGCGGGGGCGCCTCTTGGCCCGGTGCTTCCGAGGGTTATACTTAGCCAGCTGGTACTCATCAAACTGGGCAAATTTGTCCGTCATCGCAGCACGCAGGCAGGCAGGCAGGGGCACCAGCCTGTTCTCCTCTTCTCCAGTCAGGCGCTGTCAGAGAGACGAGAAACCATCAGGAGCAAGATCCTCCAAAACAAAATGAGAGCACTTCCTGGGGTTAAGTGACAGCACAGGATAGGAAGTCCCCAGCCCCAGCTCTACAACGACAATTTCTGTGGTCCTGGACCTGAGGGCAGACTTCTCAGATTCTTATTCTCTTCACTGTAAACACGAGGTCTGGAATAACACCAAGTTTTCTCAAACTCAGTCCAACCCTTCTCAATCATCTTTTCCCTGTTGGGCAACCCAGCCTGGTACCAGGAGAAGCTGTCCTGTCTGGGCACCGGGGTTGAGGACAGCTGAGGGCAGGCCAAAGTGTCTGAGAATTTTCTCCACAGATGCAGTGAGCAAAGGAGAGGGAACCAAGTGAGGGTCAAAAGTCAGGGAACTGAATGCCATACCTGGTAGAACCTGGCTACCTGGATCCAATCAGAAGGCAGCTGGACAATGGCACAGAAATATCGTCGCAGGTAGGGGCGGCAGACTGGCAAGAAGGCAGCAATGGCCAAGACTTCGTTGGCCACATCCCGGACATTCAGCTGCTGCCTGGTGTACAGAGATGCCTAGGGCACAGGGTAGGGAGCGCTGGCCTCTCAGCCACTTCTGCACAGCACCATGCCCTAAACGAATTTGCTTATCTAATCTGCCGCATAAAACCTTTCCTGAGCCCTCCATATTGTCTGTAAATATAAAATCCAAGCCTCTTGGCTTGGCATTCTACATCTTCCACGATCTGGCCCTTATTCACCAGTCTTCTCCTAAGTCTACTTATCCCAAATTAAGGGCCTTTAACCTTGTCCTTTCCCGCTTTGGAAGACCTCCCACCATCAATGTCTATCAAAAACTTACCCAGGGTTCAAACTGCTGATTTATCCTGCCATCTTCCAAAGCTTCATAGGAAACATTTTCCCTCTCTTTTCTGCTTCTGAAACATTCACTATCTACTACTCCATTTGCATTTATTTAATATTTGGGATCGTTTTTGCTTCGCTAATAATACCATAACACTCCCTAAGAGCCAGATCCAAGTTTCGTTTTATCTGTTGGTATAACCCTCAAGGCCTAGCATTGTGTACTTACCCTGTGTACTTACTAAATAAACAAACCCTAGGATACTCTTTCTCAATCCTCTCTTCCCCCACTCCTTAGAGAACCCTAGGGACTGGGCCTCAGGCTCACCCAGAGATCCTACCGCCTTCCTAAGTAAAGTTCCTTCAGCCCCTAGTATAATGCCGCTCACCATCCCCCTCACATACCACAACCAAATTCCCTTCCTCCTAACTTCCCACTCCCATCCCCTCTTTCATGTCACAATACCTTGAGTATAAATTCAGGCTCCAAGGGGGCAAGTTCACTACAGGCTTTGAGGAGGAAAGCCTGGGTAGAGTAAGCTGCATCATTTGTGTTTACATTTGACACCAGAGTAGAACACAGAAAGCTCATTAGAACCATCTGGGAATTGGGAAAGAGAGGGAAGAAAGGAGAAAAGAGGTAATAAGGACCAACTTAAGCATCCACTCAGGCCAACTTCCAAAGACAGAGAGAATGAACCCAGATTCAGGCAGATGTTTGTCCGGCTGAGAGGTCAGAAAAGGGGATTAGGAAGTAAGAAACCAGAGTTCCTTCCCCTTCCATCTGTGGAGGGGACCAGCCTTTGGTGACCACTCCACCCACCTTCCCTATGCCCTCCCCTCCACCGTCAACCTCTCCCCAGCTCTGGAACTTTTACCTTCTTTTCCTGAAGGGCCTGGTCAGTAGGCTCAGGATGAGAGCCAGAGTCCCCAGGGGTGAGCTTCAGGGTCAGCTCTTCCACGTCCTCCTCCTCTCCCAAGCTTAGACTATAAAAAGGCATTTGAGCATCTGCCCATTCCTTGTCTTCTGGCTTTTTCTCTCCCGAAGAAGACCATCGCCCCTGGGGATAGTGAGAGTTATTAATCCCAGCACTCACCCACAGCCCCTCATACAAGAGAGAGATCTGAAAGCAGCATCCAGGGCTAGGAAGAGTCCACATCTACCTTCTAGCATCTAAACTCTTCTCCCCTCACACCCCAGCATGGATCTGTCCAGTCTGACAAGAGTGATCTCTCAGTATCACACACACGCCCTTTCCCAAATCAACATTCTGAGCCTTTGCTCAGATGCTTCATGATCTTCCGGCTGCTTTCATCTCCTTATTGATGTCACAGCTTAGGAGCCTGGGGCCCTTCACAACACACCTCCCAAGAGGCTATTAAGGTATTTTAGAGTCAGAAGAAAAAGCGCCAAGTCCCAGATCAATCGCCCAGCAATCGTGAGCTTACCCTCTGAGCCTCAGCCTTCTCATTCCCTGCCACCTACCTGATGGGGCTGTTACAAGATTAAATGGGGTCATGTATGTATGACTCTTTGCAAATTGCAAAGCCCTAAATAAATGTAAGATGGCAGTAGCTGTAATCCTGACAATGACCCTATGAAGTGGATTTTCATTGATCTCATCTTAAAGGTGAGGAAATTAAAGCTTCCAAAGGTTAAGAGTCTTTGGGTAGTATAGGCATTTTCACAGTATTGATTCTTCCAATCCAAGAACATGGTATGTCTCTCCATCTGTTCGTGCTGTCTTTGATTTCTTTCATCAGTATCCTGTAGTTTTCTGAGTACAGGTCTTTTGTCTCCTTAGGTAGGTTTATTCCTAGGTATTTTAATCTTTTTGTTGCAATGGTAAACGAGACTGTTTCCCAAATTTCTCCGTCTGATCTTTCGTTGTTAGTGTACAGGAATGCAAGAGATTCCTGTGTATTAATTTTGTATCCTGTGACTTTACCAAATTCACTGATAAGCTCTAGTAGTTTTCTGGTGGCCTCTTTAGGATTTTCTATGTATAATATCATGTCATCTGCCAACAGTGACAGTTTTACTTCTTCTTTTCCAATCTGGATTCCTTTTATTTCTTTTTCTTCTCTGACTGCCATGGCTAGGACTTCCAAAACTATGTTGAATAATAGTGGCGAGAGTGGACCACTCTGGAGAAGATGTGGAGAAAAGGGAACCCTCCTACACTGTTGGTGGGAATGTAAATTGATACAGCCACTATGGAAAACAGGAAACTAAAAAATATTAATAGAACTACCATATGACCCAACAATCCCACTCCTGGGCATATACCCAGAGAAAACCATAATTCAAAAAAATACATGCACCCTAATGTTCATTGCAGCACTATTTACAATAGCCAGGACATGGAAGCAACCAAAGTGTCCATCAACAGAGGAATGGATAAAGAAGATGTGGTACATATATACAATAGAATATTACTCAGGCATAAAAAGGAACAAAATAGTGCCATTTGCAGAGACATGCATAGACCTAGAGACTGTCATACAGAGTGAAGTAAGTCAGAAAGAGAAAACCAAATATCGTGTGGTGTCGCTAATGTATGGAGTCTAGAAGGATGGTACAGATGAACTTATTTGCAAGCCAGAAGTAGAGACGCAGATGTGGAGAACAGACTTGTGGATGCCAGAGAAGGGGAAGGGGAGGTGGGATGAATTGGGAGATTGGCATTGACATATATACACTACTATGTATAAAATAGATGACTAATGAGAACCTACTGTACAGCACAGGGAACTCTACTCAATACTCTGTGGTGACCTAAATGGGAAGGAAATCTAAAAAAGAGGGGATGTGTATATACGTGTAACTGGTTCGCTCTGTTGTACAGCAGAGGCTAACACAACATCGTGGAGCAACTATACTCCAATAAAAATTAATTTAGGAAAAAAAAAAAAAGGTTAAGAGTCTTGCCCGAGGTTGAGTGGCTTATAATTGGCAAAAATGGTAGAGGGCTCAGATTTGCCTTTCCCTCAGTCCAAACCTCAAGTCTACATAGAAGGAATGTGTGTTTGTCTACCGATCCTGACCTGTATACTAAACGTGCTTATATAGATGTGTACAAGTGGACGTGTGTCTGCACATGCACACACAGGGAAGTGGTACTGTAGTTGTTTCTCATGCCTTGTAAGATCTCAAAAGCACTTGATTGACTCTGCTACTGCAATAGTATATCGGCTCTCCTTCCGAGCAGAGGCTTTTCAAGGACAAAACCTACTTATGCTCTATTGTCCAGAGTCTCTGCACTAGATAAGCAATAAGAGTAATGATGCTCATGAAGACAGCCCTCGGGTAAAAGACGCCTCAGGAAGAGGCTCTGAGGAAAGAAGGTACACAGACACAGAGCAGCACAGAGGGACACTGTGGCACTGAAAGCTAGTGACTAGACATTCTAACACACACGGCTGCAGTGAAGACAACTGTTTGGAGCTATTACCAAAGCTGCTTCCTGAGCTCCCTCTGTGGCAGAGATGGTTTTCAAGATCCTGGGGCAGGTCAGAAGGCCTAGACCCTCAGAGAAGCACTGAGCCCTTGAGGCTGGAGGCTCAGAGAGCAGGTGGTTGCTGGCACTCAGGCTGCACAGGTCAGATTGTACCATGTGAGGTATCTGGAGACTCTGGGTTAAGGCGCTGGTGGACACAGTGCTCTTCAGAATGGGGAGTGTGGCCAGGCACCGGTTCTCCAAGGAGAGGATGTCTGAATGGGTAGACACATGCCCATGTGGTTTCTCCAAGGTCTTCAGGTCGGGGAGTGTGGCCAGGCACCGGTTCTCCAAGGAGAGGATGTCTGAGTGGGTAGACACATGCCCATGTGGTTTCTCCAAGGTCTTCAGGTCAGGGAGTGTGGCCAGGCACCGGTTCTCCAAGGAGAGGATGTCTGAGTGGGTAGACACATGCCCATGTGGTTTCTCCCAGGTCTTCAGGTCAGGAAGTGTGGCCAGGCACCGGTTCTCCAAGGAGAGGATGTCTGAGTGGGTAGACCCATGCCCATGTGGTTTCTCCAAAGTCTTCAGGTCAGGAAGTGTGCCCAGGCACCGGTTCTCCAAGGAGAGGATGTCCAGGTGGGCAGACACACGCCCATGGAGTTTCTCCATGGCTGGAGCCCAACCAGTATATGCCTAGAAGGAGAGAAAGACAGGTGATGAGCAGCTGGCTGTATTGGGAGTACATGCATACTGGGACTAAATCTTTCCCATAGTCCTCCTGGTAATGCCAGTGACCTGAAGGCAGAAAACAACCAATATTTGTTTTTCCAGGACTGGGTTCATTCCAAGGATGTATACAGGGAGTATTCTAAGGGAAAGGAGTAGGGAAAAGGTAAGGTAGAAGCTTAAGAGTGAGGAAGTTTAAAAAACAAAAAAAGGGACTTCCCTACTGGTCCAGTGGGTGAGACTCCGCACTCCCACTGCAGGGGGCCTGGGTTCCATCCCTGGTTGGGGAACTGGATCCCGCATTCATGCTGCAACTAAGAGTTCACATGCCGCAACTAAGAGTCCACATGCTGCAACTAAAAGATCCTGCATGCCGCAACTAAAAGATCCTGCATGCCGCAACGAAGACCCGGCCCAGCCAAAATAAATAAATAAATAAATAAATAAATAAATAAATAAATAAATAAATAAATAAAAAGTAAGAGCTGGAAAGGAAAGGAACATGTCTTCACATGAAGGGGTAAAGGAGAACCCCCAGGGCTATCAGTATGATCCCAACTTAGCACAGGAGCCATACTCGTAATCTGGACTCTGGATTCTTAGCTCCAGAGAAACAAACATTTTGATCAAGCTGTCTATACTCACCACCTCAACTTCCTTGCCTCCTACTCACTCTTAACCAACTAAATGGGATTCTTTTTCCACTATTCCTCCAAGGCTGTCCTCTTAGGTAACTAATGGAATTCTTCTTACTATAAGAATAGACATATCTTGGAGCTTACCTTACTTCATCTCTCAAGTGGAATATGGCCCTGTGATCACTGTCTCACTGAAACTCTCTCCCTTTGACTTCCACGGTGCTGTCCCAGTTTTCCTCTTACAACCCTGATCACACCTTCTTGGGGGGTTCTTTCTCTGCTCTTCCTTGAATGTTGATGCTGCTTAGAGCTCTTTTCTAACCCTTCTATATACTTTCCCAGGGTGGTCTCACCTACTCTGTTGCTCCACGTAACACTGCTATGCCGGCAACTCACATATTTATTCCTTGACCTAGATCTCATCTGAGCTTCATACTCATGTATCCATTCCCCTGTTGGACATCTCCACTTGGATGACTCAAAGGTACCCAAAACTCCATAGATCCCAAATGTATCATCTTTCTACCTCTTCTCCAAATCCATTCCCCCTCATTGCCCCCTATGCTTACAAGGGTTTGGTATAAAATAGGCTTGAGTTTGAATCCTGATGGGACCTTGGGCTAGTTACTTAAACTCTCTGTGCCGCAGTTTCATCACCTACAAAACTGAAATAAATGCCCACTTCATAGAGTTGTATAGGAATAAATAAGAAAAAATATATCAAGCACTTAGAGTTAGTAAGTGTGCAATAAGTGGAAGCTATTATTATTTATTGTTATCATCCAACAAATTACCAAATCCTATTGATTCTACTCCAATGTCTCCCAGATCTATCCAATTCTCTCTGTTCTGCCTGCCACCGTCATCGCTGAAACCCTCCAATCCACGTGGCACACAGTATGTAGATCTGCCTAAAGGAGCTCCCAATACATACCCCAGCCACCATGTACAGCACCTTGTTTATTTCATCATAATAAAAATTTATCTTGTTAGCCCATTTGCCTACTTGTTCACGGTTTCTCCTTAATAAAATAAAACTCCCTGAGGGTCAGGGCTCCTGTGTCTTGTTCACCTCTGCATGCCCAGCATCACACACATAACCTGGCTTCTGACCTCCCAGCCTCACCTCTTACTGCTACTCCCATCTAACGTTAAACTTGAACCATACAAATTGTTTTCAGCTTATGAATTGCCAAGGTATCTCTTGACTCTGGACTTTGCATAGGCAGAGGCCTAGAACATTCTTCCTTCTACCAAACCACCCCCCTTCCCCAGCCCCTCCTTTACTAGGCCAAATTCTACTTCCCTCTCACTCTGAAGGCCTCAGTTTAATAGTCAGTTCCTCCAAGGAGCCTCAGGTGACACCCAGCCCCCAGTCTGGTACAGGTGGTCCTTCTATGTTCCCACACTGTACTTCCTCTAGCATAGAACACATCCTCTATATCGTAATTGCCTGTTCATTTGTCTTTCATCCCCCCAGACTATAAGTTCCTGAGCACAGAGACTCTTTAGCCTTGTTCACCATTGTTGCAACAATGTCTAGTCAGTGGGATTCAGAAGCTTTTGAGAATCTGGTGAAAGCCATGGAGCTTTTTCACAGAAAAACATGAGTATATACTACTTTGCATTCAATTTTCAGGGAGTCCACCCATGGATCTCCTAGAATCTCCACTAACTGCAAATTAAGAACCTCTGCCTGAGAGGATGCTTGAATTTATATCATTAGGAATGTACATACTCTCTTATTTGGACAAATGCTTATCTCCTATTTACATTTATGTATTTTAGGAATAAGTATGTTGTTAAGTCAATTGCTTAATCCTTAATATGCAAAAGCTTACGGACAGGAATGTAGAATACTTCCAAGAAGACTTGAATGGACTGACAATCCAGAACCAGAAAGGACAATGGATATCTCACTGGACATCAGTGCAGGCAAATTGCATCAAGAATGATGGCCTATATAGGCTTGTACATTTCCCTCATGTCTTTGCACTATATAAGCCCCCAGCGAAAGGACTGGGGAATCTCAGAATCGACTCAAGATTTTCGAAAGAAGAAGTCTCATAACAAAAATTAAGTTAACAGGGCTTCCCTGGTGGCAGAGAGGTTAAGGATCCGCCTGCCAATGCAGGGGACACGGGTTCGAGCCCTGCTCTGGGAAGATCCCACGTGCCACGGAGCAACTAAGCCCGTGTGCCACAACTAAGCCCGTGTGCCACAACTACTGAGCCTGTGCTCTAGAGCCCACGAGCCACAACTACTGAAACCCGTGTGCCTAGAGCCCATGCTCCGCAACAAGAGAAGCCACTGCAAGGAGAAGCCCGTGCACCGCAACGAAGAGTGGGGGCTCGCCGCAACTAGAGAAAGCCCTCGTGCAGCAACAAAGATCCAACTCAGCCAAAAATAAATAAATTTTAAAAAAAGAAAAAAAAATTAAGTTAACAGAAAAATAGTTACATGTTTTTCACACGTTTTTCACACCCTGGTGTTTGTGAAGGGAGATTCAGCTGACCTACAAATGAAAAGTAAAAGTCTCTACAAATTAAAATTAAAAATCCCCATCTCTAATTCCATTCTCCAGGGATAACCACTTTTAAGTTTTATATGAAGAGTTTCAGACACTTTCTATGCATATACAAATATATGTATAGGTCTGTACCTTCCCTTCCCCCATATCCACCACCACCCCCCTTTTTGTTTTGTTTTGTTTTGTTTTCCACAAAGAGGATCATACTTTAGACACTATTCTGCACTTAGTATGCCTTGGAGACCTTGCCGTGTTAACACATTAATAGCCACCACACTTTTAAGTTGGCTGTGTGACAGCCTACCCTGCTTAAGCACAGCCCGGGTTTCCGTTCCAAGGAGCACACAGAGCAAGGAAGAGCGACCCATTCTCACTTGGTCTCTTCCACCTTCTTCCTGCGTCCTTCTATCCCCGGGCCTTCCGTTTCCCTCATCCTTCCCACTCCCCCTTTCACACACCACACCCGCTCCCGGAGCTGCCGGAGGTGCAGGGCCGAGGCACCCCTCCCGGCGCCCGCCCCGCCGAGTCCCGGGAGGTCACTACCTGGCCGCGCTAGGCCCTTCCCACCGGCCCCGGCGGCCGAGCCCACGCCTAGACCCGGGGCCAGGGCCAGCTGCTGCCGGCGCTCGACCGTCCCCGGAGCCACCCGGGCCTGGAGCAGCTGGCTGTCACGCGGAGCCACTCGGTCCTCGGCAGCAGGAAAAGGACCGGGCTCCCGACTCCGCGGCTGGGTGGAGTGGAAGCCGGAGGTGGGGCCGGGCCGGGAGCGGGGAGGAGACGGCGAGCCGCCGCAGACGCGGGGCGGGGCTGTCGCGGCCCGCGGGGAGGAGAGATGCGAGGCTGGCGACGCCACTGCAGAGAGGGCATTGCAGCTTTTTCTGGGGCCGGAGGTTAGTCCCACTCCCTCCCCCCGCCTTTTCCCCACCCGCCGCGTCCTCGTCCTCTTTTCTCCTGCCCCTCAGGTTTCCTCTTCTACCAAATTCCGCTCTTTTGCTAAATTTCCTCTCTTTTGTAATATCTTCCAACACCATTTCTTGAAAAAGAATTTGGCATGTTCGCTGCCGATCTGGACACCTTTTGTCCTGGTATCAAATAGTATAGTGGGACTCTTAATTCATGCGAAATTTACTTAGTGAAAATAGAAATAAAAGGAGACGGAAAGTCTAAAGCAATGGCCTGTAACCGGGTGTAAATATCAAATAATTAAGGCAGAGTGAACTAAGAGCAGCTTATGTCCATCTGGGATAGGTCCCTGGACAAAGAATTTTTTGGAGCCATCCTGAATGGCTAATGCGGAACTGTTTTCAGAAAGTGGGACCAGGCTCAGGAAAGGGACAAGTGACCTTTAGGATGGTAATGCTGGTGCTGTTTCATAAAGAGCAGGGCCAAACAGATATTAGCAGGAGAAACATGCTTACCTCATGTAAGACAGATTATCTGTCTTCTGGAAAATATTCCTTTCCTAAGGGTAGCGGGTACCTTGCATTCTCAGGTAACAACTGAAGCTTCAGCTCAGAATCAGGGGCATCCTTTATTCTCAATTTGTTGAGCCAGATCCCACCTAACTTCCTTAGATGCCTCTCTTACCACCTACCCCATTAGTCCCTACACTCTTTTTATAAGAAATATTTTTCTGTCCCCTTTACGATCCTGAACTACAACTTATAAATAATGTATTTTAGCATCACACTGGTGGTACAGGAAGAATAGCAACTGGTGACCATTGCTTCCTGGTTGACTAGGAGGATCTAGAGTTTCCTTTCTGGTTAGCTGCAAGAGCAAAGAAATTCAAAGCCAGCACATTGGAACCATTGGAAATCTTTTTTAAAAATCCCCAAACCCAGGCCACACCCTAGACTGATTAAATCACAATCTTCAGAGGAGGACCCGGGCATTAGAAGTTTTTGAAACTCCCCAGATAATACTAATGTGCAGACAAGTTTGAGAATCTCTGCCCTAGGGTCTTGCTAATCAAGGTATGGGCTGTGGACCAGCAACGTCAGCATCACCTTGTTAGAAATGCAGACTCTCAGGCTTCCCTGGTGGCGCAGTGGTTGAGAATCTGCCTGCCAGTGCAGGGGACACGGGTTCGAGCCCTGGTCTGGGAAGATCCCACATGTCGCGGAGCAACTAGGCCCGTGAGCCACAACTACTGAGCCTGCGCGTCTGGAGCTTGTGCTCCGCAACAAGAGAGGCCGCGACAGTGAGAGACCTGCGCACCGCGATGAAGAGTGGCCCCCGCTCGCCGCAACTAGAGAAAGCCCTCGTACAGAAACGAAGACCCAACACAGCCAAAAAAAAAATTAATTAATTAATAAGAAATGCAGACTCTCAGGCCCCACCTCAGACCTACTGAATCAGAATCTGTAATTTCACAGGATTCCCACATTATTCCCATTTACATTAAACTTTGAGAAGCACTGATCTAGACAGGTGGAGTGGGGTCTGGAGTCTGCGTTTTCAAGCCCTAGGGGCCAGGCCCGGCAATTTGTATTTTACAAGCTCTCCAGGCAATTTTGATACATGCTAAAGGTTAAGAACCCCTGATAAAAACTAGGGTTGTTGCTCACCCACCTTGAACATTTCTGATTTGGTAGGTTTAGGATAGGACCTGAGAATCTGCATTTCTAGGAAACTCTTGGGTGTTGGGGATTCTGACCTCTGATCCAGGAACCACATTTTGAAAATCACCAGTCTAGAATGATGCTCTAGGCAGAGGGACAGTAACTGACTGATCTCTAAAGGATATTTCAGTTGGATTTTGAGACAGCCAGATGAACTGTCTCTGCCTTGCAACAGAGGAAATCTCTCAATTCACAAGATGTTTACAAAGTCCAAACTCAGCTTTTCTTTTCAGTGGACAGTGCTAAATGCACCCTGTATTATTTGTTCCTTTGAGTGGTGCTTTTCTAAACTAGCCACTCCCTTGAGTTGAAGCAATCTTTCTTCAGATTACTGTCATTCTGCGAACTGAACAACTACCAGAGCTGAGGAGGCACTCCTTTCCCCACTGGGTTAACTCTCATAGAGCTTATTTCCAGGTTCTTAGAGAATGACTCACTTTCTCCTCCATAGACAGCCTACACCCATAATTGTTGATCAATGGTATTAAGCTGCAATATCCAACTGATGAGTGCAGTGTCCAGACTTACTACTTTCTGGGGTGAAGTTGTGCCATCTCCTCAGCCCTTAGAAGCCCCTTTATTAAGGACCCTACCACCTATTAAAATTGCTCACCTTTAGACATACAGATGGCCAACAAGCACATGAAAGGATGCTCAACATCGCTAGTTATTAGAGAAATGCAAGTCAAAACTACAATGAGGTACCACCTCACACGGGTCAGAATGGCCATCGTCAAAAAGTCTACAAATAATAAATGCTGGAGAGGGTGTGGAGAAAAGGGAACCCTCCTACACTGTTGGTGGGAGTGTAAGTTGGTGCAGCCACTATGGAGAACTGTATGGAGGTTCCTTAAAAAACTAAAAATAGAACTACCATATGATCCAGCAATCTCACTCCTGGACATACATCCAGAAAAGATGAAAACTCTAATTTGACAAGATACATGCACACCTATATTCATAGCAGCACTGTTCACAATAGCCAAGACATGGAAACAACCTAAATGTCCACCCACAGATGAGTGAATAAAGAAGATGTGATTGATATATATATATATATATATAATGGAATACTACTCAGCCATAAAAAAAGAATGAAATATTGCCATTTGCAGCAACATGTATGGACCTAGAGATGATTATACTAAGTGAAGTAAGTCAGAGACAAGTAATATATGATATTGCTTATATGTGGAATCTAAAAAAAAAAAAAAACAAATCAACTTATTTACAAAACAGAAACAGACTCACAGACTTTGAAAACAAACTTATGCTTACCAAAGGGGAAAGGGGTGGGGGGATAAATTAGGAGTACGAGATTAACAGATCCACACCACTATATATAAAATAGATAAACAACAAGGATTTACTGTATAGCACAGGGAAATATATTCACTATCTTGTAACAATCTATAATAGAAAAGAATCTGAAGTTGTACACCTGAAATTGTACATCAATTGTAGTTAAATTTTAAAAAATTGCTCACCTCTTCTAGTCAATTTTATTGCACACTTCTTATCCTCCCCCATTTTGGGTCAATTTTATTGCACACTTTTTATCCTCCCCCATTTTGAGTCAATGAATATCTGTTAAGCACCTATGAAGTGCAAAGACAGTATGTAAAATGTATAAAACGTGCCTTCTTCTCAAGGCTTCACGGTCTCATAAAGGAGACAGACACATGCAGGAGACACAATAATACAAGGCAAATTATGAGAAGTGTTATATTCTACTAAGGAACAAACTCAAGATTCTGTGGAGGAGGGACCGTGAGCAACTTCCTGGAGGGAGTAGACTTTGAACTGGGAAGGGTAGATCTCTGATAAGAAGCTGAGAGGGCAGTGAGTGCCTGGGGATTATAAAGACCCTTGGCTTCACCAGATTTTTCTTTTCCCTTTTGTGAATATTTACCTTTAGATTCACAGCTTGTGCTTCTATTCAGTCTATCCACTGCCAGCTTCAAAGAATCACCCAAGCAGTGATTTATGGACAGGTACCTATTCGGTTGCACTTGGCATCCCAGAGGAGCTTCAGATTCTTTTCCATTATAGATTGTTAAAAGATATTAATACCCTTTAACTGCTCCCACTTGGAGAGTCTGAGTTTCGTGAATAAAGCCTACCACTCCATGGAGGTGAGTCTACATTGGAGATGTGGCATAATAAAGACAGCAGGCTTGGAAGTCCTTCTACCTGTGTTTAAATACATGCTTAACATTTATAAACTGTGTGACCTTTGGTGAGTAAATTCACTCCTCTAAGGCTCAGTTTTCCTGTCTGTAAAATGGGGATAATAATAGCATCCACTTTTTATGGGTTGTTCGGCATTTAAATGAGATAATGCATGTAAAGCAGTTAACACACTGCCTGGCACATAGCAAGCACTTAAACAATGTTAGCTATGTTCTAAAATTTTTTTTTATTTTTGGCTGTGTTGGGTCTTCGTTGCTGCGTGCGGGCTTTCTCTAGTTGCAGCGGTGCACGGGCTTCTCATTGCGGTGGCTTTTCTTGTTGTGGAGCACGGTCTCTAGGTGCATGGGCTCAGTAGTTGCGGTGGCTTGCGGGCTCTAGAGAGCAGGCTCAGTAGTTGTGGCACACTGGCTTAGGTGCTCCACGGCCTGTGGGATCTTCCCAGACCAGGGCTCGAACCCGTGTCCCCTGCATTGGCAGGCGGATTCTTAACCACTGCGCCACCAGGGAAGCCCTGAAACAAGCAGTTCTTCCTCCGTTACGAGAGAGTTGGCTTTAATCAGTGACAGTTTGCTTGAAAACTATGCAATGCATTGAGGCTCAGATTACCTGTCTGGTAGTGAGTCAAGCTGGTATACAACTAGAAGACCTCTAGCTCCCTAAATGCCTTAGCCTGAGCTGGAGTCCAGATGAATCCATATCCCTATCTCAGGAGCAGTGTTAGTCTGGAGTGGCTGGGGATAAACCTGTAACCCTCTGTATGGCACTCATGGTCTCAGGGGTGCTACAGCACACTGGCCACCCTGTTTGGCGTCATCTAGCTTGCTAATCTAAAAGGGTGTAGCCTGGAAACTTAATTTCAGAGTACCAGGGTACCCTTTTTGAAATGTGTGTAGAGATCCTTAAGACTATCCCAAGCTCTGGAGCTCATGACTATAATAACACTATGATGTTGATAGTACAGGTATTATCTCTATTTTATGGATTAAGACACTGGCATTCAGACGTTGAGAACGGACTTGAGGACACAGAGGGGGAAGGGGAGCCTGGGACATAGAGAGTAGCATTGACATATATACACTACCAAATGTAAAATAGATAGCTAATGGGAAGCTGCTGCATAGCACAGGGAGGTCAGCTCGGTGCTTTGTGACCACCTCGAGGGGTGGGATAGGGAGGGTGGGAGGGAGGCTCAAGAGAGAGGGGATATGGGGATATATGTATACATATAGCTGATTCGCTTTGTTGTACAGCAGAAACTAACACAACATGGTAAAGCAGTTATACTCCAATAAAGATGTATATAAAAAAAAAAAAAGACACTGGTATTCAAAGTGATTAAAGGACTTACTCATGATTACCAAAACAGCAATTGATTTGGGGCTTGAACCCAAGATACTGATTCTAATTCACTCTAATTCACACTCTCAAGCTATACTTTTTTCACAATTCTAAATCAGAAATACAGCTTATTGTATCTTGAATCGTCAGCCATAATAATAATACCGTAAAGCTCTCTCTCTCAGAGAAAAAAAGACTATAATCTCACCACTAATGACATATACATGTATTCATGCATGTATTTATGCATAGGCATGTATATATATGTAATGTATGTATATTTTTGTAGTTGTATTAGCAGAAGTGATAAATTCACACTTTTCCATCTATGATCCCTTGATCCCAAGAGTTAGCTAGGATTTGGAATGTAGTCTGTGGCCCTGACAGAGTAATTATGTCCTAATTACTGTCCTGCCTGTAGACCTAACCTGTGGTGCTTGTCCCAGTGAGTCTCTTGGTCCTGATGTTATAAGTATGTCACCTGGAGACTGCTGTCATTGAAAAGCCTTCCTCTTCATTATCCAGACTATGCCACCTGCCTTGGCTTCCTACACTGTGTAAAGAAGGGTTTGAATTGCACTATCCAAAATCTCTTCATTCCATGGTTCTATTAAACAATCTTTCTATGCAGGTTTTCACTCTTTTGGTTGTACATTGTTGCTTCTGCCTCCTGGACTGTCAGTCTGGATAAATAATAGCGCTTAGTTTTGCAGCTAGTAGGATTTTTATGTGATTTTTACCCCCTTTTTTTTTTTCATTTTTTAACCTTTTCTGTTATCGATTTTCCAGATGTCCAGGGCATAATATATATATATATATAGTATATTTGACAGGGAAAATATCTGGAGAAGAGACCAGTAAGGTTTCTATTTCAGTAGTTCAAAATTACATGATGAGTCGAGTGAAGAAAAAGGTAAGAGGAGAGCAAGCTCAAGATGATTACAAAGTTTTGTGTCTAGGAAAAAGGAAAAATGATAGCGCCAACAAAGCATGATGAGTCTGAACTGATGATAGTGGTAAATCCAAGTAGAGGTGAGGGCTGCTAAAAAAACATAATAATGATACGACTAGAACCCAGTTGAGTCATTAAGGCTTGGGATAGAGGGGAGGTGAGCTTTCTGAAGAGGATCATGAAGCAAAGTAAGAGAAGAACATGGGCAACCCAGAATTAGGCATAGGAGACTCATATAGTCCAACACACTTATTGGTATTGAACCTACACCCCCAGTTCTATCCAGTTCCTGAGTTAACCTTGAAAAGATGAGCGCAGGTGTGTAAATTCCACCCTCACCCACAAAGGAGGTTAAAGGAAGAGTGGGGGCAGGTAGTAGGGGAGTACCTACAACACCTTGGTTCATTATCTGATTTACCAAAGATAAGAATCCTACATCTCTAGGAACTCACCAGACTGTAGCCTAATCCCTGGATTGCCATGATTGCCTGCTCTGTAGGAATGATTTCTGTCCCAATTCCCGATCCTAACTCTACTTCCCTTCTGGGGTCGAAATACTACCCTGAATCTCAGTGCACTTGCCCAGGGCCCCAGCTCGTTGCCTTGCCTGTATCAGGCCCCTCTCACTGAAGAGTGGTCCAAGAGCAAGACCAGTGTCCTGTTTCACATCAGAAACCTCCTCCTGTCTTCTCATTCTAACCACAATTTCAAAAATGGACTTCCCTTGTGGTCCAGTGGTGAAGACTCCATGCTTCCCCTGCAGGGGGCACGGGTTTCGCATGCCGTGGGGTGCAGCCGAAAAACAAAAAAACAAACAAAAAAACTAAGTAATGAAAGCTAGAGCCTTCTGCAGCTAACTACCCCCATCTACATAATTTTGGACCCTTGGCTGTCAGCTCTGCCTGGGATGGCACCACACCCTCTTGGACACTATGATTTGACTTTCTGCCACCTCTTTGGATTGGAGGAGTAAGAAGAGTAGGAGAGTGTGCTATCTCTGGAGCCAGGGAAGGAGAAATTTTTAGGGTAAAAGCCAATTTTCAAGCCAGACAATTCCTGTAGAAAGATGAAGGAAAATGAGGATGGCCTTAGATTGTTTGATTTGGTGAGAATCAAACCAAATGGTGACAATGAAGGAGGATGGTTTCAGTAGTGTGGTGGAGACAGAAACCAAATTACAAGGGATAGTGAATTTTTTTTTTTAATGATATTCTTGTCTGCTTACATTCTTTTTATTTATGTATGTATGTATGTATGTATGGCTGTGTTGGGTCTTCGTTTCTGTGCGAGGGCTTTCTCTAGTTGTGGCAAGCAGGGGCCACTCTTCATCACGGTGCGCGGGCCTCTCACTATCGCAGCCTCTCTTGTTGCGGAGCACAGGCTCCAGACGCGCAGGCTCAGTAATTGTGGCTCACGGGCCCAGCTGCTCCGCGGCATGTGGGATCTTCCCAGACCAGGGCTCGAACCCGTGTCCCCTGCATTGGCAGGCAGATTCTCAACCACTGCGCCACCAGGGAAGCCCGTGAATGTTTTTTACAATAGAGAAACTCAGACAAGAATGATTCAGTCATGGTGAAACCTTTATTTAAGCCTGTCTTTGCATACAAATCACAGAGCGTGTTCACAGAAGTTCACCCTAAAGACTCAATCCTTGTAGTTTCTCAGTGCTTCCGATTCCCTTCTTCCCTGTCTTCTTCAGTCTTTCTTCTCTGTTCTCTTATATAGCCTACTTACCCCTCCTCATTTTCAACTATGTTCCTAAACAGAGATATAGAAAAAAACCTTAATAAAATAATGAAATCTCAAAACAATAAACAAAAACATGTCAAGTCTCTCCTGGCCAGGATGAAGAAAGATGCGAGGGAGGCTCCCTCATCTCACCCTTAGCAGCATGAGAATCTAAATAAGCAAGGGTAAGGGAAAATTGACCTGTACAAAGAACTGGCCCTTCTTTGCCTTAAGCTGCTCAGGGGTCAGAAGTGGAAATACCAGACAGGAAAGACGTAGGGGAGTTGTGGAGGAAGAGAACATACAATTAGGTGAAAGCCACTGTCTTCAGGAAGGCTCCAGGGAAGAGAGTAGGCTGGAACAGCAGCAGAATTCTCTGAAGAATCCCTGGAATACTGACTTCCCCTTTGCTCTGGAGACACAGGGCACCACATGCCCCATTTGCTTCTTTCCTCTGACTGGAATGCCTCCCTCCTTCTCTGACTGGTGAGTTTCCAGGAAGCCTTCAAGATCCAGTTCAATCTACACCCATCTGATGATGCCTTCCTAACAGAAGTCTTCCCTGGACAGAGTTCCCTCCTCCATCCTCTGGGCTCTCATACCTTCAACTACGAGGCATGTGAGGTACGCAGCTCTCGTGAGAGGTATGAGGCAAGTGTCCATACCTCTAAGTCCACTGTAAAACTTGTATTTGCTTACAAATCTGTGTGCTGGTCGGGAGCTCCCTGACCTTGGGATGCTTAGTGCCTCACATCGTACCCGGCACACAGTAGATAATTAATAACTGTGAGGGAGAAAGGAGAAAAGATAGAAGAGAGCAAAAAAAGGGAAGGAAAAGCAGGGTGGAGGAAGAGAGAGAGGAAACATCTGACTCAACTTTCCCTGGCCAAGAAAAAGGGAAGTGGATTCCAAAAACTCTGGAAGAAAGGGACAGAGGAAGAAACCACTTTTCTGGGCCTCCTCTGCCTCTCACTCTTCGCTCTGCCACTTCCTCTCACAACTTAGGACCTCACACCACACTGTACTGTTTTCTCTGCTGATCCCTCGATTCACCCCAAAGGGAAGGAAAGAAGCCAGCCAGGCTCCTGACTTCTCCCACCCCATGCCCTCAAATCCTGTTTCATCCCTTTGCCGCCATGGGCGCCTCCCTCCTTCCCCTCCTCGTCTTCCCTGCCTGCAGCACTCCCACCTCGTCGCCCTGGCATCTCGGGCCCCTGTGCTGTGCCGGGTCCAGACAGGAGCGTCCTCCTCAGATTGAAAACCAAGAGGCTTTTAGGGGCAGCCTGTGGTGTATGGCTGAGGAAATGCTAGACTGGGTCTACAAGTTTACCTGAGAAAGAACATTGTCAAGAGGGTCTGGGTGTCCCAGGGATTGGAGAGTAAAGAGAAGCAGCAATTGCAGTCCTTCCCCCACACTCCTCAACTCTTTCACGGATGGCCTCTCCACGTTTTTCTCCTTCATCCACTGATCAGAGTATCATTTTCCCAACTGACCTCTCATGGCCCCTACACCTTGGCTATTGACGCTTCCTGACTGTCTGCCCAGCCAGATGCACTTTCCCCACCAAGAATCTAAACCTTGTACAGTTGCCCCTGGGTCTCCTCTCCTTACCTAGGTATTCAGCTGCCTCTCCTTCCCCAACACTCTTCCCCTAGGAATTCCAGAACCACCTTTTCCTCAATGCAGATCATATATACAAAAGCGCTGTGTGAGTTGTAAAGCACTGTGCTAGAATGAAATACGATCATGAATAAAGCCTTCTCTTTATCCCTGCCCCCATCATTTCTATCCTCTCAAAATGTTTCTTATCCCTTCGTCACGCCATCCACCGCCGCTCCCCCTTCACCTGCCAGGTTTAGTTTTGTGTCCTGTGGGAACCAAAGCTATTTGCTGCACGGTGGGCTGTGTCAGGATGCAGGCAGGCATCTCAGCCCGAGGCCTCGGCAGAGTTCCCAGGCACAGCCATCGGCCCAGGCCGGGACAGAAGGCGTGGATAAGGTGGGAGGGGGCGTAAGTACGGTGGCTGTAGCCCCCCAGCACCAGTAGCTCCCCCTGCAGCACAGCGCCTGCAGCCCCGACATGGGGCGAGGGCAGGGGGGTCAGGTGAGTCCAGCTATCAGTCCTTGGTTCATAGGCCTCAAAGCTCAGCAGGTCCCCAGTCTCACCTAGCCCCCCCGCTACATACAGCCGCCCACCCAGAGCAGCCATGACGTGGCCAGCCCGAGGTACCCCCATAGGGCTCAGAAGTGTCCCCGGCTTCTCAAGTTTGGGGTCATAGTGCAGCAACGAGGCCAGGTACCGGCCAGTCCCGCCGCAGCCGCCGCTCACGTACAGCTGGCCCTCCAAAACAGCAGCTGCGTGGGCAAAGCGTGGTGCTGGAAGAGCAGGTGCCGGCCTGTGGGAGAACAGGGCACGTGATCAGGCAACAGTCATCTTCAGTTCTCCTCTTCCAAGACTCCTAGCCTCTCCCTGATGCCTGAAACACCCCCTTCCCTGCTCACCTCCAGATATTGAGCTTGGGGCTATAAGTCTCCACAGAGCTGAGGGCCACACCACTGTCTCGTCCACCCAGGGCATAAAGCAGTCCATCCAGCGCCACCAGGGGGAAAAAGCTCCGAGCCTGGCACAAAGGTGCCATTTCCTCCCAGTCCCCTTGACTGGGGTCCCACCTGGACACAGTGGGACAAGAGATGGGAAGAGTGACCCTGGGAGTCTGCGGTTGGCTGAACTTCCAACCTCCCGCAGCTGCCCGCCTTGGGACCGGCCGCTCTCAGGGGCCCATACCTGACAGTCGAAGCCAGGGTGTTAGAGTGGCCGTAGAAATCCTGTCCGCCACACACGTAGAGCTCACTTCCGGCTAGGCTCGCAGCCCCGTGCCGAAAGCGCCCGGGGGCAGGCAGGGCAGGCAGCTGTCCCCACTCCACGGTTCGAACCAGTCCTACGCCGCAGCGAAAGGCCCGGGCCCACCACACTCCTCGGGACGGCTGTCTCATGGCCATGTCTGATCTGAGCCCGTCCCCGCCAATCACTACTAGTGCCTGGTCAGGCTCCCTCCGCCTCTCTTGTCCTGGAACCTCAGCCTCCACCATCAGCTGACGCAGCAAGTCCGGGCTCAAGGGTGGAGGCAGCCTGGCCGCCCGTACCCTCCGCAGCTCCCTGGTGGACATACGGCCAAAGCGGACGCATCGAAGCAGGGCCTTGGCCTCTGACTCCTGGGTGTCAGGGTTGGCAGCTAGCCAACGCCGTGCAGCCGCAAAGGCCTCGAACTCCTCCAGCAAGTGTAGCTCATCGCTGTCCAGGAGCTCAGCCAGGCAGGCGATCGGTAAAGACGGGAAAGTGGAGCACAAAGCCACAGCAGGCAGGTGGGTGAGGAGGTAGTGACGGGCTTTGCTCCAGAGACTCTCCAGCCCAGGGGCTTCAGCCATGGGGATCAGGGCCAGGCAACGGGCAGGGTTGAGGCCTTGTGCCAAGGCTCTCTGGCACAGAGCCAGGCAGGAAGAGCTCTGGTACCGCAGAGCAGCCTGGGCGGCTCTCAGCAGTCCTGGCCACCTTGCCCGCACAACCCCAGAGTAGGCAAAGGAGACAAGGAGTCGCAGGTCCTGGGCAGAGATGGTATGCAGAGACACCTCTGTGCCCTGGGATTCCCTCATCCCGCTCAGGAGCATGGCCCCAAAGAACTCACTGCCACAGGCGAGGGCTGCTCGGTGCACTGCAAGAGGGAGAAGCAGAGGGGGACCCAGAGTGTTGCAAACTGCGAGGCACTCTCCTGACTTCACAGCCCCAACTTTGGGCCAACCACCCAAGACCACAGGCCAAACCGCGGTATATGCACCAGAACCACGTGGGGTGCTTGTTACGTGAAGGTTTCACGGACCCACCTCCAGAGATTCTGATTCAGTAGCTCTAGACGGAGACCCTAGGAATTTGTGTTTTAACATATTCAAGCACCCTGCATGATTCTCATGTTAGTGGCCTGAAGACACTTTGAAAAACATTGCTTTAGTCTTTTTCATGCAGGCCAATTAGAGAAAGGGTCTTGATCAGTCAAGTGAAGATGCTACAGAGAACATTTGCTAAGAGGGGGTACAAAATAAACTGCAAAGACCAATGTGCAACTTATATAGGTCTTTCTATATTGTACACAGAATAAAGTTCTTTCCTCTACAATTATAAGAGCCACTGACATCAGCCATTCTGCTAGTCAGATTTTACTCAGAAAGTGGTACCACACTCAGGAATGGCTGTGACCCACACTCATCTAAATGCCATCTCCTCTTACCCAAGATTTAGTGCTTGTAAACTGGAAACCTTCAAAATCACCTACTTCAATTGCTCCTTTTAAGATATGGAAACTGAGTCCTAGTGAAAGGGAGCGGTTTATTTTCTATCTCCATGCAGTGGCTGTCTGGGCAGATCACTGTAACTGATGTCAGGCTGCAATGAGCATACCTGTGTATCAGTTCCCTGCTTATCTGCATGGCCCTCGTGACTCTGAAAATGTCCTATTCAAAAATGCTATTAAATAACTAGACCTTATATGCTCCCTAATGTAACTCAATTTGAGGCAGTTGGCATCAAGTATGGAGTATCCTGACCAAAATATTTAACCGAAATCTAATCAAACCTTCAGATCTAAATTCAAGTTTATAGGAAACTGAGAGGCTAAAAGAATGAGTTAAACAAAACCATGAGGGAAAATGCTTACAAATCTAGAACATGGAGCATTCTATAGGACAACTAATCTTGTTTCTTCAATAAGTCATAAAAAAAGGGAGAGAGGACTGTACGAGAGTAAAGGAAGCTTAAGAGACATATATCTGAGTTCAGTGCAAACCTTGATCGGCTCCTGGGTTGAACAGAGCAGCTCTAAAAGACACTTTTTTGGACAAGTAGGAAAATTTCAATGTGGACTAGGCGATATTAAGAAATCATTGTTAATTTTGTTAGATATGATAAAGAAATTGTGGTTACATGAGAAAATGTCCTCTTTTAGAGAGACACATACCCAAGTATTTGTGAGTGAAATGTCTGAGATTTACTTTAAACTTCAGCAAAAAATAAAGAAAGAAATATAGTAAAATGTTAATTGTTAAGTCTGGGTGATGGGTGTTTGAGTGTTCATCTTAATATTCTCTTTTCTTTGCTATGTTTGAAATGCTTCATAACAGAAAAGAGGGGAGGACTTCCCTGATGGCACAGTAGTTAAGAATCCGCCTGCCAACACAGGAGACACGGGTTCGATCCCTGGTCCAGGAAGATCCCACATGCCACGGAGCAGCTAAGCCCGTGCACCACAACTACTGAGCCCACGTGCCACAACTACTGAAGCCCGTGCACCTAGAGCCCGTGCTCCACAACACGAGAAGCCACCGCAATGAAAAGCCCGTGTACCGCAACAAAGAGTAGCCCCACCCGCTGCAACTAGAGAAAGCCTGCGCACAGCAACGAAGACCCAACACAGCCAAACATAAATTAATTAATTTAAAAAAAAAAAAAAAAAAAGAGGGGAAATGCTGCTAGAAGTCCTCTCAGGCAGGTCACACAGACCCAAGCTCCCAGTGAGGCTTAAGAACCTCAGGCTGCTTTCTTTGATCAGTTGCAGCATGTTCACCTCTCTCAAAGGGCAGGTGATATTGGCGTGGCTTTCCACTGTCTTTTTGAGCAGTAGGTAGTAGCTTGGTGCTTCCCAAGCAGTAAACATTAGTGACAGCTTTCACGTACATATTGCCTGAGAAAATCTGCATTCCGTAAAGCAGGTAAGCCATCTCATCTTCTGTACCATCAATCAGCCTATAGCTCAGAGCCACTGACAAAGGATTCACAACCACCTGTATTTTGTGCCCTTTCTCACTCATCATTATTCCTTAGAATTTTAAGTAACAGGTTCCCACCACTAAGTTGGAATGTTTCTTAAAGGAAGTGAAAGCAGTGATATTGAATACAAGGATGTTTAAATTCCAAACCCTAGTGAGAATTTTATAACTATGAAATTTTAAATTCCCCCTCCATCTAGTGCTATTGGAAATGATAACAAACACTTTAGAAGTCTGTTATGGACTGAATGTTTGTGTTCCCCGCCCCCACCAAATTCATATGTTGAAGCCCTGATCTCCAACATGATAGTATCTGTAGGTGGGGCCTTTGGGAGGTAATTATGTATGAGAGTAGAAACCCTCATGAATGGGATTAATGCCCTTATAAGAGGAGACATGAGAGAGATGATCTCCCTCTCTCTCTGCCATGTGAATATACAGTGAGAAGGTGGCCATCTACAAACCAGAAAGAGGGCCCTAACCAGAAACTGACCTTGCTGACACCCTGATGCAGCCTCCAGAGCCATGAGAAAAAAATTTCTATTGTTAAACTACCCAGTCTATGGCATTTTTGTTATAGCAGCCCAAGCTGACTAAGATAGGATCCTTTTCCTTTGGGGAGTCCCAGAAGCACTTTGGGTCCCAGTCATTCCTCCAATGAGCAGTAGCTATGTGACTTTGGACTTGTCTTAAAGACTGATTTCCTTAGCAATAAAGTGTAAGAGCTGAACTAGATAATATCTAAACGAATCCCTTTTAATGTTAAACTTTTATGTGTCTGCACTCTGACTCCATTTGCCAGGTGCTATGTGTCTTTGACTTGACTGCATAGGAGGCAATGCATGGCCTAGTGAGAGCAGACTGGGTTAGTGGATGTGGGCCTGTATCCTGGTTTTCACCTGTTAACATCTCTGAATTTAATATTCTTTATCTGCACCCAGGGATAATGATATCTAACTCACTAGTTTTCAGTGAGATGAAAAGAGATGGCATGTGTAAAAGAAATTCCTGGTACCCAGTACCTCACTAAATGTTAGTAGAATCTGAATAAATCTCAACTTATTCAACCCTCTTCAGCTTTCCTGGTGATGAGCAGAGTTAACTTCAAAGTGCCATGAACTGGTAGCCTTAAGATTCTGCCCAAACAGTACCAGACCTTGCTCACTAGCTGTAGGGTCCACGGCTGCCATGGTGTCAAGCTCACTTAGGGGAAAGGACACACTGAATTTTTCCACCGTGTTCCTCAGGCTTTTCCTGTGTCCTAAATAGAAGATGCCAAGAAGGGCCTTTGGTTAATCTTTGTTTGAGTCCATCACCTCCTGCTCGTTCTACTGGCGTGGACTATATACCCTTAGCTCCAGCCAGCTGACTGTAAATTTCTTGTTTCTGGGCACAGGAAAAGCCACAGCATAAATCTGTCAGTGCTCTTAAGAAAACAACTCAACTGCGCATGCCCCATTCTCAGTGGGTCAGGAGAGGTGCCAAAGGTCACCCCGGGGAAATTCTGACTGCAGCAGGGATCAAAACCACTATGGTAGGGACCGAACCACCCGCTGCTTTCACACACCATTCCAGGTGGCATATGCGCCTGCATTAATGTAATGCCCCACAGACCCTCACCCCGCAGCCGGCAGCCGCCTGCCTCCAGCTCCAGGTCACACCCGATGCCTTCTTGGTACAGGAGCTCCATGGTGCGCAGGTTCTCTCTCAGTTCCTCTGCCTGGCTGGGCTGCTTTTCACCTTCCCGGGTGCTTCCAGCCCCCTCGCGTCCCCACTCGGCCGCAGCCTTCACCCGGGGTGCTCCCAGGGCTTCAGCCGCGACCAGCACATCCCCCCGTGGGGCGGGTCCCAGCACCCCCTCATAGGCAAAGGTCAGCATGGCCTCCCAGGCCCCGGGGGTTACATCCAGGCTGAGGGGGCGTTGCAGACCTCTGCTGCCCAGCAGCCTGCCTCTGAAGAGGCTGCTGACTGCGGCCAAGATCACCCGATGCACCCCGTATACTCGCCCCCCGACTGACACGTCTTCATCCAGCAACAACCTCTGCTCTCGCAGCCGCTGTGCCTCCGCGAAAAACTGGCTGGGATGCTCCTCGCTGCGCAGCTCCTCGGGCTCCTCTGCGTCTTCTCCGTCCTCATCCTCTTCCTCCTCCTCTTCTTTCTCTAGGGACAAGGCTGGAGAGGGAAGGCTCCCCGGGGCCATGGGCCTGGGGCCAGGCTCTTCCAGAGGAAAGGGGGGCAAACCAGGATCCTCGTCCGGGGACGGAGGCCAGGAGGGGGTTCTCCTGGTGGGCAAAGGGAGGCCAAGGCCGTCCTTCTGGACCGGAAGAGAGACTTGTTCAGGGTCTGAGGGACGACGTGCCGAGTCCAAGACGCTCATGGCCCAAGCTCACTGGATTGCTGCAGGTAAGCAGAGGAAAGAGAAGAGAGGGTAAGAGCTGGACCCACAGAGGCCAGAGGAAGCCCTGCCTCCAGTCCGGCGACATGTCAGTCCCTCTTCCTACTTCAACCCCCTCCCACCATCCCAGGGCTCGAGCGTGTAGGCTACACCGCGTGACTCTGAGGTTCCCCAGGTGCAGCAAAGCACGCAAGATCTATGTGTAAAAATCCAGTACCCGGAACTGTACCCTGCCCGTCTTGCCCCCATGCCAGTAGTCACCCTCCTAAGACACCAGTGTTCCGCTTGCCCTCTCACTTGAGCCTGCTCTGCTCCTGACAGTGTGGCAGAGGGAATGTGCCCCCGGGGCCCTGTCCCTGACCGAACCCAGCTAATTATAGCCAGTGCTGGCAGGCTGGGGGCTGGTCTCCAGGTGCCCAAACTCTGACACCCAATCCCCTGGGCCTGACCTGAGATGACCTCCTCCCCCCTTCCACTTGTAGGTCATGCCCTGGTGCTGAGCGAGGCAAATTCGGAAGCCAAGTAGGATGTAGGGATCTGGTAGAGTGAGCCAGGCCAGAAAGGCTTCCTTCACTGGACTGGGCTGGAGGGGGTGCGTGAAGAAAGTCTGGACTCTGCACACCAACAGGAAAGTGGGGAGAAAGAGTGAAGCGTGTGTTTGCGGTCAGTCCTGGCCTTTGATTTTTCTGTGCATGATAAAGCTGGGACCCTGGAGCGAACAATCCTGACGTGAAACTCAAATATAACCCATCCATCTGGTCCAACAAGGGCAGAGGGGTGTGGGAGGTGAAGGGGCATGGGTCAGGGCTACCGACCATGGGTGACCCACCCTTAGCGAGGGGTTTCCTCCCTGTGCCAACGTGGAGTTGGTGGTGAGAGAGCCAAACCCAACCCTCGGGCTGCACTCCTCCAAATGGGTCAACAGAGAGGCAGCCCGTGGTTGTCCTGGCTTGTGAAATGGGCGTGACCAGCCTCTGTGTGGATCCTCTTATGGCCTCCCCTTTGCAAGACAAGGTGGCCAACACCTTGGGCCCCCACCAGGAAGAGGAGGAACCGCTATCTGGCAGAGACAAACCCCAGGTCAGCCTCTGCCCTCCCTCTGCCAACAAGGACAAGGACACTGGACCCTGATCTGCGTTCTCTGCCAACCCCATGGTCCTGGGACAGCTCCACCACAGCCACGTGTCTGTCTCTGGAGGCTCTGCTCAGCTCCACTGTGGCGAGGCCCATACTCCACAGCGAATCCCTGAAGGTTGGATGAAACCTGCTTTTCTGTGCAATCATCCACCCTCCATTAAATGCATTATGACTGACCTTCCCCCATGGCACCTCCAGGTCTGTTAGCCGTCCTTTTTGTTGCTGACCTCCTGACTGGGGCAGGGTCTTGGCATCTCAGCCAGGGGACAGTATTACTTCCACCTCTGCTCAGGAGCCCCATGTGGAGCCACACTCCCCAAAAGATGATATGGAGAATTCGGGGGCCAGGCCTGGCAAGGCCCCATTGCGCTTTATCTGGGTCATGGGAGTCATGGTAACGGATTGGTGCTCAGGGTTCCCAAAGGTTCAGGATGGAAGCAGAGAAAGAGAACTTCGCTCCAGAGGACAGTCTCAAGGGTCCCTCTGAGGGTGAGAGGAAAGGGCTGAGGGTGACCTTGACTCCTCCCTCCCTGATGATCAGGGGCATCATCCTCTACCTGCAGCTGCCTTGGATCACTGCTCAGGCCGGCATAGGTGTGGGCTCAGCACTCTGCTAGACAGTAGGAAGGGATTTGGGACTCGGCCTCAGTGAATCAAAGGAGCCCCATTCCCATCCCACTCCAGGGCTCAGATCGCTCGTTACCTTGCTCTCGGCTTCAGTCACTACTATCACCAGCCTGTCTATCTCAGCCATCTCCACCAATGGCAAAGTCAAGGCTGGTGAGTCTGTTGTGACTCCATGACCTCTTAGGGCCCCCGGTCCTGTTGGGAGTTGGTGAGACTGATTGACTCTTCTTTCCTCTCCTCTCAGGTGGTACCTACTTCCTTGTCTTGCACAGCCTGGGTCTGGAGCTTGGCAGTTCCATTGGAATATTTGCTTTCTCCTATGCAGTAGCTGTGGCTGTGCATACAGTGGGCTTCACAGAGACCCTTTTGGACCTGTTCTAGGTAATGCCCATTCCCTTCCTTCATGCATCCTTTTCTCAAGTCAGCTGACCACCCAGCTTGCATTTTTGTGGCTCCAGCCTGGGCAAGTCATTTTAAGAATCATATGGACCAATTAAAAATCTCTGTGACCCCCTACCCCTGTGTTCTGCCCTTCCAGGAGCATGGGGTGCAGCTACCAAACATGGATCCTGAAAATGAGTTTTGGGTGGTGGGCCTGGTGACCTGACTATCCTTGTGGGCGTTGGCACTGGCAGGCATGGAGTGGAAGTCCAAGGCAGGTGAGGGGTAAATGAGTTGGGGGTGAAAAGACTAAGGGGATGGCGGTGAGAGCTGGACAGATCAGGAAGGGGCGGAATGTGGGGAGATGTGGGATTGTGTGTGTGTGTAGTTGACAGAGCAGATTTCCAGGGACCCGGACCTGAAACTAGCCGGTTTTGCTGGGAGAGACTCCACATGCCAGTTTTTGAAGGGGAAAGTAAGGAGGACTCCTTCTGAGGATCTGTTGGGATGAGCACTGGACATGACTACCAGATGAGAAATGCCCTGGTTCTTGCTCCCAGTATTTACAATCTTGATATTCACCCCTCTGGCATGGGAAGGGATGCTTTGTAGTTTGAGGCAAGAAGGAAAAAGACACCCATTTAGCCACATTCCTTTATGGGAGGAGGTTGGTAGGAAACAGAACGAGAGGATTGGAGAGAAGAGTGAAGATGAGACAAGGAAAGTGAGGAGGAGGAGGAGGAACTACTCCTTCCCTTCCGCTCACCTCTCTCTGTCTCTTCTTCCCTCCCTCTTTCTCCCTCTCGCTATGGAGGGGGGTGGTGTCACCCATGGTATTACAGGCCCAGATTATCTTCTTCTTCCTGATCTTCCTTTCTCTTATCAACTACCTGCTGGGGACTTCCTCCCCACAAACCCCAGCCAACAAGCCAGTGGCTTCTTTGGGTACCAAGGTGAGACAGTGGGAAACTGACTGAGAAATGTGTCCTCCTCAGAAAAGAACCCTCAACTTCTGATTCTGTATGTCATTCACAAGTTGGCCATCAGACCAGAGTCCTGTAAGTCCCTGGGCCAAAAATCCCTTATGCTTCCCAGCCTAAGTCACTGACACTAAACTGGGCAGAGGGGTAATAATTTGGGCTGAACAAAGGAAGCCAGGAGGTGCTCCTCGAAACCTCATCTTTTCTCTCTGTTCCTTTATATAGAAAGCATTTTCTTTCACAACATTGTCCCGCAGTGGTGGGCATGGTCCAGAGGGCAGTTTCCTTGGTATGTTTTCCATCTTCTTCTCCTCAGCCACTGGGGTACTCACCAGGACCAGTATCTCTAGGGACCTCAAGGTGACAAGGATGTCCAGGCTTGGAGCACACTATCACCCCTCTTCTCTCGCCACTGATGGTTCAACTTTTGTTCCCAGGACCCTGCTACAGCTGTCCCCAAAGGAACCATCCTTGCCATCACGTGGACCATACTTTCCTACCTGGGCATCTCTGCCACAATTGGTAGGGCCCTCCACTCCTGCCTTCAGTGCAGAATGACCTGGAACCCTGGTTTCTGCTTCTCTGAGGGGCTAGGTGATGAAATGAGCCAGAGGTATTCATCAATTGTATTAAAAGTAGTTTATATGCAGGTAGGCCCCCATCCCCTCCTTCACCGGTTCTCTCCATCCCTCGTTTCATTAATGAATTGTATGGTGCTCTTTGATTATCAAATTTGGTCATTCCCCCAACCCCATGCACACACACTTCCATTACCTGCTTTGGCACTGGTGGTACCTAGACAGTCCTACTGCTTTGGGTTGGGGTTCTCTTCCCATGAAGGAGTGTGTGTCCTAAATCTCATTTCCAGGCTCCTGTATGATTTGAGATGTTTTAGGAAATAGGACCAACATGGGTGTGCAGAGTGGGAGCTGCCTAGGGTCAGGGTGCCAGTATGGCTGGTATTTCGGCGGATGTTGAGAGCCAGGGTCTTGCCTCTATGGGCTTTCTGATTACTACCAGGTGAGTGAACCAGAGGGGAAGATTAAAGAGATAAATCTTACCTAGCCCACTGCCCAGCATAGAGTAGATGCTCAAAAAACAGTAATGACTTAAGTGGATTCATGTAGGAGGAGCCGAAATCTAATGGAAGAGGAGTTTCTGTGGTAGGGGGTACTGGCTGTGGGGAAACAGTGGCTAATCTCTACCTACATCCGAACAGCTTTATGGTTACCAGTTTGAAAGAAATGCCAGCTGGGCAGCAAAACAGAAAAACTAAAGAGTGAAGAAGCCCTATTATCCCTAAATCCCCAAGGACAGAAATTTCAGAGGATGACATACTTTCTGTTCCCTTCTGTATCTGGGGTTTCCCCTCTCCGTAGCCAAAAGGCTTTTGAAGACTTGGTGGTCTTACAACAGGTACAGAAGCCACCACCAAAGGAGAACTTGGCATCTACCTCTCTCAACACTCCTGCTCCTTCAGGCTACATCCCTGAGCAGGACCTGAAGACAAACCAAAAGCAGGTAGATATACAGGAACAGGGCCATTAAAGTGGGGGCAGTTGTCCCAGAGTACAAACTGACAATGGCATGCACCTTGTCTCTGCTCACTTTTCCTAACCATGCAGTCAGAGTGGCACATGTGCCTTCATAAAGTCCTATGGCAATATTCATGCCTTCATGAAATCCTATGGCTGCCCTCACAGTCATGAATCTGGGAAGATTTCAAACTGCAGGGGCACAGAGCTCAGGGGTAGGACTAGTCCAATGGCTAGAGAAGCTGAGGAACAGGTTCCATTTCTTACATAACAGGAGCCTACCTGTGATCCCTCAGTCAGCCTGCCCTGGGGCCCTATACATGACCTGCCTGGAGATGCTGTCCAGGGGCCTGACATCCCCCATTGCCTTCACTTGTGGAAATCAGCAGTACACACTCACCCTATACTGTTAGTGAGACTCAGGAGGAAAGACAGCTAGGAAGAGGAGTCCATAATTTAGGACTCAAGGAGCCAAGATTTTAATCTCCTGGCTCCACAAACTTTTTTGGGTCTACCCTTGGGTAGCCCAAAGCTTTGGACACACAAGGATTTTACAACAGCCCAAAGCTTCCTAGGGAGAGAACTCCCCGACTACGCAATACGAACTGCGGCTGCAGTGCCAAAGAAGGTCCTTCCTCCACAATCCATTCCACCTCATGATATTAATAAAAACTTACAAATAAATACCTGAGGCTAATGTGTAGTAACATACTTGAAAACTCCCCAAGCCTAGAAAAACAGATTATTCCTGTTCTCAAATATATTCAACAAGAATTTATTTTCTATCTTCCATCTCAAAGTTTCTACTTTAAACCTCCACGCCTTAATGCATTTCAACCCATTTATGTGTCTATCCTTTGTAAATGAAAAAAAAAGTATTTATCATCACTTTCTACTTGGTAAGTAATCAGAAACTTCCTCTTTTCCCAAGCTCATGTAATCCTAATTTTTAAAATCTTTTGGCTCAAGTCTTACCTTATAGTCCTTTGATTATTTCTTTGGTTTAGTTCCTCATCAGCTTATACATTCATTCAGCAAATACTAACTGAATGTCCACTATGTGCCAGACCCTATTTTAAGCCCTGGGAGATGATATGCCAATGAATAAAACAAGCTACACCTCCCCTCAGGGAGTTTATATTCCAACAAGAAGAGATAAACAATGAACATAATAAAAACAACTATTAGATTACAAGGTGCTAAGTGCTATGAAGAGAAATAAAACAGGGGAGTGGGCTAGAAAGCGCTAGAGGAGTACAATTTTAAGTAGGGTTGTCAGGAAGCCCTCACTAAAAAAAGTTGAGCAGACTTAAAGACTATACCTCCGGAAAGAGCTTCCCAGGCAGAGGGAGCAACAAGTATAAAGGCCTTGAGGGGCAGCACACCTTCAGTGTTTAAGGAAGAACAAAAGGCCAATGTTGCTGGAGCAGAGTGAACAAGGAGATAAGTAGCAGGAAATGAGGTCAAAGTATTACTTGAGGAAGGGTGGGGCAGGTCATGGAGGCTTTCACAGGCCTTTAAAGGACTCCGGTTTTTATTCTGAGGTAGGAAAACACAGAGGGTTTTGAGAAGAGTGACATCATCTGGCTTCCGTGTTAACACTATTCACTCTGGCTGCTGTGTTGAGAATTGACTGTAAGAGGGAAATGGTGGAAGCAGGTAGACCAGCTACTGCAATAATCTTGGACAGCAGTCCCCACCCTTTTTGGCACCAGGGACCAGTTTCGTGGAAGACAATTTTTCCACGGACCGGGGCAGGGGGTTCAGGCTGTAATGCAATTGATGGTTCAGGTGGTAACGCGAGCGACGGGGAGCGGCAGGTGAAGCTTCGCTCCCTTGCCCGCCCGCCCGCCCGCCCGCCCGCCACTGCTCACCTCCTGCTGTGCAGCCCGGTTCCTAACAGGCCGCCGACCGACTGGTACCAGTCCATGGCCCGGGGGTTGGGGACCCCTGATCTTGGAGGCAGAAAATTCTGGCTTGGGCTAGGGTGGCAGCAGAGAAGTGACAAATTGGATTCTGGATATATTCTGAAGGTAAAGTCAACGTGATTTGATGAATTGGAGGAGATGAAAAAGAGGTGCCAAAGATAATACCAAGACACTTTAACATGAACAACTAGAAGGATGGAGTTGTCATTAACTGAAATAGGAAAGACTGCAGCAGTAAGCTGGGGAGAAAATAAGTTCAGTTTTGTATATGTTAAATTTGAGATGCCTATTAAGCATCCAAGTCGAGATGCCAAGGGCAGCTAGATATTCAGGACAGAAGTCCTGATTGGAGCTAAAAAAATGGGGAGTCATCCACATTGAAATGGCTCTAATGTGTAACACTGGATGAAATCACTCCAGGTATGTATGTAAACAGAAAAGCAGTCCAAGGACTGAACTCTAGAGTGCTATGGAGATGAGGAGAAACCAGCAGACTAAGAAAGAGTACTTGGTAAACTAGGAGGCAAACCAGAGAATATGTCCTAAAGCCAAGTAAAGACAATGTTTCAAAGAGGGGGTGTCAAATGCTGCTGATAGCCTGTGCAAGGTAAAGCAGAAGATGCCATTAGATTTAGGTTTGTGCAAGTCCTTGGTGACCACGATGAGAACAGTCATGGTGCAGTGGACTTAACGGGGAATTGGTGGAGACAAAGTGGAAAAGACTCTTTTAAGATGTTCTGCTATAAAATAGAGCAGAATTAACAAACTACAAGGATATATCGTACAGCACAGGGAATATAGTGAATATTTTATAACTTTAAGTGGAGTATAACCTATAAGAATACTTACTAAGTCACTATGCTGTACATCTGAAACTAATATTGCAAGTCAACTATACTTCAACTTAAAAACTTAGTAATAAACAAAATGTTTTTAAAAAATTGAGCAGGAAAATTGGAAGCAACTGGAAGGGGAAATGGGGTCAAGAGAGGTTTATGTCTTTGTAAGATAAGAAAAATGATAGCATGTTTGTGTGCCAACAGGATGCTCCAGGAGAGAAAGGGGAATACTGACGCTACAGAAAAGGAGGGAGAACTGTTGAGAGATGTCCTTGAAAGCCAGATGATGGGACTGGCTGGACAGGAGCCTGGACAGTTTGTTTAGAGCAGCATTTCTCAACCTTGACGCCAATGACATTTAAGCCCAGATAGTTCTGTTGTGGAGGGCTGTTCTGTGCATTGTAGGCTATTTGGCAGCATCCCTGGCCTCTACCCAGCAGCACCACCTCCCAGTTGTGATCAACCAAATGTCCTCTGGGAGCAAACTCAGTCCCAGTTGAGAATCACTGGTATACAATAACAAGAGAGAAAGCAGAGCTTACAGGTATAAATGCTGGAAGGTATGTAGGTATAGTGGTAGGAGCTTGTGAACCTTTTCTGATCGTTTCTATTTTCTACCAAAGTAAAAGTGAGAATGAGGGATGTTGGAGATTTAAGGGATCAGAAGCGAGGGCAAGTGGGGAATTCCCTGGCGGTCCAGTGGTTAGGACTCCAATCCCGCAAGCCATGCAGCATGGCCAAAAAAAAGGGAGGGCAAGTAAAAGGACCAGGGGATATTGCTAGTAGCATAAAGGACTCACTCAAGTTTTCTGGTAATGAATTTAAAGACAAGTCAACCTGACTGTTTTTTCCTAGCCCTTTCAGCTGCGTGGATCTAGGAGTAAAGTTGGTGAAGAGCTGAGTGTGACAAAAGCCAGAGAGAAGCAAGGGAGGTAAGGCGTTTGTAACGAAGGGCTCATGACTGGAATTTAGTTGGAGGAGGGAAATGAAGGCATGTGGAATAAACTGGAAAGACAGGAAGTAATGGTGGGAGGGTGGGATGTCTGAGACTGAGATATGGAGTAGTGGTAGGTCTAGAATATGACCAAGGGAATGAGTAGCTGAAGTGGGGGTGGAGGACAAGATCACTGGAGGAGCAAAGAACTGAGACCAGAGTGTTAGAAAGATTATCTACATGGATATCTAAATCACCAAGATTTATGACAGGTACTGACTTGTGTTTCAAAAGCTGAGGTATGTTAGAGATGAGAGAGAATAGTCTTAAAAATAGTATGAGGAAGGGGCTCCCCTGGCGGTCCAGTGGTTAAGACTCCATGCTCCCAATGCAGGGGACCGGAGTTCGATCCCTCGTCAGGGAACTAGATCCCACATGCCGCAACTAAGAGTTCGCATGCCACAACTAAAGATTCCGCATGCCGCAACGAAGACCCAGCACAGCCAAATAAATAAATATTAAAAAAAAAATAGTATGAGAAAAAATGAGGACACTTGCACTGCCTCCAGGCCCAGTGGTACAATGGGTGTGAGAGAAACCACCACCACTACTAAAAGAAGCAGAGTCCTCAGGAGAAACCAGGGCTCAGAGCAGAACTATAAAAAGGGAACATACGGAGAAGAGGTTGAGCATACGTGGGATTTTTGCTAATGACTGGCTGTTAATTTCAGAGAGGATGTGTATACCTGGAGCCCGCCCCCTCAAGCCTGCCAATGGAAATGTCTGTAGGCCTAAGTGTATGGAAGAGGGATGGTTTTACTTTTGAGTTATCAATTAGCATGAAATTACACCTGGCTTCAGGCTATTTTCAGGGAAATCCTGAGTACCTATACTTCAAAGAATTTAAATGAGATGATAAATGTAAAGCAATTAGCATAAGATCTGATGCTAAAATAGTATCAATGATAATAGCATTACTAAGAAGAGGTTAGAATATCTCTGAGATTCCCCTCAATTTTAGCTCCAGAGCAGCAGCTCCCAAGGCAACCTACATAGTCAGCCAGGGTGCCGCTCTGACCCCCTGCCTCCTTACCCATCACCCCATCAAAAAGAATTTATCCAGTGCCAACTGTGTATCCTTCCTGAACACAAGTTGATTATCAACATATAAAAACAAAAATATTTTAATGCTGAGTCATCTTGAGGTTCAAATGATAGGAGAGGGGCATCCATAGCCTTGCCAGGATTCTTACGTCAGGATAAAGATTAAGGCCCAGGGTCCCTTGGGCTCCACTTAGGGTGCTATCTACTCCGATTCTGTTAACTTTGTTAGTCCCTCCAGGTCACTTCTACTTCATCTGTCCGATACCTGTAAAAAAAAAAAAGGAAAAACTTGGTGGAGAGTTACCCCTTAGCACCTTCCATTCTTCTCTGCCCTCACGATTCTGGATCCTCTTCCCTGCTGATCATTTTTGCCTACCTCCCATTTAATCCTGTCTACCTCCTCCAAGGAGCTACTCACCTCTGTGTGACCCCAGATTCACTGAGAGGAGTCCTGTGTCCAGCCCGAAACATCTCCCAGCCAGCCTGGGCTATCATGGCTCCATTGTCAATGCAGAATCTGGGAAGGAAAAGAGGTATGAAATTCATGATCTAAGGGTGGAAAATCACAGTAATTGGAGGGAAAAAAAAAGAAATAAAGAAAGGGAAAGGGCCTTTACCTCTCATCTGTGGCAAAAAGCTGGGCTCCGCGCTCCTGGCACATCGTCTCCATCATTTCCTGTAACCTCATATTACCTACAAAGAGGTAGGGGTACAGTTAGCTTACTTTTAGCCGTTTCTCCACAGTCTGGCTGTACACCTCATGTGCACTGACTTAGGAAAATGAAGTAGGGATTCCAGGGGCAAGGAGTGGGAAGCATAGGACAAGAAATAAAACGAGTGATTTCCCCAAACCCTTAGAGATTTAGAGTATCAGGAGGAAGATACACATGCCCCAAAATAGGAAAGAGAAGCACGGTTCAGTGATACATACACCCCACACCTCCCACGATGAGGGCCTCCTGGGAGCCACAATGTGCCATGGCTCTCTCTGTGATCTCTACCAGCATTGCAAACACAGTTTCCTATGGAGGGCAAACAAGGTGAAAACATCAGAGACAATCCCAGCTTAGTTCTGTCTACTATATAAAAGCTCCTAAAGCTTCAACTTTCTGTCCCAGCTTTTTACTCCATTACCTGCAGGGAGAAACATAGATCCTCAGGAGTACACTCGCCCGTGGCCAGCATCCGCTGGGTTACATCCTATAGTTAAAGGGGAAAACATATAAAACAATGAATTGTGGTTTGGGGATGACATATGAGCAAAAAATTAGTGCACTTGGAGTATCACCATGTTTCACCACAATTCAATTTACCAGTACATCCCATATGACACCTTGCCCTTCACTGGCACTGAGCTATAAAACCAGCAGCATTCTTTCAAGAGTCAATAATTATGGGGAAAAAAAAAAAAAGAAAGAAAGAAAGAAAATACTGTGATTATCTTAAAAAAAGACTCAGTAATTATGAATGTCTACCCTGGCACCCTCCATTCCCTACCCCAGTTAATTTTTCTCCAGAGCACTTGTCCCCATCTGACCCTTTTTATTTTATTATTTCCCCCCCTTTTTTTGTTTCTTTTTCTGTCTCTCACCCCCACTGCATGAAATGCAAGCTCCAAGTAGGCAGGGATTTTTGTTTTGCTCCATCTTGTATCACTATTGCCTTGAACAGCACCTGGCACACAAAAGGTGTTCAATAAATATTTGCTAAATGAATTTATTCAGCATCTAACATGGGCCAGTACTATGCTATATGTAGAAAATACACTGGTGAGCAAAACATACGTGCTTCATTAAAAAGCATGAGAAGTGCCCATCTCCTCACCTCTCCCACACTCACCTCAATGAAAGACAAGATCCCTGAGAATGAGACGTCCATCCCCTTTACAGTGTATGGCAGCTCAACTAGCTTCTTGCCTCTATGTGGGAGTGAGTATATGAGGCACTTAAGCCTGTAGTCAGCTGGCTGCTCACCCTCCAAAGCCCTCCCAAACCTCATTAACACATATACAGGGAAATCCCTGGCGCCCCACCAGTCAGCCTCCTTCCACCTTATTCCCCTTACCGCTTTGCCATCTGTTCAATGTTGTAGCCTGGACTTGGGTCATTGGAAATCTAGCAGAAGGAAAAAGAGGATGAAGTCAGGTATCCAGGAAGCATAAGAAGCTAATTTACTACTTTCCTCCTCCTTTTCCATGGCTCCCCCCAAATACATTCACATCTTATGTTCTCTGTAGCCTCAATGGCTTACCTTCAGCACTCGAGCAAAACGATCCAGACAATTACCCACAGCAATATCGATGGTTTCCCCAAAGATGCGGTAACGATGTTCTGAATACGCAATCACCTAAGGGTGATGAGGATGTCCATGAAACCTCAAGTCTGTAAAGAGGAGCATTTGGCTTTGGGGAAGAACGCAGCAGAGGATCAACATGGTCACTAGAGCTTCCAAAAAGCAATAAGCAATGGGAAAAAGTACTTTCCCAAACCCTCAATGGGTACTTTTTAATAGCGCTTATCTGAGAAGTCTATATATACCCCAAGGATTCCCAGAGCAGATTCCTAGTCTACAGAAGGTAGTCTAGGTCAGGGGAGAAGCAAATTATCACTCTGGATGCATTTTTCTTGCTTGGAGATTCCTAATATTCCTTTAAAAGCAGTCTAGACAGTGTGTACTAGGAAAGGCTTTCCTTCTTGGAAGCAGAAAACCAGAGTTCTTCTAGGTTATCCTATTTGGAAACCACCAAGGTAGAGTTAAAAGAAACTCAAAAATCCCAGGGAATTCTCTAGCGGTCCAGTGGTTAGGACTCTGCACTTTCACTGCTGAAGGTGCTCGTTCAACCCCTGGTTGGGGAACTAAGATCCCACAAGTCACGCAGTGCAGCAAAAACAACAACAAAAAAACAAAACTCAAAAACCCCATTCTGGGTCAAACTAATGGCCCATCCAACTCAGCACTGGCAACCAACTTATGCCCATTCTTCATATGTGACAAGCTTCTAGCACAGAGAGTATTTATCACCCAAATACCACTGACACATATGCTCCATACTGCTGACAGTTAGAACTTCCTAAGGACCATAGGTCCCTTTCCCTTTCTGGTGCTGCTAGGGATTTTCTTCCATTCTGATGTAGCTCTTACTCTACTGTCAAAAGCTGGCAACAAAAGAGGAAAGAAAAAATTCTGCCTTTCTACTTCTGTCATCTACACTTCCCTACCCAATCATCTTCTGTTTTCCACACCTAAGCAGGCTTCAAAAGGGAGGAGGAAAAGAAGAGAAAATTCCATCGCTGCTCATCTCCATTAACTCTTGTAAGCTTCCACTGCTACTTTCCACACCCCAAGTCCCTAACCTCGTATGATATCCTTCAGGCCTCAACCAGTTACTTGCTCTCTACCCATTAAAGTTGCCACATCATTTTCACAGGAATGTGTGCTTCATCTTTAATAACTATTTCACAAGATGAAGTATTAGAACATAACTCTTTCATAAGCTGGAGACAATGACCATTCCTGACAATAATCCCATCAGGTGTTATGTGGGAAAGGAAGGCTGGAGTTCTCTAATCCCAACCTAAAAAGATCTTATAAGGTATCCCAAACAACTCTGGCTTCACCTGTAAGTTTAAAATACCTTCTGCCATTCATAAAATGTTTTCTAAATTATTTATATTTTCATACTCTTAGAGTAAAAACTTCTATGTATTTATCACCAGCAACTAAAACAAAACATGCGATTGTTGTAAAGATATAAATGGGATAGTGCCCCTTAGATTTAATTGATAAGATTCATAGGAAAAATAAGCTTCAAAATAATGAAAATGAAAATCCTTTCATTATTTTGAATACTTCAATCCTTACCATTCTTTCCTTCTCTAAATTGGAAATTCCTTATCTCTACAGCCACATATATAAAGGTCATCTAATGTTCTATTCATACTGCCCAAACATACAATATCACAAACTCTGTTGTGGGTTTTCTAGTATATCACATTTTAGTTTCAGATGAGCCCAGCTTTGCTCTTGCAGTTCCCACCACTCAGGTGAAACATGAAAGTTGTTGGTACAGTGCCTTAGAAATTAAGAAGGAATGGTGGAGCTTTTCTGCCGTAGTCCTGAGTGGTTTCTGTCAAAATGGGCAAGTTCATGAAACCTGGGAAGGTGGTGCTGCTCCTGGTGGGTCATCATGAAGAACACTGATGATGGCATCTCGCTATCCCTGCAAAGTGATGGCTACCACTGGCAAGAAGAAAATCGCCAGGAGGTCAGAGATCAAGTCTTTTGTGAAAGTTTATAACTATAATCACTTCATGCCCACAAGGTACTCTGTGGATATCCCCTTGGAAAAAACTGTTGTCAGCAAGCATGTCTTCAGAGACCCTGCTCTTAAACGCACGGCCCAACAAGAGGCCAAGGTCAAGTCTGAAGAGAGACCAGCAAGAACAAATGGTTCTTCCAGAAGCTGTGGTTTTAGATCTGTTTTGTTTCAGTCATTAAAAATAACTAAAAATCTCTGAGGGGAAACAAAAAGTAGGAACGGTGAAGTACTGTTAAATACCTGTGTATTTCCTCCACTGACATATAGCACAGTCGGGCTGGTGGCTCCAGTGATGAGGCGGCCCATCTCAATGTGGCCTATGCAGTGGTTAACGCCCAGCAGTGGCTTATTCCACAACTGAGCCACAGTACGGGCTACAACAGCCACAGAAACCAGTGGGGCACCCATGCCAGGACCTACGGGGACAGAAATGGGAGTGAGAATCCTATAGAGACTGGGAAAAACAGAGCCGGGGGAAGCAGGGGATGTGAAGGTTGGGTGGCGGTAGTGGTGGTAGCAGAGGTGAGCTGCAGGCTGTTTTGACCTAGCCAGGCTCCAGGTATATTCTTCCATTGTCGCCCACTCTCCCAGCCATACCTTTGGTGTAGGCAATGCAATCAATATCCTTGGAGGTTAATCCAGCCTCTGTTAGTGCCTCCTGCAGCAGGTCCAGGATAACCGTTCGGTGGTGCCTGGCAGTAGCACCTGGAAGGAATCCTAAGAGATGGACACAAGTCAGAGATCATAGAGTTTTTCTATAGAAAGGTAGGCAGCAGTCAAAACAGACGTTTTAGTGGGGCAGGAAGAGTCCCTTTCCCTTTCCTCAAGCATCCTGTCTTCTGTGTCTTCAGATATCGTCTTTCCAGCCTGTTCAGCTAGGCTAAACAGCTCTCAGAAATGCCCTTCTTCATACCCAACTCCTACTCAGGACTCAATTCAAGTGATACCTATCTCATACTTTTTGGTGATCTTCTGTGACCCTACAAACCGTGTGCATGAATTTAACACACTATATGTAACATATAACAGTTATAGCATTATAATTATCCGTACTTTTCCCAGTTTAACCATGAGCATCTAAAAGCACTGGCTATTTTATTTATCTTCACATTCTTGGTGCCCAAATGCCAAGAGTGAGTGCTAAACATACATATACATTCCTAATGAGTAACCTATCATAACATTGCCTGTTCAGGGAGGCTTTTCAGGTATATGCAAGTCAGTTGCCTTCTCCTACGTAAGCAGGTGTTTGCGGGGAGGGTAGACAAGTTACAATATAACTTACAAATAACACTTACTAAAAGTGATAATGTGTCTGGTACTTTAATTCTCAAGACCCAATGATGCAGGTATTACCATTCCCATTTTAAGAATACAGAAGTCCAAAAACAACTACTGAATATTACAAAGCCAGCCAGTTCTGTCTACACCTAAGCTGGGAGTCTTTACACTCTTTCTCATTCTAGTGTATTTTGACTGCATCTACGTTATACTATTTATCACACTGTTAATGTGAAGCTCTGTCTACATGTCCAGCTCCATAACAAGCTTATACATCTATTTTTGTAGCCAGCAGCCAGCTGACGATTAGCACGTAAAAGATGCTCAATAAAGGCTGAACGAGCTCAGAAGATCCAGGTTCAAGTGCCTGTGACTCTTCTATCCACCAAGCCTCGTGATGATAACACTGTCACATAATCTCAGAGACTCATATCAAAAACTATGAGGGGACAATGCGCTCCACACCTTTCTTCACTAATGTTTAGGAAGATGGCAGGTGATGCTGTGCGAAGAAGTGCGCCGCAAACTATAAGTTCCCTACTCCCGTACCTGTGCCAGGAGGCGTGACGTAAGTCCGCCGCGGGTTCGCCAGCACCACGCCATCCCGTACTACTCCCACGCCAATCTTGTTGGCGCTGCCTTCAAAACCCAAAACCGCCGGCATGGCTCCTAGCTACCACTGGGGCCGTGGAGCCCGCACCAGTCCGCGCTGAGACGCAGACTCTGGGTCGCTGAAGAAAACGAGTCGGTGGCTGTTAAGGAGGAGCACGCACCGGATCAGATACCAAAGAATTCCCGCTGGTAGCGCGCCGGCGCCAGCCCCAGCCCCAACCCCTGTCGTCACGGCGACCCATCAAGGCCCCTTCGAGGACCTGTTCTCTTAACTGCCAGGAACACTGAGTCGGCATCTGCTCCTTAAATTCCTATCCGTTCCTCTGCCTCTCTCCCATGGTCCAGCCTAGCCTTCTTCACTGATTTTGTTCTCTCTTACACAGCTCTGGGATCTCCGGTCAAGGTGGCAGAAGGAGTCGTGATTCTGGCATAGCGATGAACAGCCCAAGAATGGAGGAGTGGGGCCTTCAGTGCCCCGGAGTCACGGGGAAGGGTGGGAAGGCTGAGCTTTCAGTCACGTGGTACAAACAGACCAATCACCCGCATTCCTCCGCCACTGGCGGCGCATCTCACATCACGTGACCACGCCAGTTACCCACGTGGGGGCACATCGTGCTCCATTCTTTGTGCTGAGTTAAGGAGGAGCCAGGCTGCGATCCAAGCAGGTCAGCTACAGGGTTGTTGTTGTTTTGCCCATAGTAGGGCCTTCTCTGGACTTCTGATCGGCAGGCCTAAGTCGGGATTCTTAATTAAGTCCGTCGATTGGCTGGAGGCCCGATCTCGTGAGGAGGGTAGGAGGCACTATGAAATGATCTAGTCTTGAGGATGAGGGGCTGAAAGGCCGATGGTGCACTGAGGCGGGAAAAGAATTCAGAGATAATACGGTTTGAAAGGCGGGACTTGGTGCGGGGGCGCCCGAGGGGGGAGTCTTCCCCAGCCCTAGCTGGTTTCACTACTTCTTTGCGTCTGTAGGCAACGCGATAAATATACTGCTTCGGTGGGCGACGTGGAACTGGTGCAGAAGGGTGTTTGTTACAGTGATGCCGAAACGTGGGAAAAAGGGAGCGGTGGCAGAAGACGGAGAAGAGCCCAAGATTGGTAAGAGAATGAAATAGGCCCATCTCCCTAGAGGCTGCGATGGGGATGTCTATAATTCCCTTGATGAACGGGAGGTACGGACCGACTGTATACTCATTTTTGCAGTTTGCGAAGAAGTCGCGGCAACTGCAGGCTCTCGGTGGATCTATAGTTAACTGCGGATCAAAGTTGGATACCGCCAACTTATATCATTGTGTATTACTTATTTTATAGAGCCAGAGGCCAAGAAGAGCAAGGCGGGAGCAAAAAAAAATGAAAAAGAGGCAACAGGAGAGGGGGCAGTCATGTATGAGGACCCCCCAGATCAGAAAACCTCACCCGGTGGCAAATCAGCCACACTGAAGATCTGCTCCTGGAATGTGGATGGGCTTCGAGCCTGGATTAAGAAGAAAGGTTTAGATGTGAGTGGAATTAAGGGGAGGGGGGTACCGATCTTGGGGTTTAATCACCTTTTCCCATTTTAGTTCCTAGCACTGTCGTTTTCTTGTGGCAGAGATACAAGGTTTTCACCAAGTCATACCACTTGTATTTCTTTTCTTTTTATAAATTTATTTATTTTTGGCTGCGTTGGGTCTTCGTTGCTAAGCGGGGGCTTTCTCTAGTTGTGGCGAGCGGGGGCTACTCTTGGTTGTGGTGAGCGGGGGCTACTCTTGGTTGTGGTGCGTAGGCTTCTCACTGCGGTGGCTTTTGTTGCGGAGCGCGGGCTCTAGAGCGCAGGCTCAGTAGTTGTGGCGCACGGGCTTAGTTGCTCCGCGGCACGTGGGATTTTCCGACCGGGGCTGGAACCCGTGTTCCCTGCATTGGCAGCCGAATTCTTAACCACTGTGCCACCAGGGAAGCCCCCAGGGAAGCCCCCCCAATTGTATTTCTTAAATGCCATTCCACCAGTTCCACTGCCATTGTTTTATTTAATGTCCTCATCTTTTTCCTAGCATGTCAGAAAAACCTTGTTACTGGACTTGCTCCATTTTATTTCCTGCATATCCAACATTTAAATAACTACTTAAAAAATCTTAGCTGGCTATCCACTGCCTATAGGGAAAAACCCAATCTTCTCAGTGTTGCATGGAACACTCTTTCTTGTCTCCCCTGCCACTTATGTAGTTTATAACTTCAAATACTGTGTTGCTAGACTTATACTCCTTCTGCAGAGACTGTGTCTTATTTATTTATTTATTTATTTATGGCTGCATTGGGTCTTCGTTGCTGCACGCGGGCTTTCTCTAGTTGCGGTGAGCAGGGGCTTCTCTTTGTTGTGGTGCACGGGCTTTTCATTGCGGTGGCTTCTCTTCCTGCAGAGCACGGGCTCTAGGCCCACGGGCTCAGTAGTTGTGGCACACGGGCTTAGTAGCTCCGCGGCATGTGGGATCTTCCCGGACCAGGGATGAACCCATGTCCCCTGCATTGGCAGGTGGATTCTTAACCACTGTGCCACCAAGGAAGTCCCTCACCTGTGTATCTCTAGTACTTGGCACATAGATTCTTCAGTAAATGTCTGCTGAATTGATAATACTTTTTCTACCTTTCATTTCGCTCACAGTGGGTAAAGGAAGAAGCCCCAGATATCCTGTGCCTCCAAGAGACCAAATGTTCTGAGAACAAACTACCAGCTGAACTTCAAGCACTCTCTGGACTGTCCCATCAGTACTGGTCAGCTCCTTCAGACAAGGAAGGGTACAGTGGTGTGGGCCTACTCTCCCGCCAGTGCCCACTCAAAGTCTCCTATGGCATTGGTGAGACCCTGGTGATTCCTAAAGCCCAGCTCTTCCAAACCAATTGCTGATATCCCACTCCAGCCCCAATTCTTGATCCCTTTATTCTTTGCTTTCCCTTTCTTCAACTTCTTTTTGCTAATTGTTTCATCGTTTCTGTAGGTGAAGAGGAACATGATCAGGAAGGCAGAGTGATTGTGGCTGAATATGATGCATTTGTGCTGGTGACAGCCTATGTACCTAATGCAGGCCGAGGTCTGGTGCGCCTGGAGTACCGGCAGCGCTGGGATGAAGCCTTTCGCAAATTCCTGAAAGGTTTGGCTTCCCGCAAGCCCCTTGTGCTATGTGGGGACCTCAATGTGGCTCATGAAGAAATTGATCTTCGCAACCCAAAGGGAAACAAAAAGAATGCTGGCTTCACTCCAGAAGAGCGTCAGGGCTTTGGGGAATTGCTGCAGGCTGTGCCACTGACTGACAGTTTCCGGCACCTCTACCCCAACACGGCCTATGCCTATACCTTTTGGACATACATGATGAATGCGCGATCCAAAAACGTTGGTTGGCGCCTTGATTATTTCTTATTGTCTCACTCTCTGTTGCCTGCTTTGTGTGACAGCAAGATCCGTTCCAAGGCTCTGGGCAGTGACCACTGTCCCATCACCCTATATCTAGCACTGTGACACCTCCCCCAAATCACTCTGAGCCTGGGAAATAAGCCCACTAAACTAGCTTTAAACTTCTTACCCCCAAGCTTTAAAAACTGCTCTCTAGAGAAATCTGCACTGTTATTTTCCTTCTAAACTGAATCCTTTAACCAGGCTTCAAGAAACAGACTTAAGTTCTCCACGATTTGTGTGTGTGTGTTGGGGGGGGGGGTTCTTTTTTTTTTTACATTAAACAAAACCTACTGATGACTTCCTTTGAACTGTCCATGTGAAAATAAAGAGTCATAGTTTCAGCCTTGCTGTCTTTGTATTCTACCCCTTTGTGGGGCTACAAATTCCCCTCATCCTTTCATACACACAGATTTAACAACTGGAAAAGAGTAGAGTCATGACCTTATTTATTTACAAGCACAGGATGAGTCCCTAACCTCCCCCATGACAGAGCAACCCTACCCAGCCCAGTTAAATACTGCAACTGGGGGGTAAGGTTGAAAAGGAGGAATTATGGGAAATACAGGACTAGGGGACCATACCCCACATTAAATAGTTATATATACATCGGTTCCTGTGGTTCTGTACAGAGCAGCGGCTGACCCCGCCCCCAGAGGACGTGGAATGGGGGAGAGGAGACTGAGGGTGCTGAGACCAGAGCCAGCCCCTGATGAAGTGCAATAGCAGCAGCAAGGTCCTAATGGTGCACAAGAGGGAGGGAGACCCCCAGGGCTACCCACCCCCACCCTGCCCTGGAATGTGTAAGGGACAGGAATGGCTCTCAGGGAGCATATAGGAAGGACAAGGCTAGAACCGTCTTTTAGGACCCAGGTTTAGGGGAAACTTTCCGCCTACTTCACCCTAAACACAGCAACCACTGGAGGAAAGCAGATGGCCAGCAGTGGTTTTACTTATTCCTCCAAACCTAGGTGAGGGCCTGGTTCCTTCCTACCTCTCCGCAGGGAAAAGGAAGGCAGCTGCTTGGCTCCCCTTATAGAAGCCCAGGGAGCCTTTTACCATCACTCCCTTTAGAGTGTCACTGTCCCCACCTGGATGGGGCCAGGCAGTCTGTGGGTCATCGTGGGGCTCAGGAGAAGTTCTGGACAGGGTGGCTGACCTTCATACAGGCCCAATAGAGGGCCCGGCCCAAACACAGCACAGCCAACAGGATGACAAATGCCCAGGCTGCATAGATGCCTCCGTATCGTTGTGCATGCTTCCACGTGCCAAACTGATGAAGAAGAAAAAGGAAGATGAGGTTACTGTTGATCTCTCACCACTTTCTAGGAGCCCTAGTAACAGTAACATGGAACTCAAGCTTCAGTCTCTGTCCCCTATCCACATGCAGCCACCTTCAGGGACCTTTTAAAAGGCCCAGCTGTCTAGTCCCCTCCACTAGGCAGGAACATACTCAAACAATCCCAGACATCTGTCAGTTTTTCTTCATGTCTGACAACTGAGCCAGGTTTCCTAATAGCAACTCAATCTAAGCTACTGCTCCATTGTTCTATCCTCTGCATAAAGAAGATAGCTGTTTTCTACTCTGATAGTAACAATGAAGACCATTTATCAGTCTCCTTCAACTTCAGTTCATCTATACGTTAAAACAAGACAAACAAAAACACTGTTTCTTTCACTTCTTTTTAGGATAGCCATTTCCCCAATCTTAGCCTACGGAGACGAGGCTGCAGAATGAAAGGGGTTGGATCAAGGTTACTCACAGCAAGGCCAGTGGCAGTGACTGCCAAGAGTAAGCCAAGCAAGAAGCAGCAGATACATCTCTTTCGTGGATATCTGCGCCCAATAGATGACCTGTGGGGAGGCAAACAAAAATGGATACTTGCAATGGCCCTGTAGCTTTTACTCTATTCACTACCCAGCTCAACGACGCCGCTCTCTAATCACTCACACTTTCCTGCAGTGAGGGCAACGGGCCAAGGTTCGGTCTGTGAACTCTGTCCACTACGGAGAAAGGAAAAGAGAAACCAATTAATAGTAGAAGAAGGGTCATCTTCAATGAGAGCCCTGGGGCAGTGGAGTCTGGGAAATGGGTCCTCATAAAACAGACCTTTTCAGGATTCATTATCATGACTCAGAAATATATTCATGACTACTTCTCTGCTGCCCACCCCCCGCCCCCCAGGGCTTCCCAATACCTCTCCTCACCAGAAAAGTATTCTTGCAATGTCCACAGATGACCCTGACACCCACAGGTTGTGGTTCTGGACTCAAAGGTCCCGGATGCACAGGCCCCAGGTTGATGATTCTTTTGCTGTACAGGAGAAAAAGACTATGTTTTAAAAGTTTTCAATCCTAAGGATCCCTACATTATTCCTCCTTTACATCCCCCACTCCCTGACTCTAAGTCCCTCTACTTCTCTGTACATTTAAGATACTCTGCGCCCCCAGCCCCACCCCAGAGAATCCCTGAGGAAGAGCATCGCTTAAACTTCAGGCCTCTAATTTCCCTTTTACCTCAGGATAATTCACCCAGTCTCTGAGACTCTCCATCTTCCTAAAGGACACCACTTTTCTCCCAATCTTTTTATTGAGAGATGAGAAAGATGGCTATAACATTCTAGAGGCACAACAGTCCTTAGCTTTTTCTCCTTCTAAATAAACACCAGGCTCTCTCACCTTTACATTCTCGATAAACATTCACCCTTTTTCGGCTTTCCGATTTTCCCCACTAATGCCCTTCCCCAAATTATCCCTCTCACCAGTATGGCCGAGGGCAGGCGATCCGCTGGGAAGTCACTTTGCAGATAAGGAGACAGTTGCAGGGGCATCGAACATATTTTTTCCCTGGGGGTGCATTCTTGATTGGCTAGAGAATAATGGGGACATCGGTAAGCAAACCTCTAATCCCAATCCCTTCCACTTCCTCCAAAAACACCTTCTGAGGAGAGATCAGAGAGATAAAATCTTAGCCAGGACAGAGAAATGAAAGGCATATAACATGAGATTTGCAAATGAAAACTAAGCTTAAGTATCCAAGATAGGTATGAAGGTGAGGGATGGGAAATATTAGCTTTGGTGAGTGGCTTCTGGGGAAATGGCTGTGTGAGACTCCTGGAACTGAAACCTGGGTTTCATCAAGAGCACTTGGCTAACGCCCGAAGGTCAGGGTCTAGAATCAAGGGATCAAAAAGAGGATCTAGGAAACAGGGCCCATTTCACAGATTTGTATAACTCACAGTGGCTTCATTGCAGACGCCACATTTGACTACATGTTGATGCATCTTGCCTTCCACGTTGATGAGAGACTGGCAGACTCTGCACGTGATCATGGGAGCACTCCCACTGTCCGGGCTGGTCAGGGGTGAATAGGGGGGTGGGTCCTCCCCGGGCAACACGGCTGGGTGTCCCTCGGGGAACGGGGGAAATGCTGGAGAGGAAGGTAAAAAGAAGGGCTGGCATCAGTTGCAGACACCCTCACTGATGCTACACGGAGTAAGGCAACTCTTGTTGGTCCTCAAGCCTTCTGACAAGCTCAGCGGGATCTTATGATCAGTGCTTCGATCAGATTCCTCAGAACCCCCTTCCGCTCCGAAGCTCCGGTCGCGATTGCGGAGGGAAGGAAGCCTCCCCCGGTCACAGGTGCAACAGCTCCGCACCTGGCGCTTGGGCCCCGCCCCCGCCCTCGGTCCCGCCCCCTGCTCCTCTCAGAGTACCCCCGGGAACACCTCGGACCCGCCCCGTCTTACCCTGGGGCGGGGCATGTTTACCGGCTCCGTACGGTGGTGCGGAGGGGGTCAGGCCTCCCCCGGGCCCAGCCCCACTCCCGCCCGGCCCCACTAATCCGTTGCCGCCGGCGCCACCGTCGATGGGCTCAGAGAGCAGCGGGGATCGCTCTCCATCTGCCGCCATGGCCTCCACCGCCGCCTCCCGCTTTGGCCAAGGATCCGGCTCTTCGCCGCTGCCGTCGCCGCAGCCACCGCCGCCGCTACCGGGTCCCCAGGGCGCCTGCGCGCCGCGCGGCCAGCTCGCCCCGCAACCAATGGCCTGCCCCGCCCCGTTTCGCCCCACAGCACTTGATAGGCTATCCCCGCCCCCGTCGTGCTATTATTCGCGGAGACAAACCAATTTCTGGTCCTGTGAAGGCAGCTCCTATTTTCCATTGGGGAGCGTGGCGCCATCGTCAACTGTCACATGACTTTCAGGACGCCGCTGGGCCTGCAAAAACTGCACGTGACGAGAAGTTCTTCGAGCTATTGGAAGCGTGGCCCATCGCGCTACCTCCAGACCAGGAGGTGGGGCAGGGCTGCTTCAGCTCACTGGTGTTTCAGGAAGCCGCCGGTCCTCTGTCAGTCGCCCAGAGCGGGCGCATAGTCATTGCTCCTCATTAGTCCAAAAACATCACTAAAAGATTTTTCTACTCTTTGAGGTTATAATTGGCCTCTCATTGGCTGGAGGCTTCCCTTCCCTGGTCCTGCGATCCTTGGGGCGCAACTTTATTGGCCCGAACTTAGAGCCAGAACCTGGGGGCGTGGCTCAATGAGCTGCAGTGAAAGCGTGAGGGAGTTTGGGCTGTTGTAAGCACCGGGAGTAGGAACGGTAGGCAATAGTTAGCCACTCTACTCAAAGGAATACCTGTAAAAAGTCAGAGTGAAGATGTGTCAGGAGGAAATGGATTAAAACGTTAAGATTTTCACCCCAGGCTTTCTCACTGAAGTCACTTCTGGAACAGGACACAAGACCGGCTTCTCCAGGAAGCTGCCTTGCAGACCCCACCCTCCCACCATCCCTGGTTAAATTATGAAAGCATCTTTGTATGAGTCTGTCTCTATCGCTACAAGGATGTCTCATGATTTAACTCAATTTTGTGACCCCCAATTATAAATATATATGTATGATAAGAGTTTTTTGACTGAGTTACCAATCAAGTTCAAAGAGATTTTAGTCACCTTATATGGCATAAGAGACAGTCTTTAGACCTGTCTCTGCTTTGCCGCCAGCCGGGAGACTGCTAATGGAGGTTATTCTGACAAATATTGGAAAAGATCTTAAGCAGCTCAAACATTTGAACATACAGCCAGGACTTCCCAGGTGGTGCAGTGATTAAGAATCCACCTGCCAATGCAGGGGACCCGGGTTCAATCCCTGGTCCGGGAAGATTCCCACCTGCCGCAGAGCAACTAAGCCCGTGTGCCACAACTACCGAGCCCACGTGCCACAACTACTGAAGCCTGCGCGCCTAGAGCCCGTGCTCCGCAACAAGAGAAGCCACCGCAGTGAGAAGCCCGCACACCACAACAAAGAGTAGCTTCCACTCGCCGCAACTAGAGAAAGCCTGCGTGCAACAATGAAGACCCAAGGCAGCCAAAAATAAAATAAATAATTTTTTTTTAAATTAAAAAAAAAAAAAAAAAAACATGAACATACTCCAAGCTACAAAAATCCCCAATATCCTCCTCCCCCAGCTAATATGAATGACTGCTACTTCTTTACGTATTAGAGCTTTAGCCTCTATCTGGTCTTCTGTCCTTCTAGACAAAATGTATTAGATACCCAATCATAGAATTACTCTACTTCCTGACAGCATTCAATCCAGAGCAAAATCCCATTTCCTTAAACCCTTTCAAAATCTCTTAACACAAGCCCATTTCTATAATAAGTTCTTTCTAGCACCCTCTTACTGACAACACCTCAGTTTTTCATGGCTTGTGCTTTCCCCTCACTGCACCAAGTAATAACCAAATTAAAAAAAAAAAAAAAGTCCAGAAAAGTCGAGGTCTTCTGACTTATGGTTTCTTTTCTTTTTTTTTTTGGCTGCATTGTGCAGCATGTGGGATCTTAGTTCCCCAACCAGGGATTGAACCTGTGTCCTCTGCATTGGGAGCGTGGAGTCTTAACCACTGGACCACGAGGGAAGTCCCTGACTTATGATTTAATGCTTTTGCACTCACATCATCTACTAGGCATATCGAAAAGGGCAGAAGTGCAGAGGTGGCAGAATGCATGGTATCTGGGATGGAGCCCTTTTGATGCTCAATACCTGGCACATAGAAGTTGCTTGATAAATGACTATTAAATTAATTAATTAATTACCTTAAGCCCTATCTTGAGGGAAATTTGTGTACTGAGCAACACTGTCAGCTGTAGTCCCAAGCTGGGTGGATATTCAGCTGGGATACTCCAGTGTGGCTGGTATCAGTTTATGGCTGGCATTTGTTCTGATTGGTTGGCTCCTGTACTATACAGGTAAATAATTTCAATGTTACCCCCGGTACCAGGTATCTTACTTATGGGATGGGGGCTTCTCACATAGACTGAGAAAAATCAGGCTATGGAGGTGTATTTGTTTGCTAGGACTGCCATAATAAAATATCACAGACTGGGTGGCTTAAACAATAGAAATATATTTTCTCACAGTTCCGGAGCATTGAAGCCCAAGATCAAGGTGTCAGCAGGCCTCTGTCCTTGGTTTGCAGATAGCCGCCTTCTCCATTGTGTCCTCACAGGGCCTTTTCCCTGTGAGCACACATCCCTGCTGTCTCTTCCTTTTCTTATAAGGAATTAGGGCCCCTTATGACCTCATTTAACCTAATTATCTCTTTAAAGGCCCTATCTCCAAACATAGTCACTTTGGGGTTAAGGGATTAGGGCTTTAACATATGAGTTTTGAGATAGTCCCTAAGAGTCCATAACAGGAGGATATAAAGAAAGACACTGCAAAGCTTTGGAAGGATTTTTTCTTCAGGCTTCCAACCAAGTGGTAACTATCACACCGTGTAGATGGCAGAGAATGGGGCTGGAGACATCTGCTGGGCTTCTGCCACCCAGGGTCCCAATTTGATTTCTCTTTCCACATACCCTATTTCTTCTCTACCCTTTCCTGAAGTGGTAGTTTGCCACCCGTGTGAAACCAACACAGTCCCTTAGTCCATTTCCAGGGCAAAGAATGTTTTTGGTAATGTGCAGAGTGAATTAACCAAGATGAGGTGTATGGGCGGTTGGATGGAGTGGGGTAGGGTGTGGTCTAGTTTTAAGGGATTATTTCTCTTTATCACTCTGCACCTTTGTTCCCTTCTGTTTTATGTCCTTTCCGTGCCCCAGTGCTTTGCCCCTTCCTTTAGGGTGTAGTCAGCTTCTCTATCTGGGGATTGATCTGTTAGGTCAGTCTGTTTATCTTCACTCTGTTCCTGCACTGAATGAGGCACAAATAGGGATCTCACACAGAGAAGAGAAATGAAAGTGATCCTTTTACCCGGGGGGACTAAACTAAAATAACATTTTAGTTTCAGGAATTGGAGAAAATGGAAGGTCAAAGATTCTTGGTGATGGTGGGGTAGGTATTTAAATAGGAGAACAACTATCTTGTGGTCTAGAGAGAATGAGAAATTTCAGTTGAGAGGGCAGGAATAAAATAGGTTTCCTGCCTAAAAAATCCTGAGAGGCTGAGCCTCCTTCTATAAATGTTGCCATTGGGAGTCACTATCTCGAGATATCTTCCCACTCCATAAGCCAATACTTAGTGACTTAGAAACTGCCACTTCCACTCTTCAGTTTCCTTGATATTGAGCATGGAAGATGGGTGTGTTACTGCATGTGTGCCTGGACATGGGAGTGCTTCAGACCTTCAAAGAGGGGTGAGAAGAAGATAGAAAAAGGGTAATAAGGCAGTAATGAGCTATAATCACCCTAAAGTTGATAATTGTTTGGTTCCTGACTACAGGAACCGTACAAGTACGGAATAAAACAGAGTTCCAGCTTTGTAAAATGTGGAGACTGGGGAGCAGTGACTAGAAAAGGTAAGAATAGTGTTGTGCACTGTTCTTTCTGTGATGATTGAAATGTTTCTATGCTTTGCAATGTGGTAGCCACTAGCCACATGTAGCTTTTGAGCAGTTTAAATGTGGTTAGTATAACTAAGAACTGAATTTTTATTTTTTATTTTATCTTTTAATTTTATTAAATTGAAATACCCATATTTGCCTAGTGGCTTCTGTTTTAAACAATGTAGGATTAGAGTTGCTGTTGATGGGCTGGGCGTACCTCTAGTTTTTCTTCTGATCCAATTCATGGTTAGGTGGGTCTAGAGAAATCAAAAAGGAAAAGAGACAAAGGGGAAAAATAATAATAGTCAATATTTACTGTGTACTCACTATAATTCCAGGCACTTATCTAAACATTTAACTGGCATTTTATATAATCCTCGCAACAAGAGTAAGTACTATTATTATCACCATTTTACAGATGAGAAAACTGAGGCATAATGAGATTTTTTTTTTTTTTTTTTACTTGCTTTGGATCACACAGCTGGTAGGTAAGGGGTGGAGATGGAATTCATTCACAGGTAGTTTGATTAGAGTCCACTCGTTTACACTACACAGATTCAGGAATGAGGTGGCAAGGAGTGCCTGGGGCCACAGTTCCCATACTCTGTGCCAAGGGGCAAATTCACAGGAGTACCGTGGGATATTTAAAATTTTTTAAGGGAAACACAGCAATATTTGACATCTCTTGTATACTATGTGAACTGCTAGCTCAAGGTAGTTCACAATTTGAACATTAGATTGTGCTACATTGGGACCTCCCTGGTGGCGCAGGGGACACGGGTTGGAGCCCTGCTCTGGGAAGACCCCACGTGCCACGGAGCAACTAAGCCTGTGTGCCACAACTACTGAGCCTGCGCTCTAGAGCCCGCGAGCCACAACTACTGAGCCCACGTGCCACAACCACTGAAGCCTGAGCGCCTAGAGCCCGTGCTCCGCAACGAGAGAAGCCACTGCAATGAGAAGCCCACGCACCTCCAGGAAGCGTAGCCCCCGCTCACCGCAACTAGAGAAAGCCCACGCGTAGCAACGAAGACCCAACGCAGCCAAAAATAAATAAATAAATAAATAAATTTATAAAAAATAAAAAAAGACTTGCTACATTCCTTTTGATGACAAAATATCTTTGCAAAGCTGGATTTTAGGAGGTCGTCTGATAAAAAAAGTAAGTACTGTGTGGAAATCAGCACGGAACAGGAAATGAGGGTAGTAGTGCTGGACTCCAAGGTTTGAGAAGTCGGGCAGTGCCCAACAGGCACACACATTCCATTAGTAACTATTTGTGCTTATTTAAGAAAAAAACAAAAAATAGTTTTTCTTTCAACTTGTCTGTATTATGTTTTTCAAATCGTTTCTAAGTTGTTAGGCACCAACTACCTAAAAAGCAAAACTCTTAGGTATTTCTTCTGACCTAGGGGTGCTGTGAAAAAATTTCTGAGTTCCTAAGTGCCCTATAAACTAAGAAACTGGGAACCTCTGGACTGGGGTATTGCAAACAGATCAAAATGGAGTATGGAGACTTGGCTTGAGATGGCGTAAAGAGAAATAATAGACATTTAATAGACATTTCATATATATGATCATTAAGTATTTGCTGTATGCCAGTGTTCACAATGCCCTAGATACACACACACATACACACACACACATATACACACACACACACACGGAACGCCTAAATCTACCCTTTAAAGGTAAAAATCCTGTGAGGAAAGCAATGAGAGATGTAAACAAACCAAGGTTAGAGGTAGGATGGGACCCAAGGGCTTGATGCAATCTGGAACCTGGGCCCTTCTGTTGGATAGACCACTAAGATGTGTCCTGAGGAGGCCTGCTAGGCCTCATAGGGTAATTCATAGGGCCATTGGTGAGTCCGAGATTAAAAAGATTGGGGGTCCAAATGATTGTTCAGAAGCTTGGTTGCTGAACTTGAATTCAGAATAAAGTATATTGTGTGGTTCTGAAGGTTATGTGACCCTGGCCAAGGTGCAATCTGGTAAACTGTCCTTGCCTTTCATATAGCAGTACATTTCTTTGGTGCCCAGAATGTTTATATATTCTGTAGGCTCCTCCCTACATGACATAGGAGAAACACTACAGAAGATTGAGCCTTGTCCCTCAGTTTTCCTTTTGTAGATATATTGAAGATCATCTACACTTACTTTAGACAGAGTTAAAATTAATTAAGGGAATTCCCTGGTGGTCCAGTGGTTAGGACTTAGTGGTTTCACTGCCGAGGATCAGGGAACTAGGATCCCACAAGCCTCCCCGCAAGGCCAAAAAAAAAAAAAAAAAAAAATTAATTGATGAAGTTTGTGCTTTCTTAGATGTAATTATGTTCTACTCTTGTTTTTTGTGTAAACTGGATTGGATTTGAGGTGTTTAAAAAGAAACTTTCAGCAATCAAATATTGATAGACATTACCCTTGGGCTGATTTTTTACTTATGACTGAACTTACCCATCATTCAAAATCATGCTTTCAGTGTCTCAATTGTACAGAGTCACATTACTAAGGTGAAACTTTACCTGTAGATCACCCTATTGTTACCTTTGCTAAAATTACTGGATGAATAAGGATAATAATAATAATAATAATCCAATAATAACAATAAACTGTTCATTTGGCACTGTGCTCAGTTCTTTATATATGTTATTTTTGTGTTTACATATATTGTCATTACTCTTGTGTCCCTAACACTAGAACAGTTCTGGTACATAGTTGATGCTCAATAAGTATTTGTTACATGAATGAGATAGAAACGGGGCTGGGAAACAGTGGTTTGGGCCATGGTGTTGGGTAACGCAGCAAGCAGGAAAGGTTAGAGCTCAGGAGGGTGGAAATAGGTGGAGGATTCCAATAGCTAAGCAAGGACAATTTGTGATTTGATGTGAATTTGGTTAAAATTGTAGAAGTTGAGGCAGAAAATAGCTAAATTCTTACAAAGACGTTATGCTGCGTAGTTCTGTTACAGGAATTTTCATTTAGGGGAAAAATCCTTCTGTAATTCTCTGAATTCCTTGGATCAAGTATCGTGTAAATCAAGGGTCTGTCTGCATTTCCCTATCCCATCCCCACCCTATCCCCATCCTTTGTCTGTGTCAAGGATCCAGGAATTGTGTGTGTGTGTGTGTTTTCCAATAAAACTTTATTATAGGTTACAATTCTTTGTAAATACTACTGTTTCGTATTTATATAACAATTTTTTTAGATATCCATAATAATGAGTAAAGAATGTATGGAAGTAAGTATTCTATGAATAACTTATAATTTGGGGAATACTGGGGAAATTCCTGGAAATTCCTATTTCTCATTCCCAAATCCCAAAGCTTAATATCTATAGGGAATTTGGAAACACCTGGAGAAGGGGATTTGCTGCATCCTCCTGCGAGGATCCTGGGATTCTTACCCGCAGAAATTTTTCTTCTCCTCATCTGGGCCTGGATTTAGACCCCTTATATGTTCTCCCATATCCTGTAACCTCCAGAGCAGCATTATTGCTAGAGTCGACCCTTTTTCTTTGCCCAGGAAGCAACTCAGACACAGGCTCACTTAATTTTATTCTGGGTTTGCACCACGTAAGGTTTAAATTTTTCTCTTTTCAAATCTCTCATGATTTGCTGTGGACACAACCAGGAATGGGGTTACAGGTAGATGGTTCGGGGGCTCTCCTCCCGACTTCTACCCTCTTCCCTCATAGGCTTGCGTGCCGGAAACTCCGGAACTGCAGTTAGAAATGGGTGCAGAGGCGAAATGCTGGATGCTCCTACCCCTCCCCCGCGGTGGGTAGGGTGAGGGTCGAGAAAGGTACTGCAGCTGGGAAGACCTCAGATTAGGTTTACACCCTAGCCTCCGGCGATTGAGTCTGGGCGTGTCACCATGGAGACGGGGCCAGCCGCGTACTCGCCTGCCATTGGCTGGGACTCCGGAGCTGGTGATATAAGCCAGCGCGGTGCAAACAATGCGCTGTGTGGATCGTACCCGGTGACTGGCGGTAGCTCCGCTCAGTGGAGTAGGTCTGAGCGGAGAAGGGCAAACTGATCGAGAGGGCGTCGGCGGGACCATGGACAACGGGTGAGGCGGGCACCAGGCCCAGGGAACCCCGGAGGCCTCTGGGGAGGGGAAATGGCTGTCATCGAGAACTGGAAACCCAGCACTCTGGGCCCCGAGGGGGCGAGGAGAGGGAGCGAGTGCCCCGGGGATGCAGAGAGGCCTGGCTCGGAGCCCAGCGTCAGGGGCAAGGCGGCAGAGCAGTGGGGCGGCCAGCGCTGGCAGGGGCGCGCGCGGGAATCGAGCAGGGGTGGCGCCACCAGAGCAGGAAGGGGACAGGTTAGTAGACCGTAGACTACTCGCAAAAGGAGCCGGTGTGTGTGTGTGTGTGCACGCGTTGCGATGTGAGTGTAGAGGGAGCGTACTCCCCCACCCACATACAGGGAAGAGGTCTTTTCAACCCATGTGCTCGTCACAGATTCCCATTCTAGAGTCTAGGTAAAGCCCTGAGGTACTTTTGGCGCCCATATCTAGAGTTCCTCCTTCAGAAGAGAGATTGCTCACGTCCCTCGACAACGCCTCTCTTTCCTCCAAGGTGGAGGCTCAATTCAGTTGGGGATGTCGTCTCCAAGGAGAGAAGGAAATTCTTATTCACTGAACTGAGCAACAGATCCTGCCTACTCCCCCCACTTCACCTTTGAAAACCCTTATTTCGGCTTTGGTCCTTGAAATCCCAGCCCAAGTCTCCAGCAATAGGGATCACAGTGGCTTTTGGGTGCCCAGGGATTCAGGGCAATCTTGGGAGACTGATGGCCAATGAGGAAGTCCTGTAAGCTGTGGCTAGATGTGCTGGGTGGCCAGGGCTTCACACATATTTCATTTCCTTGGCACCTCTTGGGGATGCTACTTGATTAACTTTTACCATCTCACTGCTTCTCTCTTCATCATTCTATGACGCCGGTTCTATTGCCCCGACCCGGTCCCTTACCCAGCTACTTTTCTGAGGGTAGCCCGGTGTATTGCAAAGGCAGCACTTTTGAAGAAAGAGGTTTCCTCTGGAGGCTTTGTTAGTTGTGTTCAGCTCTGTCACACCTCAGTCGTCGTTTCCTCCCCTGCTCCGTCCTTTCTCCTTGTTTTTTCCAGATAGGTATGAGAGAATTGGACTGGAATTGTGAGAAAAATTCCCAGTTGATTCTTGGGGATGTCTGGGTTCTGTGTAAGTGTATGCCTTTAGGTCTCTGAAGGGCAAAGGACCTTGGACCTTGATGAAGAGAAGGAAAGATGGGAGAAGGCAGGGAGGAAACATGGGCAGGGGGGGAAAGCTGTAAAAGAGGTTCAAGTGCTGTGGACCTGAACCATGATTTATGGAGTCAAAGGTCTTTGGAGCTTGTTAGTAAATTTTTAATTCATTTTCAAACTGAGTCTGTAAGATAGGTGAGGCCGATTACATTCCCTTGCTTTACATTAGAGGAAAGAATTTGAAGCACAAGTTACTTGCCTAAAAAAGACAAAATTGGGACTAGAATCCCTGTTGAGTTCTGCTTCCTCAAGACCAGGATTCTGAAACCTGGTTTTTGAATCAGAATTCAAAAACTGAGGCACTTTTGTAAGAAATAGAGATTCTGGGGCCTCTCCGCATTCTGTAGGGGTGGGCTCCAGAGACTATTTTTCACAAGCTGCTGCTGAGAAACTTAGGCAGTCAGTTCTGCTCCAGCTGTTGACAACCAAAATTGTGGCCTGGGTTTGCTTTTTTGTGCAGTACCTTGTCTAGCTTCTTGGCCAACGTCTCTGTCCCCTGTCACCTTGGTACCTCAGCCAGCCTTTCTACGCTGAAGGTCATTAGTTTATGATACCCTTGGGATGGAAGTGAAACTCACCTTGGTTTTCCTTTTTTTCCTAGATTCACGTATGAAGATTATCAGAACACTGCAAAATGGCTTTTGTCTCACACCAAACACCGACCTCAAGTGGCGGTGATCTGTGGTTCTGGGTTAGGAGGTCTGAGTGACAAATTAACTCAGGCCCAGATCTTTGACTACAGTGAAATACCGAACTTTCCCAAAAGTACAGGTGCTGGCAAGGGGGAGTAGGGATAGGACTGAGGGATATTGATGGGATTCTGATGGGAGGGCAGTGCTTCTACACCCTGGCTATCCTCTATAGCATTTGACTAGAGACAACTGTTGTAACAGAGGGAAAAACCTACCAAGAATCAGAATGACTTTAGAAGGAAATTCCCCCAGTAGAAATGTTTTAGTAGGGCATGTTTATGTCAATGGTACTGTATGATGACATATTTCCTGTGCCTTAATGACTCAGCTCCTTAAAGCTCTGCAACACTTCCCCTGCACACTCTTTCCCCATACACACCATGGTCACCACATCCTCACACACCTCTCTCATTTCTTTCAGTCTGTAGCCTAAGTGGAAAGAGCAGTGCCTGTAAGCTCCCAGACAAAGTCAGGCCTTCCCTGTCCCATGTGTTCCTGCCATTCCCAATCTCCCCAGCTCTAGCTCCAGTCCTAGGGTAAGGCACACACTGGTGCACAGCAACAAATGAACACACAGACTGCCATGTTCTTGCAGACAAATACCCAGGTGATACATGAATACACAAGACTTGATTCACACTGACCCTTTGGAGGGGGAAAGGGTACCCCCTATGCACAGTGGAGTTCTGAGGATAGTGTATTCAGCATCCTAATAGCAGCCAAAAGCTCTAAGGCTGGGCTTCCGTGGTGGTCCAGTGGCTAAGACTCCACACTTCCACTGCAAGGGCGTGGGTTCAGTCCCTGGTCGGGGAAGTTCCGTCATGCTGAGGATGAGGCTTAGGGAAGGGCCAGGTGAAATAGGGCAAAGTAAAGGACAAGAGTAGTTTATTTGATTTACTTATTAATTTCTCAGATAACTAACTTCTGTTGGTTTATTTATTAATTTTTCAGATTCTACTTTCCTTCCTCTTTTCCCTGGAGAGTTAAGAGTTTTAACAGACATTTTTCATGCCCTTTGGAGCAAGACTGGGAGACCGGAGCAGGGAGGTGGGGATGGGGTTGGAGAAGGAGACATTAAAAAGTGAGAGAAGGGAGTGCAAAGTTTTCTAAGAGAGATAGTAGTGACGCTGGCTCCACCTGCCACTCCTACCCGCAGTGAGAAGGGCACTGCACTAAGTAAATGGATTAATTTTTTAAAACTTTATCAATTTACTTTTTATACTTTATTTGGGTTTCCCTAACTGTGTCACCTCTGCTCTACTACTAGTAATTTTTTTTTAAAATAAATTTATTTTACTTATTTATTTATTGGCTGTGTCAGGTCTTCGTTGCTGCGTGCGGGCTTCTCATTGCGGTGGCTTCTCGTTGCGGAGCACAGGCTCTAGGCGTGCAGGCTTCAGTAGTTGTGGCACGCGGGCTCAGTAGTTGTGGCTTGTGGGCTCTAGAGTGCAGGCTCAGTAGCTGTGGTGCATGGGCTTAGCTGCTCCGTGGCATGTGGGATCTTCCCAGACCAGGGCTTGAACCCATGTGCCCTGCATTGGCAGGCGGATTCTTAACCACTGCGCCACCAGTGAAACCCAGTAATTTTTGTATAAGCTCCTCAATCTCTGAGTATCCCTCAACTCTCCCTGTTTTTTTGGTCCCTCTCCCAGACCATCCATTCTCTAAGGGATAGGTTGGCCATGTCCATTAAAGGAGAAATGTTAGATGAGAGAAATGGTAATAATGGTTACTATGTCTGTGTGGAGAGTTATCTTTGCACTCCCATGGCCCTGCATGCCCCGTTCAGGACACGTATTCCCACAGAACTGTTTTGTGGGTCACAAAGGAGACTTGTATGGGTCCAACCTCAGCCCCTTTCCCTGTTCCTAGCCTCCTTAGGAAGCTAGAATATACCATGAGCTCCCTCTCAGGAGGGAGGAAGCATATAGTTTAGTTAGGGTAATAAGGATACAGATTTTGAGAGTTTTGGAAATTTTGGAAAAGAGGTCTATAATTACGACACTCACTGCATTCATTATTACTCACTTATTCTATTTGTTATTTTTTAATTCTCTTGCAGTATGGCTTTCTCATTCTTTTGAAATTTCTTCAAAAAGAAACTGATGTGTGTTCACATTGAACATCTTCACCCCCATAGCTCTAATCTCAGAATGTACTTATATCTAAGTTTATGATTAATTTCTGCCTCCCCCACCAGACTTAAACTTTCTGAGAGTGGAGATGATAATGTTTTCTTTTGATTAATTATACCCTCACCTGTTGAGCACAGTGAGTTGGCTCAGAGTAGGTACTCAATGTATATGTGTTGTATGAAAGCATCTGTCCATTCATTTCCCTTTCTTTTTTGTATACAGTGCCAGGTCATGCTGGTCGACTGGTGTTTGGGATCTTGAATGGCAGAGGCTGTGTGATGATGCAGGGCAGGTTCCACATGTATGAAGGCTACCCGCTCTGGAAGGTAAATCAGGAACACAAAATTGATTGGGTCTGGACAAAGGGGGAGAGAGCTCTCCTATTTTATTACCTAACTACCCGGGCAAGGTAGATTTTTGGTCCCCTTCTTTCTCGTCTTTTATGCTATGTATCATGTTTATCTGCATGGGTGGATTGGTGACATTTTAAAGAACACTCTCTGATCTTTTATCTTTTGCTTCTAAGGTGACATTCCCAGTGAGGGTTTTCCAGCTTCTGGGTGTGGACACCCTAGTGGTCACCAATGCAGCTGGAGGGCTCAACCCCAAGTTTGAGGTTGGAGATATCATGCTGATCCGCGATCACATCAATCTACCTGGTTTCTGCGGTGAGAACCCTCTCCGAGGGCCCAATGATGAAAGGTAGCTATCCTGCTCCTTTTTGTATAGATGGGTAGGCTCTAAGGACTTGTCTGGGAGTTGGGAGACAGCTTACTCTATTCCATTAACCTGAGATAATCCAACCTGTGCCCTAGGTTTGGAGTTCGTTTCCCTGCCATGTCGGATGCCTATGACCGGGATATGAGGCAGAAGGCTCACAGTATCTGGAAACAAATGGGAGAGCAGAGAGAGTTACAGGAAGGAACCTATGTGATGGTGGCAGGCCCCACCTTTGAGACTGTGGCAGAGTGTCGTCTGCTGCAGAAGCTGGGGGCAGATGCTGTTGGTGAGGAGGGGAACTTGGCTGGAGGCTTGAAGAGGGAGGGTTCTGGTAAAATAAGATGGAAAAGCGAAAAAGATTGTAGACCTAGATGATAAACTGAAAGAGGGCCTGACTTAAGGGAAGATTGAATTAAACTGACTTGAAAGGTGGTGGGAGGTTTGCATTGTAGCATCAACTCACCACCCACCACCAAGGGCTCTAACCACTGTAATGCTAATGACCGGTCCATAATTTGATGACTGTTTCTGATTATTTTAACAAATATCATTATAGCCACCTTCTCTACCCTGTGGCTGGAAGATAGAATTGCATCATTAGAACTGACTTTAAAATGACCACAAACAGATAGAAATTTCTATTTATAAGAGATGTGCAAGGCCCTCTGAGGCCCGACTCTTTTAGGCAATGCAGAACAACCTAAGCTTGACACTAATTTAGCTGCTTCTTTGGATGTTTTCTTGATGCTGAATTGTCAACGAGGTGATTAATGGAGGTGAGGCTAAAGGGTGAGGAAAAGAGTCATTTGCGGATGCTGACAGTTGGTTTCCCTCTTTCTCCACATCAGGCATGAGCACAGTACCAGAAGTTATAGTTGCAAGGCACTGTGGTCTTCGAGTCTTTGGCTTCTCTCTCATCACTAACAAGGTCATCTGGGATTATGAAAGCCGGGAGAAGTCCAATCACAAGGAAGTACTAGATGCCGGGAAGCAAGCAGCGCAGAAATTGGAGCAATTTGTCTCCATTCTTATGGCTAGCATTCCACTGCCTGACAATGCCAGTTAACCAGCCCTGGAGTGGTCTGGCATCTCCCTTCTGGGATCCAAGGAGCTGCTACCTACTTTGGCCTCTTGCTGGAGTCACGTGCCTCTGCCCTTAGGTAGTGACAGAAAGGAGTGTCACCTGCCCTACTTCTCCCATCAGACCTTTCTGGTACAGAGTGCTCTTCTGCTCAGTTGTCATCACAAAATGATTTCCACCCCTATTCCTCTTCAAGAGCCCAAGCCCTACCACACATCCAAGGATTTGCCCAGGATTTGACTTGGGGCTGTCCAACTCAGCCTAGTAGCTACTGCTAGCTTTTTGAGATGATCCTGTCACATTCCTGGGGGTTTAGCTCTGCTCCTCAAAGCACTGGAGACCACTCAAGGAACAGCCTATTCCTTTTGGAGTTTTATACTATCATACTTTGAGAATAAAGAGAAAGATGAAATAATTTCTGCATTTTTGTGTAATTTGGGATAAGGGTGGGGCACAGGCCAAGACTGGCATGAAACCAATCATGAGACCACATGTCTTGTGGTTTGACTCTCTGCTTCTCAGACAGCTAAGAATTGAGGTAGATGGTATGCGAATGCAGGAAAGGATGGAAGAAAAGCAAAGAGGTGAAAGACAGTGTTAGAAGATAAGGAAGGACTATACATGATGGCCACTTCCCTCAGATCAGTCTTGCCTCTGTCCCTTTGTTTTCTGGTTGTTTCTCTCTCTGTCGGCTCTCATGAATATCTGAATTCGTTTACTGATCTCAGCTTATGTTCCATAGTTGCCACATCCTTGGTAAGCCCTAATTGTATTTCCTGTTGGTTTCCTTCGGTTCCCCCCACCCCTAACCTCTGCCATAGTTCGTGACAGCCATACATTCTGTCACTCCATTCCGACAGTGCAGTGGCAAATGCCCCTTCCTCTGCTGCCGGCACCTCCACTGCTCATTAGCGTCCCGCCAGCCCCTGTGAAGTTGACTCATACTCTAGCCTCTTCTCTTGCAGCACTTCCTTGCCTCCTATTGCTTTCTTCCTGGGTGTTCGTTTTCCTTTTCACCGTTCTTGGTCAGAACCTCCCAGGGACAGGAGCCTAGGCATTACCTTTTGTTGGCCCACTGCACTGTTTGCGCTTATCAACTTGCATTCAGCTGGCTGGCACGTTTGAAAATCATACTATCCCCACCCCCTCAGGCCTGTTTGCCTTTTGACAGCGGGTAGAGCTGGATGACTCTCCAACAGTGGTAACATTTCAGTTAGTAGTAGTATACTATGGAAGAGGCATTTTGGCAGGAAAGCTTTCGAAAACTTTTCAAATCACCCTTTGTTTGCTACCTGACCTACCTAGCTGAGCCCAGCACAAAGAAAAAGTATCCTGGAGTGGCCCTGTACCTACTCTTCTTTTCATCCGTTCTTTGTACCTTCATCCACCTCTAAAACCCTACCTGGCAATCTGCTAGAGTCTGTCATTTGTCTCTGAGAGAGCTGGTGTAGAGGGAAGGACTGTGCATCCTTTAGATACATACACACAACAGTAACTTATGCATCTGATGAGATGCTTATAGACATTTTTTTTAATTTATTTTTTTAATTGAAATATAGTTGATGTACAATATTCTATGTTATAGATGTACAATATAGTGATTCACAGTTACATTTCTTTTTAATCAAGTTATTGAATATTTCTGTATAACACTCTTAGCCTAAGAAAATGTTAAATTGAGAATATAAAAATGGTCTTTTCCTCTCAAGGCCCCTACAGTCTTAACAGATACACATTTGTAAAGCTATTAACTGTTCATATAAGGCAGTATAAAATAGGTACAAGTCACATATTCTGTGAGCCCAAAGGACGAACTGATTATAAGTATACACTGGACTTTGAGATTGGTTATTGAGAGAAAGGTTGTTTAACTTTGAGCTTAGTCTTCAAGGATGAAAGGGAGGAAGGATTTCACATCAGGGTGAGCCGAAGCACAGAGCAATGTTTGTGGGTCATTGTCACAACAGGTGTGACTAGAACAGAAGACATGGAGACATAGCAGATGGGTACTTGGGGGTTAGAGGAGGACTGCATTTGCTGCTTGGCTTTCTTACCCTGGATCTGCCTCTTGGTGAGATGGATCAGGAATCAGAATGGTGTCATCTGAAAAATATGTCCCAGAGAGACTTGAGTGGAATATTTAAGGGCATTTCTAGCTTTTTAGATTTAGAAAGTGTCATGTATTTCATAATAGAATACTAGATTAATGAAGAAGATTATGCATTTGATGTCCTAATTCAAGAGTCTAATTCCTTAGATCTAAGCACAAAAATTAGGACTCACCTACTTTATACAAGTATATATTACTAATTCATGTTAGGGCATTAAATATACCCCCATGGTGACAGAAAACAAAATTATATATTCTTTATAGTACAAAGTAAGCTATGACAAGGAAAGTAGCTACAGGCAAGTAATAGTCATTTTAAAAAAAATATTTATTTATTTGGCTGCTCTCTTAGTTGCGGCACATGGGATCTTTAGTTATGATGTGTGGGATCTCTAGTTACGGCATGCAGGATCTATTTCCCTGACCAGGTAGCGAACCGGGCCCCCTGCATTGGGACCATGGAGTCTTAACCACTGGACCACGAAGGAAGTCCCTAGTCATTTAATTGTAGATAATAATTATTAATTCTAAATTCACTAGAATTCTAGGTTCAAGGTGGGTATGGGCTGGGGAGGAAAAACATGACCACAAAGTGTCTTCAATATTTTTAAAAAACAACTTTACTGAGATATAATTCACATAAAATAAAATTCACCCATTTAAAGTGTGCAATTCAAAAATTTTTAGTATGTTCACAGATAAGTACAATCAATTGTCATCAGAGTCAATTTTAGAACACTTCCATCACCTCCAAAGGCAACCTGTACCTTTTAGCTGTCACTCTGCACTCCACCCCCACTCCCAACCTCCCTGGCCCCAAACAACCACTAATCTACTTTCTGCTCTGTAGAGTGAACTATTTTGGACTTTCTTATGAATAGAATCATATATGGAATTATGTGGACTTTGTGACTGGCTTCTTTCACTTAGCATAATGTTTTCAAGGTTCACCTAAGTTGTAACGTTTATCAGCACTTCCTTCCTTTTTATAACCAAATAATATTCCCTTGTATGGCTACACCACATTTGGTTTATCAAGTATTTTCAGTTTCAAAATGCCAACCAACCCAGCCCAAAATGAATGTATCAATTGAGGTGAGCAAAAGAATAAAAACACAAAGTCAGGGAGATAGATCTTGGGGGGCCACCTAGAGAAGGGTAGTTCTCAAAAAAAAAAACTCTCCAGAGAGGCCTACAGAATGCCTAAAAAATGGGTTCAGTTTCTTTTTTTTTTTTTTTATAAATGTATTTATTTATTTATGGCTGCGGTGGGTTGCACATGGGCTTTCTCTAGTTGCGGTGAGCGGGGGCTACTCTTCGTTGCGGTGCACGGGCTTCTCATTGCAGTGGCTTCTCTTGGTGTGGAGCGCGGGCTTCAGTAGTTGTGGCTCAAGGGCTCTAGAGCGCAGGCTCAGTAGTTGTGACGCACAGGCTTAGTTGCTCTGCGGCATGTGGGATCTTCCCGGACCAGGGATCGAACCCGTGTCCCCTGCATTGGCAGGCGGATTCTTATCCACTGCGCCACCAGGGAATTCCCGGGTTCAGTTTCTTGAGCCTCATCGTATGTGTCAAAACACACCCCATCAAGTCAGGTTCTCTTCCCTGACCCTATCATGGTCATCTTTACCTACATCTGTAATGTTACTAGGACTTCCCTGGTGGCACAGTGGTTAAGAATCCGCCTGACAATGCAGGGGACACAGGTTCAAGCCCTGGTACAGGAAGATCTCACATGCGGCAGAGCAACTAAGCCCGTGTGCCACAACTACTGAGCCTGCGCTCTAGAGCCTGCGAGCCACAACTACTGAGCTCACGTGCCACAATTACTGAAGCCTATGCACCTAGAGCCCGTGCTCTGCAAGAAGAGAAGCCACCACAATGAGAAGCCTGCACACCGCAACGAAAAGTAGCCTCCGCTCACTGCAACTAGAGAAAGCCCGCACACAGCAACAAGGACCCAACACAGCCAAAAATAAATAAATAAATTTATTTAAAAAAAAAATAATGTTACTAATCATGTATTTTGTATAGAACATTGTCTTAAAAACCATAATGTAAATTGGTAATAAGACAAAGTGCTTGCAGTCTAGACAGGGGACAGGATATATGCATGAAAAAGGAAAAACAAGGTTGAATTAGTGGTACCCTCTATGCCTACTTTTAGTCTTTTTGTGTGTTGTATTGTCATTGTTTAGAAAAATTGTTTTTGAAAGAGGAATACAATAATGTGTGAAAAGTAGTATATGCTAAGTGCCAATGATAACGTGCTACAGAGGATGGGGAGTGGGTAAAGGATTGGTAGGACTCAAGTTAGGCTTTATAGGAAAGAGAGGTGAGAAAGATATAGCTGAAAGCACTACATGCAGGCCAATTCAGGAATGTCTAATTTAACAGACTGGAAAGGTTAAAATGAAGAAATCATGAATGCGAGCAGTTGGAGATAAGGTGGAGAGGGGCTAGATTGTTTAGAGCTCTGATCTCAGGCTAAGGAGTACGAACCTTATTCTCCAGGCAAATGGCCAGCCATTGAAGGCTTTTTAACTAAGGACTGATGGGAAAATCACACTGTAGTATTTTGATGGACTAAAGCCTAACCAGAAGGAGGGAGGCTTTCGACATCTCCGGTGGTGCAGTGGTTAAGAATCCACCTACCAGGGCTTCTCTGGTGGCGTAGTGGTTGAGAATCTGCCTGATAATTCAGGGGACACGGGTTCGAGCCCTGGTCTGGGAAGATCCCACATGCCGCAGAGCAACTAGGCCTGTGAGCCACAACTACTGAGCCTGCGCGTCTGGAGCCTGTGCTCCACAACAAGAGAGGCCACGATAGTGAGAGGCCCGTGCACCACAATGAAGAGTGGCCCCCACTTACCACAACTAGAGAAAGCCCTCACACAGAAACGAAGACCCAACACAGCCAAAAATAAATAAATAATAAAAATAAGTAAATTAAAAAAAAAAAAAAAAAAAAGAATCCACCTGCCAATGCAGGGGACACGGGTTCGAGCCCTGGTCCAGGAAGATCCCACATGCTGCAGAGCAACTAAGCCCGTGCGCCACAACTACTGAGCCTGTGCTCTAGAGCCCGTAAGCCACAACTACTGAGCCCACATGCTACAACTACTGAAGCCCGTGAACCTAGAGCCTGTGCTCCGCAACAAGAGAAGCCACCGCAATGAGAAGTCCATGCACTGCAATGAAGAGTAACCCCCATTCGCCACAACTAGAGAAAGCATGCACACAGCAACTGAGACCCAACGCAGCCAAAAATATATAAATAAATTAATTTAAAAAAAAACAAAGGAAAGAAGCAGGGAGGCTTTTTTGACGGTAGTATTAATTTCACCTCAAATTAGCTGTGTAGAATACCGTAATCAGTGGTGTGAAGTATTTAATTTTTAATCTGGTTGAGGTCTTTTGTAGTGTTTGAAAGAAAATGCTGTTATAAAATAAAACATAAAGACAAGAGCGTAAGCAATTTAGAAATGAAAATATACACTTAAGTCAAATTAGTTTTCTCTTTTTTTAGATTAAAATTTGAATAGGTGATATAATCACATAGTTAACCACAAAAAATGTATACAGTGAAAATGTTCATCTCAGTTCTCTCCTCCATCTGCCCTTCCTTCCCCACCCCACTAGGAATCACTTTTATTAGCTTCTTGTGCATTCTTCCAGGATTTATAAAAATATAAACAAATAAAAATACATATTTTTATTTTTTCTCCTATTATTATACACAGAAGTTAGCATGTTATACTTATTGTTCTACACGTTGCTATTTTATTATATCTTAATGTATCTTGGAGATCTTTTCACATCAGTTAATTAGTGTGCTTACTTGATGAATTAGGTCAATGCTGTCAAGAATACATGTCTGTCACCTCGAATTTTTTAGAACCAAAGGAAGAGTATGCTTGGGGTTTTTTTGTTTTTTGTTTGTTTGTTTTTAGCTATTTCCCAGTCTGAGTTGATTACTTACAAGTAGATACAAAGAGATACTAACACTTGCTGCCCCTTTAAAACAAGAAAGTGAAGAAGAATGGAACTGTTCCTTCCGTGCTGTGCCTTGCATCTAAATTTGATCAGGCTTAGATTTGCATTGCTCTTTTTCTTGTAAATAGGCCTCTGTTTTTCATAATTACATTTTGTTTCTAAGGGACTTTGAATAAACACTGGCTATCTGCCTTGTTTTTCTGTTATTGTAAATTTGGATTTTAATAAAAATGGAAAATTTCCTGTCTTTAGTCTTTTTGCCAGAGTTTTAGCTTTGGTCTAAATTAGATTTGAAATTGTTTGGTATTAATCTGCCTTTGTTCTCTTGTTTTGGGGTCAGAGAACTCCTCCACCCCTCCATCTGGTTTTCATTTCCACTTCCATTCTGAGTTTGTTCATTTAGGAGGCTTACTTTAGCTCATTTGCAAATCACTTTTTTTCTTGTCCTCTTTCCCTTCTCTCTTTTATTCATTTTTTAAAATAACCATTTTGCTTGTCAGCCAGCTATTTGATATTGGCCTTTGTCTTTGCTTTTCCTATTTTATTTTGAGCTGTTTCTACTTGAGCTATAATTTTATAATAAAAGATTGGTAGGAATATAGTACGGCTTTATATGTAGCCTGACGTGTTCTAGTTCTATCCAGTGTTCTTTTTACCCATCAAAGACTGTCCAGGTCAATTCCAGTTCACAGTATTAATCTCCACTGTTCCCTCCAAATAATACTGTAGAGCTACTACCATTGTTAATATCCTACCCACTCCATCAAATGAAGTATGAAAATAATTTAATTGCCATCAAGGAATATAGTTGATATTTGGCACAGTGGTTGTTTTTTTTTAAATAAATTTATTTATTTTTTATTTATTTATGTTTGGCTGTGTTGGATCTTCATTGTTACGCGCAGGCTTTCTTTAGTTGCGGCAAGTGGGGGCTACTCTTCATTGCGGTGCGCGGGCTTCTCATTGCAGTGGCTTCTCTTGCTGTGGATCATGGGCTCTAGGCTCACAGCCTTCAGTAGTTGCAGCACGCAGACTCAGTAGTTGTGGCTCACGGGCTTAGTTGCTCCACTGCATGTGGGATCTTCCTGGACCAGGTCTCGAACCCGTGTCCCCTGCATCGGCAGCTGGATTCTTAACCACTGCGCCACCAGGGAAGCCCACAGTGGTTGTTTTTGATATGCTTGTTTTGGAGGTGGGAAGGTTCTCACTCTGGACTTCCACTGATAGACCTGCAAGATCATGAATCTGGAGGGAGAGAAGGAAGTCATTAGGTTTCCTTGGATGCTTGCTCCCCCAAATTACCCTCCTCCTTCACAAACAGATAGGAACCAACACTGTTTAAAAAAACAAATATGGAATTATGGTAAGGGTAATTTTGGATATTTTCTGCCATTCTGCCATTCTTTATGGTGTCCAGCTTCTAAAATATTTCCTACCTACTGACTCGTTACTTCAGGATAGCTCTACGGTTGGTCTAAAGGCTTGTTAGCAGGACTCCCAAAGATCTAGAAAACTGATCCTTGGTAAGGTTACACAATACTGGATTCAGGAATGTTCTCAGACCAGAATATACTAGCCTGGAGAGTCTGAGAGAGGTGCCTTTAGAGAACCAAACTGTACCCTGCAATAGGATTGTACATTGTATAAACCAGAAACTTGAGGTGCTTCTACCCGAGGAGGGGCTCTGGGCATATCCACACTTGCTTAGGAGTAAAAGTGGACTAGACTGAGAAATACTGTTATATTTCCATAGAGTCTAATATGACTCTCACTTACTTAGTAGTTTTCAGTAGTAGTTTTACACCTTTTTTTTTAGTAGTAATACACCTTCTGGTGAAGGTGCTGGAGTCAAGATGTTTGTGCTTTTTTTTTTTTAATTTATATTGGAGTATAGTTGATTTACAATGTTGTGTTAGTTTCAGGTGTCTAGCAAAGTGAATCAGTTATACATATACATATATCCACTGTGTTTTAGATTCTTTTCCCATACAGGCCATTACAGAGTATTGAGTAGAGTTCCCTGTGCTATACAGTAGGTACTTATTAGTTATCTATTTTATATATAGTAGTGTGTATATGTCAATCCCAGTCTCCCAATTTATCCCTCCCCACCTCCTTTCCCCCCTGGTAATCATAAGTTTGTTTTCTAAGATGTCTGTACTTCTGTCTGAATTGAAACATTTATTCATCTCTCTGACTGAGCTGACTTTATTTTGTGCCCTTTGGATATATAACCTTGTTTGATTATTCAAGTGACGTTTGTGTCAGGTCTTGTCATCAGCCTTTACCCAGTATTGGCATTTTTCAACAAAGGCCACTCAGATAACCATAACATTTACTTGACAACACTGTATTGCATTGATATTTGTTCATTTTTTCCACAATTATTTTGAACTATGTCCTTTTGATAATCAGATGTATTAAGGCTTATATAGAAATGCCGAGGGGTGTGTGTGTGTGTGTGTGTGTGTACATACATATGCATATACACGTACATATATGTATGCTAAACCCCCAAATTATCAACTTATAAACTGTTGTCTGTCCATGAATACTTGAGGAAGCTTGAAGCTTTTCAATGTCCGGAACAAAGCACTTATTGAGTGCACCTCTCCAGGCTGCTGCTCAGAGAGAAAGATAAACATGAAGAGGGTATGTTTATCCATTTACTCAACAAAAGTTCTAGGGATTGGGGAAACAGAGAAGAACAAGACAATGTTCTTGCCTTCAAGGAGTTTATATTTAACTGGGGAGTCAGACGACAAATAAATACAAATATAAAAAAAAAAACTAAGGTAACGATAAGTGTTAAGAAAAAATAATCAAAGTAAGGGGATGGAAAGTAATAGAGAAAGGAAAGGCAAGTTAAAACTACAGTGAGATACCATTTCACTATCACTATTATGTCTATAATAGATAAGACAGACATTAACAAGTGTTGGCAGGATACAGAGAAACAAGAACCCTCATACATTACTGCTGGGAATGTAAAATGGTGTAGCCACTTTGGATAAACAGTTTGGCAGTTTCTCAAAAAGTTAAAGCTACTATGTGACCCAGCAGTTCCACTTCTAGGTATCTACTCAAGAGAAATAAAAACACATCCACACAAAGACTTAACACATAAATGTTTACAGCAACATTTACTAATAATGGAAACTGGAAACAACTGGTGAATGGATAGATAAAACGTATGGCCATACCATGGAATACTTTTCAACAATAAAAAGGAACAAACTGCAGACACATGCTGCATCATGGATGAGCTTCAAAAACATGCTGAGTAAGACAATTCAGATACAAAAGAACGTGTATCCTATGATTCTGTTTATATGAAATATCCAGAAAAGACAAACTTATAGAGACAGAAAGTAGATTAATGGTTTCCTGGGGCTCAGAGTAGAAAAGGAGATTAATGTAAATGGGCATAAGGGATCTTATTCAGGGAGTAAAAATGTTCCAAACCTGATTTATGGTTGTGGTCACACTACTGAGTAAAGTTACTAAAAAGCATCGAATTGTACGCTTGGAATGGGTGAATTTTATGACATGTAAAATATACCTCAGTAAGGCTATTAAACAAAAGAGGGAATTCCCTGGTGGTCCAGTGCTTAGGATTCCATGCTTTCACTGCCAAGGGCCCGGGTTCAATCCCTGGTCGGGAACTAAGATACCACAAGCCGCACAGCGTGGCCAAGGGGAAATAAAAAAGAGAGAGAGAGAGAAAGTAATAAAGAAGCAAGAGATTTCGAATAGGTTAGTGCTGGAAAGGCCTCCCTGAGGAGCTGGCATTTGAATAGACACCTGAGTAGAGGAGGGAGTGAGCAATGGAATGACTAGGGAAGAGTGTTCAAGCAACTAGCATGAAGGTTCTGAGGGAACTTAGCAATTTAGCAACAGCAAGAAGGCCAATATTATTAGAGTAGAGTGAACAATGGAAATAATGGTGGGAGACAAAGTTGGAGATGTGGGCAGGTGTTGTAGGTCATGGTAAGAAGTTTGGATTTTATTTTGAGCATGAAAGGAGGCTAATGAAAGGATTTTAAAAACTGATTTACCCTACAACACAACAACAACAAACAACTCAACTGACTACTTTGTAGAAAATCCATGGTATGGGGCCAAAATTGAAGTAGGGTGATCAGATAAGAGACCACTGTGGTAGACCAGGTTAAAAGTTGGTTTGCATCAGTGATGGTGAAGGAGGTGGTAAGGTGAGGTCAGAATTTGGAGATATTTTGAAGATAGAGCAGACAAGAATTTCTGATATATTGGAAAAAAGTATGAGAAGAAAAGATGAATCAAGAATTGTTCCTAAAATTTTGCCCCAATAGGTGAGGTGAATGGAGCTGCCATTTACTGAGATGAGACTCTTAGGGAGGAGCAGTTTGCTTTTATAGCTGATAAGTTTTAAAAGTCTAGACCTCCAGGTGGACATGTGGGGTATGCAGTTGGATAAATGAGTCTGGAATCAAAGAGAGGAGATTTAAGCTAGGTACATAAATTTGGAAGTCATTAGCATATAGATGACATTAAAGCAAATGATCTAAATGATATTATCTAGGGGACAGAAATCAGGATGTGGGGAATGATTCAGCAAAGGAATTTGAGAATGACCCATTAGTGAGGTAGGAGGAAAATCAGAAAATAGGATGTCTTGGAGGACAAGTGAAGAGAGCAGTCAAGGTCACTCACCGCTTACCTTGACATGTAGTCTTGAAACCGTGCACCTCAGATTGGGACTTGAACCCACTCAGCTGGGACTTGAACCCAGCCAAAACCCACAGTCTTCCAACTGAGATCACACACCTGGTTTTAGGACTTAATGAAGCTCAGGTTCTTGATGTCTCAGCACAGAAAGAATTCAGTGAGAGACAAAGTGATAGGTAAGAAGTGGATTTATTTAGACAGAAACACACTCCACAGGCAGAGTGTGGGCCATCTCAGAAGGTGAGAAAGGCACCAGGGTATGGGGTTGTCAGTTTTTATAGGGGTGGGTAACTTCATAGGCTAAGGAGTGGGAGGAGTATTCCAGCTATTTTAGGAAGGGGCGGGGATTTCCAGGAATTGGGCCACCGCCCACTTTTTGATCCTTATGGTCGCCTTAGAACTGTCATGGCCCCTGTGGGTGTGTCATTTAACTTGCTGATGTGTTACAATGAGCGTATACTGAGGCTCAAGGTCTAGTGGAAGTCGACTTGTCCACCAACTTGGACTCATTTGGTTCTAATCCATTTATGTCCTGTCCTCGGGCTATGTCATTCTTTCAAATGTCATGCCCTGCTCCCTTCCCTCCTGTTTCAGTCTTAGTGGAGCAACAAGAATGACACTGATACCAAGCAGGACCTTGTGGGGCTCCTGGGCACAAAAGCCGTTCTGTGACCCCCACTTTTTTTTTTTTGTTTGTTGGCCACACCTCGAGGCATGAGGGATCTTAGTTCCCGGACCGGGGATCAAACCTGTGTCCCCTGAAGTGGAAGCAAGGAGTCCTAACCACTGGACCGCCAGGGAATTCCCCTCCGCCCCCAACTTCTTGATTACAGGAAATAGGCTTCTTTCAGCCTCCATGACCTTCTCTGAGTTCCAATGGGCAGGTTCAAACAGATGTTAATTAGGGAAGGGAGGGGATGCAGAGACAGGGGAGGAAGAGTCAAGAAACAATAGTGCAGCCTTGGGGCAGAGTCCTGGTTCCAGCCCTCAAGGGATATGCATAACAATATCTTTGAGCTGTTTTGCAGATTCTGAAACCCCCACCTGGTAGAAGTATGCTGCCCACCAGCACGTAGACTGGTTGGAACCAGAAGATTGATGATGCTGACTCCCACTTACCTCACCACCAACCAATCAGAAGAATGTCCACTAGCTGATCATGCCCTCTTTGAACCATTACTATAAAACTCCTCACTACCCCCTCCAGGTTGCCTCAAAACACAATTTTGAAGGCATTAACCCTCTGTGGCCCCCTTTGCCTTGCAAAGCAATAAAGCTATTCTTTTCTACTGCATCCAAAACTTTGTCTCTGAGATTTAATTCGGTGTAGGGGTACAGAGGCCGGATTCAGCTTCAACACCTTGATTAGACTGGACACCAGAATGAATGAGAGATGAGGAAGTAGAGACAGCATGTACAAATAACTCATTTGAGAAATTTTACTACATAGGGGAGTAGTGGTTGGAGGAAAGATGTGAGGTCAAAGAAAGAGGCTTTAAAAAAATTTTTTTTTTAATTTTTTAACGATGGGAGACATCTTGAAACAGAGAGGCCCCAAATGGGACTTGCATATGATATGAGGGAGGAGACAAGATGGTTTGTACTATTGACTGGGAGTTAAATGGGACCTTTAATTGATTATCCATGCAGTACCCTATGACTTGTTTATCGTATAGTTACAACTGTGCCATGCGATAGGGACTCTTGATAGTGAAAAGAAATGAGTCCACACTGATAGCTTGGACTTTGACTTGATAGCTGTCCATAAGAGGGCAACAGAGAAAGAGCCCTGCAAGGTTGTCCCTGCAGGGTAATATTACATGCTCTTCAAAGATATTAGAGGGAACTGAGCCCTTCCTTCCCAGAACCTCAATGCTAAAATTCAGCTTGGAGACCCCAAAGCCTCCAGACTTTGGGACATTCTCAGATAGTGTGGCCAGGCTTTGAGATCTGGAGGTAAGGAAGCAGGTAAGGAAGTAATTGTAAAGTTGATTGAATGTGGAGGAATGGCCAGTATGGAGGGAAGTTGCAGCTATTTCGTGGAAGCATTTTTAAAAAGGATGAGGCTAGACCTTTGTTAGTATAAATAAACTGATTCCAGGGGAGTATTCACTGCCACAATCATTCCAAAGGACCCATTGATGCTGAATCTCAAAGTGTGTGGCCAAAGTTTACCAAAAAAAAAAAAAAAAGCCAAAAAAAGTCAAGTAGAGAAGGATTTAATCTGTAAGCGGAAGGGGGTGGGGAGAGAGGAAGACACTCCTGCTGTGATTGGATCTTTAATGTGAATAACCATAGCATGTAACATGTACAGAGTGCTTTACAGTCTACAAAAGATTTTACATTCTTTGTCCTTTTTAGTTTTGATATTTATGGAGACTATTGAGTATCATTAATATTATTCTCATTTTCATTTTTCAGATGAAAAGAGAGGCTTAGAGAAAGGTCACCTGACTTTTCCACCATCACACAGCAAAGGAATGACTAAGCTAGGACTCATATTCACAACTTTTGTCTCCAAATCTTTGAATCTATAGAGAGTGATGTGGGTGGGTACTGTGTGGAAACACATCACATGTTTGGGCTGAAAATGAAGGTCCGATGGAGTTATGCTTGGTGGCAAATTGGAGATGAAATGGAGTAGTGAGGAACTGTGTTCTATCGTTTTAAAGGATTGTTGATGTAAAAGAAGAATCAAATTTATTTTGTGCAATTTTGGTGAGTTAAGATTAGACTGGAAGAGAGGTTCCACTCCATTTGTGAAGAGCTCCACAAAAAAGAAATTGTTAAGTTCTTCAAGTGTGGAAACAGGGGCTAGATGAATATTTGGCAAAGCCATAGAGAGAAATCTTTGACCTTACAACATCTAAAATTCTATGCAAATCAAGTAGCTTGAAACATTAGGACTTGTTTGGAAAAGCCTGAATAACAATGATACACTTCCCCAACACTAAAAATCAAGTAGCTTGAAACATCAGGACTTGTTTGCAAAAGCCTGAATAGCAAAGGTACACTTCCCCAACACTTAAGTTATATGGAAGGAAGATTAGATGTTACACTGTACATTCACGTTGCAATAATTATATGTATATGCATGTCCACTTCTTCTTGAAGAAGGTAAGAGGTGAGGAGTTGGGAGGCTAGATTAGGACGAGTTGGGAGCTGTGACTGATCCCAGACCAAAGTGGAAGCAGTTCACCACTTCATCAGACGGGAAACTCAGCAATTGAGAAATCTTTAGCAGCACACCTGGAGGAGTTCACCAGGGGACTGAGGCAGTAACTCAGAAAGGATGGGTGGTGGAAGGGTTACGCAGGAACTTTGAGGAAGGAGTGATTTATGGGCGGAAGCCTTGCCAGAAGTGCAGTCAGTGGTGAAGAAAGCCATTTGTTCTGGGAGAGCAGTTTAGAAGGAATATGTTTTGTGTGGGCAGTAGTTCATGAGGGAAGTGTTTGTGGGGAAGGGAGATATGGGGCTAGTGATATGCATGAAAGCACTTGTTGAGAATGTGGTTTGTAGGGGGCTTGCATTGCTGGGGCTGTGAGGTGGGCGGGTGTTTTGTGCAGAAAGAGGCCACAGGGACAAAGAAAAGAGTCCCCACTGTGGCCTTTAAAAAATAGATGCATATACATATTTAAAAATTGAAATAAAAATATTATGATTACAAAAACAATACAGGTCAGTAGAACAACTGGACTATATAAAGAAAAAAAAAGAACCCCTATATCACCTCAGCCAAGATAAGCACTGTTAACAGTTTGGTGCACTTACTATGGATTTTTAATTTTTTTTGGAAAAAATTTTTAAAGTATAGTTGATTTACAATATTGTGTTAGTTTCAGGTGTACAGTAAAGTGATTTGGTTATACATATACATATGTATATATCTATATCTTTTTTAAAAAATTCTTTTCCATTATAGTTTATTACAAGATATTGAATATAGTTCCCCGTGCTATATAGTAAATCCATGTTGTTAATTTTGGAAATTTTTAATGTCCATTTTCTCCCCAACTGTTTACTTTGAAAATCTTCAAGCCTATAGAAAAGTGGAAAGAATAGTGCAATGAACACTAGTATACCTTCCACCTGTCGACTAAAAAAAAATATTCACAACCTAAAAGTTGAGAGTTATGTTTTATTTGGTGGGAAGTTTTAGGACTTCAAGCCCAGAAGGCAGCATCTCAAGTAATCCTGAGAGAACTGCTCCGAGGAGGCGAGGGGGGGATGGAGCCAGGATATATAGGAGTTTTGTAACAAAGGGCAGGTAGTCTGAACGTCAAAAGATTATTGTTAATTAAAAAAACCCCAGATATGTCAAGTTAAGGAATTTAGCACTTTTCTGAGTATGGGAAGATGCAAGAGTCTGGGCTCACTAAAGTCATTCCTTTGATATGCACCTCAGCTATCTGGGGCCAGTATCCTGTGTTTTCATGTCCTGAGTTTCCTCAGGGCTTACGGGGGGGGGGGGGGGGGGGGGGGGGGGGCGGGTGGTGGCTGCTAGATGGCAGGTATTCTTTCCCTTCCTGAGTTCCCTCAGGGCTCACCAGCTCACTATCTGCTGTGACTGCAATCGCTGATGACTGTGACATCTTTGTTTACTGATATGGCAGGCAATATTTCATTTATCACACTTAATTCATCAATTGTTAACTTTTAGCCACATATACACTTCCTTTTTTTTTCTGAGCCATTTGAAAGTAAATTGTTGCAGACATCATGTCAGTTCACTTTTTAAAAAAAATTATTTATTCATTTATTTAGGCTGCACTGGGTCTTAGTTGCGGCGCAGGATCTTTAGTTGTGGCGCGCGGGATCTTTAGTTGTGGCATGCATGTGGGATCTAGTTCCCCAACCAGGGATCAAACCCTGGCCCCCTTGGTCTATAACCTGTCATTTAGGAGCATCATGCCCATAGGACTGGCTTACCCATCTGCTGATCTTACCAGGGTATATGAGGAGCTTCCTGGGGAAAAAAGCCTGTGTTTCTTGAACTGATAGTTGCCCTGATGATCATCATTACCTGACCAGAGCACAAGACACAGTTTCATGAAGGGAAAGCAAGCCCCTTTACCCTGAAATTTTAGCTGAGTTGCTCTCCCATGGGATAATTCTTTGTGCAGGGAAAATATCTGATTTGCAAATTGAAGGGCACCTGTGATTACTTTGTTGGCTTAGGCTCTTTTGTTTATTTGTTTGTTTTTGGATATAGTTGTTGGCTGTCCTTTCAAGAATGTTCCTAGGTATAAGAAGGTAAACATGGAGGTCTGTGAGATAATTTTAACATTTCAGAAAGTTTTTCTTTTCTTTTTTTGACTGTGTTGGGTCTTCGTTGCTGCGTGCACGCTTTCTCTAGTTGGCGGCGAGCCGGGGCTACTCTTCGTTGTGGTGCGTGGGCTTCTCATTGCGGTGGCTTCTCTTGTTGCGGAGCACAGGCTCTAGGCGTTCGGGCTTCAGTAGTTGAGGTACGTGGGCTCAGTAGTTGTGGCTTGCGGGCTCTAGAGCGCAGGCTCAGTAGTTGTGGTGCACGGGCTTAGTTGCTCCACGGCATGTGGGATCTTCCCGGACGAGGGCTCGAACCCATGTGCCCTTCATTGGCAGGCGGATTCTTAACCACTGCACCATCAGGGAAGCCCCATTTCAGAAATCTTCATGAAGACCACAAATTTACTCTAAATAGACTGCAACATGCTAACTAAAACTAAGTTTATCTGAATGATAGCAATCCATTATGGCAACCCTGGTTATCTCATTCTTATCAAAAACTTTTTGGCAAAGTTTTTTTTATTTTTTATTAATACAAATGGAAAAATTACATTGTGGTGAGTCATAAGTATAACAGCAAACTTGCCTTAAAACTTGAAATTTTTAGTGCCATCTAAGAATTAAATCGGGTTAGATCAGCAGTTGGTAAATAGTAGCCACTGTGGACAAAGAACATCACCTGCCATTCCAGTAAACAAGAAACGTTGCCCACCACCAAGCCGTTAGTCAGTGCTGCTGCCCTCACAGTACGCCCTGACTGTACACTCTGTGGGAATTCAACATGGAAAAAAACAGGATACTGGCCCTAGACAGTTAAGATGCATATCTAAGGAACTATTTCAGTGAGCCCCAGACTCTTGTATTCTCCCATACATAGAAAAGAACTAAAATCATTAACTTGAGATATCTGTTTTTTGTGATTAGCAGTAATCTTTTGATGTCCAACTACATTTTTTTTTCAGCAAACACTCCTGTATATCCTGGCTCCTCCCTTCTTTTTTTTTTTAATTAATTAATTTATTTATTTATTTTGGCTGCATTGGGTTTTTGTTGCTGGGCGCGGGCTTTCTCTAGTTGCTGCGAGCAGGGGCTACTCTTCGTTGTGGTGCGCAGGCTTCTCATTGCGGTGGCTTCTCTTGTTGCAGAGCACGAGCTCTAGGCACGCAGGCTTCAGTAGTTGTGGCACATGGGCTCAGTAGTTGTGGCTCGCAGGCTCAGTAGGTGTGGCGCACGGGCTTAGTTTCTCCACGACATGTGGGATCTTCCCGGACCAGGGCTCAAAGCCGTGTCCCCTGCATTGGCAGGCGGATTCCCAACCACTGCACCACCACGGAAGCCCCCTCCCTTACTTCTTGGGAACAGCTCCTCAGAGCTATCTGAGAGGTTGTCTCCTGGGCTATAGTCCTCAGTAGGGTCACTGAATAAAACATAACATGCAACTTTTAGGTGGTGTGTTTTTCTTCAGTTGTCACCACCATTTGTAAAATCAAACCACTGAAATTCCAAATTTATTAGTGGAGTAAGGGTGGCCACTAAGAACCCACAGATTCCAGTTTGGGGACCAAAATGTAGGCTTAGGGAAGTACAGTGATTTTAGCATCCTCACAGCTAAAATACAATCAATCAAAGTATATCTTGCCTTTTTTCTCTTACCTAAATTTGATTTGTGTTGTCATTTATTGTAGATAGTTTTGCAAGCTGCCTTTAATCCTACCTTGGAATAGGTGGAGTATAAAAGAATGCAAACCAACAAGCATGCCAACGTATGTTAAGGAGGAGCTTGGGAAGTTTGGAGATTAGAAAGGGAAATTCTAAATTTTGAGAGTTGCCTCCTTGTAAGGCACCACTGCTCAGTGGCAAGATGCTGGCTCAGTCCTTAATTTTGAGTCAGAAATGTTTCCCCACCCTCATCCTGGCCTGAATAAATCTCAACGCTACTCACCTCTCCTGCTCACCAAGCAAACATCTCTTCATGGTTTTCTCTCCCACTTAAGTCAGGGAGAAAATATTGGGGCAGGTTTATTTTTCACTGCCCCAATTTTTCAATGTAGCTCTTGCTTATGGTTTTATTTTGGGATAGGTTGGTGTGAGTCAATCCAGACAAAGTCAAACGTGGACCTGTGAGTTGAGGACGGACCCAGTGTGGCTTGGGTCATTGTGCTGACTCCACCACCTGAAGCCGTGCCTGTGTGGCCATCTGGCTTTGCTGGATGCTTTTGTTATCTCACCTCAGTCTAAGCAAGAGAATCATTGTAGCTTAACAAATGTAGGTTATCAGGAACCAAGAGGTCTGGGAATAATAAAATTGTCTTTGGTAATTAAAAGATTAGAAGCCACCAGGTTTTTTTGTTTGTTTTTGGTTTTGGCTGTACCACACAGCTTGCAGGATCTTAGTTCCCCAACCAGGGATTGAACCCCTGCCACCTGCAGTGGAAGCACAGAGTCTTAACCACTGGACCACCAAGGAAGTCCTAGAAGCCACCAGTTTAACTGGTATATCTTCTTTTGACTTCAGAGGCTTTTTGCCACTTGAATTAAATGTGGTTCCACTAAAACTTGTTTGACGACTGCCTCAAGTTGAAATACCACACAGTGACAATTATTTGAAGTTTGGTCCTTTCCCTGTGAATTTTACTGTTTCGGTGTTTTGTTCTAAAAGAGTTGCGTTACAATTACCTTTCAGCCATTTTACAAATGGTCATCTTCCACTCCAAGAGACACACACACTCACACACTCACACATTTCTTTACTAGTGTTCTTTCTTTCTCACTCTTAGTGTCTAGTACCATTATGCACCTCAGGAATTGCCAAGAATCCCTCGCTGACCTGACGATCTATCTCCATACTTCTTCTTGTTCATACTAGAACTTCCAAGAACATAGACTTTTAGTCAGACGGATCTGAGTTCAGATGCTGCCCTTGTCATTTACTAGCTCTATGATCCTGGGTATTTTACTAAGGTTCCTAATGCTTTGTTTTCACATTTGTAAAATGGGAATATAGTATCAGTTACCTCACAGTATTAGATGAGATACTGTAAATAAAGTGCTTAAGACAATTTCCTGGCCCTTAATCAGCACTTTATAAATGCTAGCTATTATTTCTTTTCATCTCCTAGTGGCAAGGCGTCCCGTTATAGGAAATCACACTAAGTTGATATTGACTTTATTTTTTTTTAATTTTTAAATTAATTTTGATTGGGGTATAGTTGATTTACAATGTTGTGTTAGCTAAGTTGATATTGACTTTAAACCCAATTAAATGTGTCAACCTTTTGGGGGGATCATTTCATTAAAAAAAAAAAAAAGGCAGGGAAAGATGAATGTCATTCGGTGATTTTTATCCTGTGTTCACAAATAAGGCTGGCTCTATGTGCAGCCATGGAGATCTTGAGATGATCTGAAGGAAAGTTTGTAGTCTAATGCAAGTGAGCAACATCTGTTCTTTCTCTTGCTTTCTTTCTTCCAGGACTCCACTTGCTCCAGATTCCCTACAGTGTCAGCGCTGTGGCAGAAAATGACAAATAGAGGGCACAGTGCTTCCCACCTTCGTCCTGTCTCTCCCGTGGTCTCTAGCAGTGATTCCACTGGTTCGGCCCACCTACATCTACCCCTCCCCTGCCCTACCCTCAGACCTTAGAGCATTCCATTCCTATTCTACTCACAGCGATATCTGGCCACTGCCCAGTCTCAGATCTGACTTGACTCAGCCAAAGGCTCATGTGTGGGGTGAGGCTTGCCAGCACTCAGGGCTGACACAAAGCCTCTTGAGCACTTCCTCCTAAAGCTCACTTTTCCCTGAAACCTCTGATGTTTTGTATATCTTCTTCCTGAACAGTCAGCAAGGGAAAGCAGAGGTGAGTCAGGGAGTAGTTTGAATTACTACGTGCAAAAATCCCCAAACAAAACAGAAAAACTCCCTGAGCTCACTCATCCCTCACCTCCTTCCACATAGAACTCTCAGACTTCCTTTTTGTACTTTCCTTCCCCTTCAAGGTGATTTTTAAAAACTTTTTATTATGAATAATATTCAAACATGCCCTGAAGTAGAAAGAAGAGTATGATTAGTTTCCAAGTGCCTACCACATGCAACTTCAACAATAATCAAAGTTTTGCCTATCTTGTTTCGTTTCTCCTTCTTATTTTATTATTTTTATCTGTGCTCATTTATTCCTAGAGTATTTTTAAGCTAATTATGAGTTTATTTTATTTTATTTTTTTTGCTGCCCCCCGCAGCATGTGGGATCTTTGTTCCCTCACCACGGATCGAATCCGCGCTCCGTGCATTGGAAGCGCAGCGTCTTAACCACTGGACAGCCAGGAAGTCCTGATGAGTTTATTTCTAAGGACTCTCCTTCTCCCTGAGTTAAAGCTGGGATTTGGGTGGAGGGAACCAAGTGTGGTGAGTTCCCCTCCTCACCCTGCCTCCCTAGCTCTCCTCACTGCCTCACAGTCACAATCAGGTGTGAATACAGTTTCATAACCTGATACTGATTTTTCTAATAAGTAATGTTAGTTACCTTCTTTATGCCAGACACTGGGCTAGGCACTGAGAATAGAAGAGAGATAGGATAAGAAACTCTCAGTTCGGTGGGAAAGAAAAAAAGCAAAAGGGCAAGACTGTTGGTTTGGCCCGATTATTCATGCAGGTGCAGCAAGAGTGTTAATTTACCATATAGGCTCCTTAAATCTTCTTTGTAAATCTAGAGCCATATTTATTGATAAGGCCACAAAAGTAACTTCTTTCTGGAAGTTTCCTTAAGGAATCTCAGATTGGACTGTTAAAAGCCTCTATCATTTGCTATCTTGAGTTCGGAAAAACCAAGCCCAAGAAACTCTTTCCACCAGATTTCACCTATAGTACGTATAAATTTGGGTGAATCCCTTCCTTCTCAAGGTTCTTACAATTTCTTAAAGTTCCTGGCCTGCCAGGAAGTGATCTTCCTTATCTCCTGCAAACCTGTAATCCAGTAAGCCAGGTCCTGAGATGTTTTGCTGAGAAGACTTTGTAAGTATTGATTCATCATACTAGATTAAAAGAGCATCATTCTCAAAAATGATATCTGGGCAAGGCCTTGGTTGCATAACTGATTTTTCCATTATATCTTAGTAAAAAGAGGGCAGGTTCTTACTGAACCTATGCAAATAGTTATATTGCCATGAAAAGTACGGAGATTTGGTAGATTTATGGGTCAAATGTGTGGGTCAGTGAGAATCAAATATCATCTTTAAATGTTTATTTCAGTTAAAAAAGCAGTCTAGGGACTTTCCTGGTGGTCCAGTGGTTAAGACTCCATGCTTCCATCGCAGCGGGGCATGGGTTCCATCCCTGGTCCGGGAAGTGAGATCCCACATGCTGTGCGGTGCAGCTGAAAAAAAGAAAAAAGAAGAAGAAAACAGAGTCTAGTAATTTGTTATGGATTACAGAGAGTTTAAGAAGAAAGAAAAAAGCCGTATGTATATATTCAGAATAGAACATGAAAACAGCATTAGCATTAAGGCAGAACATTAAAACAATACTCCTAACAACCACAAGTGTTCCTTATTAGTTCATTCAGTCTTATGCAACTAATTCTTGTTCTGCTGGATTTTGAGTCAGCAGTCTCAGAAGCCGTCTACTTATGACTAAAAAGAGTTCTAGAAATCCTGAGTCAGTCCGCTGGTTTGGTATGAAAGATGTCTAAGTTATGTCAATTCAAAAGGCAGTACAGCTGTCCCTTGGTATCCGCAGGGGATTTGTTCCAGAACCCCTGGGAATATCAAAATCCAGGGATGCTCAAGTCCCTTGTATGCATAGAATGGCGCAGTACAATTGGCCTTCTGTGTTCTCGGGTTCCACGCTCGAGTATATGGAGGGTACACTGTACTTAAGAGAGCTTATGCTTTAAAGTGTCAATGGCTTGAAGTATCTGGTACAGTCCTTTTTCATAAGATTGTCTTTTTTTCTTTTTGGCTGTGCTGCACGGCTTGTGGGATCTTAGTCCCCCGACCAGGGATTGAACCACAGCCCTCAGCAGTGAAAGCGTGGAGTCCCACCGGACTGCCAGGGAATTCCCGAGATGGTCTCTTTTTTTAATTGAAGATACAAATTCTAGCCTGTAGTTTATAGGGGAGGCTTCAGGCAAGCATTAGAGTAAAACAAAAACTATCTGTAGGTAACAGAGCCTAAAAATGCCTGTGATTACTTAGTAGCTGATAATTTTCATAATAAGAATAGTGTAACTTACAGGGAAATTTGTTTGCTTCTTTGGCATGCAAAACCAGTTAATAAAGTCATATCAAAATTTTTTCTAGACAAAATGTCTCTAAAGATAGTTGTTAAGCCTATTTCAAAGAAGTCAGTGAATGTTATGTTGATTGATAAAACTGATGAACATAATTTTTATAGAGAATACAACCCAGAATGTCAGCGAACTGGCATATTTCCTAGCAAGGGTGTAGGCTGTGAGAAGACAGAGAACTTGGATAGAGGAGTCGAAGGTTGGATGTGATTTGGGGGAGCTCCTTCTTTAGACTTTTTTGGTTCTGAAAGTTCCTGTTGCATCGAGTAAGGTGGTTGTGGTCACTTTCATTGATCGTATGTTATTAACAAAACTCCAATGTCACAAAGCTGCCAAAATCACTCTTGTAGAAAGAACAAGACATAACACCCCCATAGGGTCATTATCTACCAGTTAGACCCAGGGCTACGCAGGACCTGAAAAGGTAAAAGCCTGAATCAGGAGAACAGCAGTGATTAGAGAGGGGATAAAAGGATTGTGAGAGTGAAAGATCTGGCAGAGGTTAGTAGGGCTGGGTTCTACAGACTGTGAGCCAGTCTGTGTATTACATTTTACAAATGTGATTTGTTATGATTCTCAATAATAACTGAAAATACCCATCTTATATATATGCAAGATTGTTTTGGGCATCAATGGTAACCGATTGTTCTCTAGATCCATAAGGAAATGACTTTAACTGGAACAAACTATCAGGGGCAAGGTGGATAGTGTAAGAGAAGGAACAATCCGTGGGAGTAGGTAGATCAGGATTCCATTCTTGTTCTGCCATTAGCTCTGTGGCCTCAGTTTGATGGCAAAAAAGGAGAAATAATTCTAGTGCTTCTTACTTTGTGTAGAAGTTGTAAGGGTCATATGAGGTCATTTCTGAGAAAATGCACCAAAATGCAAAGCCATCATTTAGGTCCCTAGAAAACCTAAACACCACTTTTGCATAGATTGGAAGAAAAGCCCCTTCCTCTGGGGGAAATCAGCTCTGTGCCAGTTTGTACAGTTTGCAGAGCAGAGCACGAATTAGGTTTTACTCTCTACTTGTCCCCTTGGCTGGTCACCCTGAGCAGAGCATAACCTTTAGAATGGTTTCTGTAAGAAGAACTACACTACATAATATCATAAGGAAGCATTCACTAGCAGGATATTTGCCGAATACCCTTAATAGACGAGACCTTATTGTGTTCGGTGGGTCAGGGTAAAATGATGCTAAGTTCTGTACACATTGAGCACTCTGGGATCTAACAATGGTCAGTGTTTAGATATCAGGTCATCTCAAATAATGTGTCCAGCTCTGAAAAAATGACCGCCCTCAACCCTGGACTTTTGTGTATCTGGAGGGCATGTGAGTGACAAAAACCCTGGGAAAAAAGCTTATTTGGGACCTAAGCAGAGTTGGATTCCTTATTAGTAAGACATTGTTCAGCATTCTTACCCTTCTTTTGTTTCTATGTCTCCCATCCTAAGAAACTCCTCGCAGCTGGAGAGCTTCCAGCCCAAGGCTGACCTGGATTCCTATATCCAGTCAACTGTAACAAGCAGTAACACTTGCTACTGCAGAATGAGGGAAAAGTTCTCCCGTCCACAGTGTAACAAGACAACTGACCATTACTAATTCTTTTAAACCAGTGGTTCTCAACCATGTCACTAGATCCAATCTTTCATAGCAAACATTTTGTATGTCCCTTTTACTATCCTGTAGGGTAAGTCATAGATAAAACAACACATTTATACTCATAAACCCAGGCAATGCATCTTCAGAGTCTAAGCACTCAGAATCATTGTTTTAACAATTCTTTCCTTGCTCTCCTGCCTTATCAGGTTTTCCTCTCTATTTGGTCTTTATTATCAATAAACAAGCTGTTATTTTTCCCATCTTAAAAAAAAAAAAAAGTAAAACACCAACCTTCTCTTGACACTCAGTCTTCTCCAGTCTTGTGACTTTATATACCTAGTCCTATGCTGATGTCTCCTAAATTTATATCTGCAGCTCAGACTCCTTTGAACTTGACTCCTGTATTCACTATGTTCAACTGCCGTTTGACACCTTGAAGTGTAATTTTAATAGACATGTTGAACTTAGCATCAACACAGGGTTGGGTGGTGTGGGAGAAGACTGCAAGGATGTACACCAAAATGTAAATGACAGTCTTGATGAGGATCTTGTGTGTGTGTTTTTCTATATTATTATGTAAAACTTTTATAATGAGCATTAACCCTTAAATAAACTTTTTTTTTCTTTTTAAACATCTTTATTGAAGTATAATTGCTTCACAATGGTGTGTTTAAATAAACTTTAAATTTTGCAATAGTTATTGATTCAAAGACAGTACACAGAGATTCCATGTACCCTTCAGCCGGTTTCCCATAGTGATTACATCTTACCTATATATAGTGTAATATCAAAACCAAGACATTGACATTAGCATTGTGTGTGTGTGTGCGTGTGTGTGTAGTTCTGTGTCATTTTATTTCATGTATAGATTCATGTAACCACCACTGCAATCAAGATCCAGAACTATTTCAACACCATAAAGGTCTCCCTTGTAGTACAACTTTATAGTCACATCTGTATTCCTATCCTACCATCCTAACCCCTGGCAAACATTACTATGTTCTCCATGTTATATAAATGAAATTATACAGTAATGACCATTTAATATTATTAGTTTTCCACTCAGAATAATGCCCTTGAGCTCTATACAGGTTGTCAGGTGTATAGATATTCCATGGGATACAAGCACCACAGTTTGTTCAGCCCTCCATCTCTTGAAAGATAATTGAGCTATTTCTAGTTTTTGGCTAATCTGAACAGAACTGCTGTGAACATTCATGTACAGGTTTTGTGTGGACATATGTTTTTGTTTCTCTGGGATAAGTGCCCAGGAGTGCAATTGCTGGGTTGTATAATTATATGTTTAATATTTTAAGAATCTGCCAAACTATTTTCCAGTGTCACTGTATCATTTTAAATTCCCACCAGCAGTGTATGAGAGATCCAGTTCCTCTGCATCCTTATTGGTGTTTGGTATTATCACTACTTCCGTGTGTGTGTGTGTGTGTGTGTGTGTGGGCTTATTGAAGCATAGTTGATTTACAATGTGCCAATCTCTGCTGTACAGCAGAGTGACTCAGTTATACACATGTAGACATTCTTTTTTTTAAAAATTCTCTTCCATTATGGTTTATCACAGGATATTGAATATAGTTCCCTGTGCTATATAGTAGGACCACGTTGTTACTACTTTTTAATGTTAGCCATTCTGATGTGGCTCCCCGGAGTTCTTTCTCTGCAGTCCTGTCCCCTCTGGTACTCTGCAGTGAACTCTAGTTGCCTTGGTTTCCTTGCACTTCCATCTCCTCAACTCAGAGAGACTGATAGACCCTGCCTGGGTTCCCCTCTCTGTGCCAAGTGGCCTAGAAACTCCGTGCAGGGAGAAAGCGCATCCCGTTTGTTTCCCGTCTCTCAGTGATCACTGCCCTTCATTGCTTGTTGTCCAATGTCTTGAAAATCTATTGTTTCATATCATTTGCTCATTTTTTCTAAGAGTTTCAGGCAAAATCCAATCCTTGCTATTCCACAGTGGAAGTCCATATTTTAGATTAATTTACAATGAGAAATAGCTCTTATACTTAGAATCTAGGTCTTGGATGGATTCATGGTCAATTTTCTAATCAGAGTATCTGTTCTCTCTATATGTATCTACTCACTACCTATCTATCTATCTATCTAGTATAAATTTTGCTTAACTAGATGTCAAGAGTTCTAACATTAGAACTGCCATTACTTATTTGTAGCATCTGAGACATTAACCATTTCAAGTCACTTTCTTGATTTGTAAAATGAAGTATATATGAGTCTTAATTCCTTGAGATGCTAGGATATTGTTTGACTTCTTCTAGGAGAAACAGTGAGTAAAGTTGGTAGCTGTAGTCCTTAGTATGCTATCTCTTTTTTTTAAATTGAAGTATAACTGATGTACAATCTTATTTAAGTTACAGGTGTACAATATAGTAATTCACAATTTTGAAAGGTTACACCCATTTCTAGTTACCATAAAACATTGGCCATATTCCCTGTGTTGTATTTACAGTATATCCTTGTAGCTTATTTTATACATAATAGTTTGTATCTCTTAATCTTGCCCCTCCCCCATTCCCTCTCCCCTCTGGTAACCACTAGTTTGTTCTCTACATCTGTGAGTCTGTTTCTTTTTGTTATATTCACTAGTTTGTTGTATTTTGAGATTCCACATATAAGTGGTATCATTTAGTATGCTATTTCTAAACAGGAAAACGGCATTGATCAGGTAATGAGCATGTGTTGGTAATTGTTACATAATATTAATAACAATAACAACAATAGTTAATACATTTATCCTTTCGCATGCAGTGCGTTATATAATATTCACAACATCCCTATGAAGTAAGAGGTAGTATTATTCACATTCAGAAGATGAGAAAACTGTAACCTAGAAAAGGAAAAAAACAAGAATAAAAACCTGTCCAGTTTAAAGGTTATACTTAGACCACAGACATAGGTCCTTTCTTCATTTTTAATCAAGGGTTAATTTCAAACAATCCCTAATAGTAACCAATTATAAAGAAGCAGTTGGTGTGTATAGTTGGATATATTATCCCTGCTGACTCCAGATAGCTACTGGGTTCAGCAGAGGCCCCTTTACTCTGCCTTCTTTTTGGGCACAGACCTCGTCAGAATGAATGGGCAGAATGGACACCAAAGAGGGATAGCACGAGCAAATTGTGAGGGTGAAATGCAATAAACGCCCAGCATGAAATAAGTGCCCAATAACGGTTAGTTGTTGTTATTATAATTATTGTAAATCATCAACATCAGCACTGTAGAATTCAGCCTGATGGACTTTGCAGATCATAGAAGCTGTTCCCAGACCACCATTTGAAAACTCCTGCCTGAATGACAAAGCCCTGTTTCTGTCTAGAGAGGGTTTTCATACTGCTTTAATAATCTCCAGGGTGCTTTAAAAATATTATCTCATGATGTCACTTTCAGCTAAAGAAGTGAGTTGAATCAGCATTATAACCTGATTTTACTCACCTGGGCTATAGGGACTGAGCACTGTTTTGGATATTCTCTCTCTTTTTTAAAAAAAATTTATTTATTTTATTTATTGATTTTTGGCTGTGTTGGGTCTTCATTACTGTGCGCGGGCTTTCTTTATTTGTGGTGAGTGGGGGCTACTCTTTGTTGCGGTGCTCTGGCTTCTCATTGCGGTGGCTTCTCTTGTTGCAGAGCACGGGCTCTAGGCGCGCGGGCTTCAGTAGTTGTGGCTCGCGGGCTCTAGAGCACAGGCTCAGTAGTTGTGGTGCACTGGCTTGGTTGCTCTGCGGCACGTGGGATCCTCCCAGACCAGGGATCGAACCCGTGTCCCCTTCATTGGCAGGCGGATTCTTAACCACTGCACCACCAGGGAAATCCCTGATATTCTCTTATCTAGGACTAAATTATCAGGTTTCCAAAACCTGATATGCAGTTATTGGCTGAGGGTTGGAAAGAGGGAGTGGAGAATGGAGGGCTGGGTAAAGCTAGGTAAAGATATGTAAAAATTTATCATTGACTCAAATACGCCAAATCTTCTGATGAAGTCATGACACAGTTCTAAAATGCGAAAAGCAAAATAACCATGTTGGAGGGATGACACAAATACAGGCCAAAGAGCTTGACATTTCAGAAATGACAGGGAAAGGTTAAAGGAAGCACATGTGGAGAATATAAGGAAATGACCTTGAAATATATGGGCAAGGTCAGGCTGCTATAAACCACAGGATAGTGGGTGTAACTCAGGAGTGGAACAATTGACTCGGAAAAAAAACTGTCTGCAGTTTCCCAGACTGGATACATTTCCTGTCTTGGATGTCTGGATCTGTTTCAACGTCCAAGTAGCCTTACTTCAAAGTGTTCATGGGAGCAGAAAAGACAATTGGCTGAGTGTGTTTATTCAGTGCTGGGGAGGGAGAGTGGGAGTGGGAATGGGCATAGGAAGTAAGTCTGGGTTTAAGAGCACATAGAGCACAAAGGGATAACCATTTTTCTGCAGACCAGCATCCAGGGCACTTCTTAGAGAGAAGGAAAACCTGGGAGGGAAGAACCTGGAAAACAGGACACAAGCATCTTTGAAGTTATTTAGGTATGTAGGTAAGTCACAGTGGTGTTTGGTGCTCCAGGGAACAACATGGGAAATTCTCTCTCTTTTTTAAAAATTAAAAAAATTTGAGGGAATCCCCTGGTAGTCCAGTGGACAGGACTCTGTGCTTTCACTGCAGAGGGCCCGGGTTCAATCCCTGGTGGGGGAACTAAGATCCCGCAAGCTGTGCAGAGCGGCCAAAAAAAAAAATTTTTTTTCTGAAATATTTTCAACTTTAAAGAAAAGTTACCACATTAATACAAAGAACTCCTAAATATGCTTTATCCAGTCACAATATTTAAAAATTTTTTCTTTCTCTGTAAACACACATGTACATACATGCATATGATCTATATCTATATCTATATCTATATCTATATATATATATATATATATATATTTTTTTTTTTTGGCTGTGCTGCCCAGCTTGTGGGATTTTAGTTCTCCCCACCAGGGATTGAACCCAGTGAGAGCGTGGAGTCCTAACCATTGGACCGCCAGGGAATTCCCCATATGATCTTTATTTTGAACCTTGGAGAGTAAGTTGTCTAATCATGCCCCTTTGCACCTTAATATTTCAGGGTTCTTTTTCTAAGAACAAAGATATTCTCTTAAACAGTTGTAGCACAAATTTCAAATTCCATATATCAAACACTGACATAACATTCCTATCTACTCCATTAGGGAAGGGAAGGCCTCTCTTTGATAGGGGCATGAGGCTGGCATTGCAGGACAAAGATGCATGCTCTTTCCCTCAGTTTCCTTAGGATCTTTATTAGTAGGGGAACCCTCGCAGGTCAGTTGTTTGGTTTTCTTTGGTTTCGTTCTTATTCCATGTCCTCCCTAAGAGTACAAAAACTAATCAGGGGCTTCCCTGGTGGCGCAGTGGTTGAGAATCTGCCTGCCAATGCAGGGGACACGGGTTCGAGCCCTGGTCTGGGAAGATCCCACATGCCACGGAGCAGCTGGGCCCGTGAGCCACAATTACTGAGCCTGCGCGTCTGGAGCCTGTGCTCCAGAGAGGCCGCGATAGTGAGAGGCCCGCGCAACGCGATGAAGAGTGGTCCCCGCTTGCCACAACTAGAGAAAGCCCTCGCACAGAAACGAAGACCCAAAACAGCAATCAATCAATCAATAAATCAATCAATAAATAAGAACGTGAATTTCTTAAAAAAAAAAAAAAAGCAGGAACCACGTGCGGCTTGTAGAGAGGGGAATATTAAAAAAAAAAAAAAAAAAAACTAATCAGCAGGAAATACCCAAGTGCTAAGAGATCTATAGTAGTAGAAGGGATCTGGCATGACAAGATGTAGTTTCAGCAAGGTGAAATTGGGCATCCTCCCTCGTCTCCCTCCCCCCGCCAGCCTCAGCTTAGGAGTGAGAATGGACTATAGTACTTTTCCTATTCCTTTTGATCTTTTTGGGGGAGGGTGGGTAACAGGGAGAATAATAAATACTTGAATGAGCAAAAATTAATTTGGGAAAAAAATAGGGAGATGATCTCCTATGGTAATTCTGATCCTTTACTGAGAATAAGACTTTTTATAAGAATTTCTCTCAAGGGAAGTGTGACACTGTACTTGTTTGTCTTCTTACCCATTCTTTTTGGTGATTTAGAACTAATTTCTGTTTAAGAGTCAATTGATGTCAACTTTCCCCACTGATTCCCCATATGTGAACCAGTTGCAGAACTGCTACCCTGGTCATCTTCCAGTTCTGCAGGATCCACACATTATGCCACAGCAACAGGGAATGTGGTGGGAGGGACAGGAGAAATGGGAAAAGAGTGAGAAAGGATCTCTGCAGTGGGTGGGGAATGGGGTAATGTGGAGAAGGGAGAGGAGGCCCCAAAGACTATGCTGTCGGGGTTTAGGGGAATCTACGATCTCTACTGGAGCCAAGTTTCATTTCAAAGTCCGTCCTCTGTTTCCCTCCTCCCCTCCAGGCAAAATGAAGCTGACTCTGGTGCAGATCTTTTTCATAATGTTGCTGTTCCTGCTGGGCCTGGGCGTGGGCCTGGGGTTGGGACTTCAGATGGCCGCAGCAGTCCTGGAGGAAAGTGATCAGCTACTGAATGAGTTTCCGTCCAGTGACTCACAGGACAAGGCTGAAGCCACTAGGGAGGGACCGGGCACCCGAAGCATAGAAACCCTGCTGTTTAGCAACAAAGAAGTGGTGCAACTGGAAGAGACCATCGTCAGTGAAGATGAAGTTGGAGGAAACAAGATGCTCAGAGCTGAGGCTCTCTTTCAGAGCAACAAAGACTATCTCAGGTCTGACCTGATGGACAGAGAATGCAATGCCCTGATGGCACAGAAGATGAAGCCGCACAACCACACATGCATACCCCAGTACATATTCATCCATGAGGAACTAGATGCAGTCAAAGCTGTCTGTAAGAGTCCTGTTGTTGCCTGTAACCTCAAGGGAGGCAAGTGTCACAAAAGCTCCCGTCCTTTTGATTTGACATTCTGCAAGTTATCCAAACCAGGCCAAGTCACTCCTCACTGTAATTACGTAACTTTCATTCTTGAAAAGTACATTTTTATATCCTGTAGTGACATGAAAGTCCAGGTAACACCTGGACCATGAAGTAACTTCTCTTCTGCACCTTCTCATCTTTGTCTTCCTTTCCACTTCCTCTTTTTCATGCTGTTTTCGTCCCTAGGTATTCTGCAAAAAAGGCTCTGGGAAGAGAGGCTGGCCTATTCTTTATCATATTTGAAAATATAAATCTTCTTTGCCCTAGGGTTCACCCAACTTGCATTTTTTTCCTGGGATTAGAGGTGGTAGAATAGGGTGATGATGTCCAATCTCTGTAGGTTCTCTGTCTCTTAGAGTCTATCTCTTGCCCTGGAAAGAGATAAGCGAAGAACTGCTCTAGTCTCTCCTATGATCCTGGTCATCAGTCTGTTCCCTGGTCTGGAGGCCTTTAGGTGTGGATTACAAGAGTTTAATGCATCCTTTACCCACATCCTTCCCTGCTACCCACGATGAGCCTCTATGGCAATCACATAAGCCTCCTGGGCTTTCCATGTAGCACTTCTCTGCTACAGATGTAAATTAAAGTGATTCTAACTGTGACTGCGTCTGGAGAACCATGTGGATCAGGTTTCTTTTCCCGACCCCCGGCTGTAGGGGTCTGCAGGTGCGGTGCTATGGTGGTGCAGACTGAGATAAAACATGTCCTGGGGCAAAGACAGCACTCATTTTCTTGACCCTTCTCAACCCTTTTCTTTTTCCTCTCATTTTTTTACTACCTGCCATTTTGCATCTTCTTTTCCCTCCCTTTATTTCTCCCCCACCCCGCCTCTTTCTCCTGGTCTCCTTTTCTTCTTCTCTTTGGGATCTCCCTGTTCTTTCTCTGAATCCTGTTTGATATTCATTCAGCCAACACTGATCTCTTATGCCACGCCAGGTAAGAAGATGTTGGTCCTATAAAGAGTTTGGCATAGGGGGTTAGAGCGAGGGTGGGTCAAGAGGGTGATGAGGAGAGAGAGAAACAGTGTGCTATTTTTAAAAATTATGTCCAATAAGTAGAATAATGGTCACATTAGGTGCTCAATAGATGTAGAATGAATGGTATTGGAGGGAATTTTATTCTCACTCAGCACCTCTTTTCTTCTTTGCTCTGAAAAACAAGAAAGTTGGTGAAAGAATATTTTCAGCAGAAAAGGGATTGGATCTACTCAGAGGAGAAAAGCTATGGGGTTGAATAAATAGAAGATGTAAGTGGTTGTGCTCAGCCTATTTTCTCTGAATTAAAATCTATCAAGAAATAGTTTAGTTAGACATGCATGGGCACAGGAAGGGATCTTAGAAAATGGCAATAAGGATTCACTATGCGACTTGATTTTGAGATTTCCTCTTGCTAGGGTTTTTGTCTGTTTCAATCTCCTGGACGGTAATACACTCAAGAGTCAGGGACATCCATAAATGGGACACTGGAGGAAGGAAAGGTTTGGCTTACTCTGACCTGGCTTTTACCTTCCTGTTCTTTCTTCATTTAGTCCCTAATTTCCCTTACCCTTCCTGTTCTTGCAGGCAGGCAACCACTTAAATGCTTTGCCTCTAGTCTTCCCTCAGACTCCCCTGTTTCAACATTTCCCTCCATACCTTTGACTCACCTCTCCCAGCAATGACCTCTTAGGAACAGTGTTGCTGGGCAGGAAGTGTGTCTGCATCTGTGGGCTGCCCTGACATTTTAGAGGTGGGTGGAGGAGTGGCAGGAGACGAGGCCCTGGACAAGGCAGATTCCTACTCTTCTTGATGGGAGAATCCCTTTCAGAAGAAATAGACAAAAGACGATCTAAGACAAGGGAGAAAAAAAGAAGTGAGGTGTGAGAGAGGAAAGAAGAGTGGGTGTCAGAGAAAATCAGTGTGTTAAGAATTTGTCCAGTAGGTAAACCAAAGGCATTGAAGATTGGGAATGTGATGGGAAAGGTTCCAAGTTTGACTTCTTAACCAAAAGACAAAGGATCCATTGTGTGGGGCGAACTATTAGGAGACTGGAATTAGCAAGGAATGGAAGCCCATGTGCTTTCATTCACAGATGAGAACCTCTCATAAGTTCTCACCAACTTCTCTCCTTTAGGGTTCCCACACTCCAACAACTACTGCTATCGCCCTCATCTGGTCCCCACCTTGGACAAGTCTCAGTGGTCAGGCTTTTATCTGACTGTGAAAACTAACTCAGGAAAGCAAATTACAAAGCATTGTATGGGCTCCTAGTGGCTCAAGCAGGAAAACACAACTTGGTAGGTGTAATGGGTTGACAAGATGTTGTGGGAACTTCACTCAAAAGGGATAGAAAATTAACTCATTATAGCTCAAATGATGCCTGATTCATAAAACTTTCACCAACTCTTTTAGTTCCAATGTAGCTCCCTCTTTGCACTTCCAGTGTATATGCTTAGTCCATACAACAGGTCCTCAGTCCCTTACCCAGTGTTCCTAAATCCCCAAAGCTCTGAAAACTGAAAGATTTTCTTTCAAAGTGGCTCCCAAGCTCAGTGAGATGCAAAATCTGGCTGAATTGACTATGCAAGTCTATTTATTATCTTTATTTATGCTATATGACTATTTCACGACATTTCACTGAAGAAATATCAATATGTCTGATTATGAATACTGCCTCAGATAAACTCTTCTAGGGATGCATAAATATCACATACACTTATACAATGTTGCTTTTTAAAATCTTAAAAATTCTGTTTCAAAATGCATTGGCCCTAAAGGTTTCAGGTAAGGGATTGAGACCTATATATACTATTTAATTAACCCTTAATTAATTTGAATATATAATATGACCTCAGTGAGACCATAAGCATTTTTTTTTTTTTTTTTTTTTGGCTGTGTTGGGTCTTAGAAAGTCCCCCTCTGGTGTCTAGGATTGACTGAGACCAGCAGTGCCATCTGGGTTGGGTACCCTGAGCTTGAACTGGGACTTCTGTGGGCCTGAGTCCCATTTCTCCCCTCAGGTCACTGCTCCCCTACCCCATGCGTAGGGCCAACAAGCTGCCCCCGAAAAGTTCTGAGATTTGCACCTATGGAGTTGTCCTAGGACTCTGAAGCCAGGCCCTGTTTCCAGGAGGGTGACCTGGCAAGCGGTGGTCCCCTCTGGCTGGTGTGGTATGTCTTTTGTGGGATCACACAGCAGTGGGTCACCAGAATGGTGCTGATAAACTGATTTTGCGTGACTCAAACATATCCTGGACACAGAATGAATTTAGGACTCTGGGTCACCAATGGTCACTACTGACCCTTGGACTTGAGTGCATATTAGGAGGCTTTCACCCACCCATGTTCCTATTGCTCTGCTACTTCTGGTCTATAGCACTTGAGGGTGGCAGGGACAACAGCACGTGTCCCTCACCCTGGGAGCTTCCCACTGCTGGCACCCAGGATGGACTCCACCCCTTTGCAGGCTCCACACCATGTGGAGGTATAGTGGGCTGCTCCTGTGTCCTGTAAAGACTTTTGAGACCATTGTTCTGCAGTGCCAATGGGGCACTTCAGATCAATGCCCTCTCTTGCCTCTGACTGACAGGTGATGACTCGCTCTCTTAATCTGTGCAAGATGAAGGATAGTCATTCCTTGTGTGAATGGGATTGCTCTTTTGCTCTGCCCGTGTACCCCCTGCCTATCCTCCTGGATGGTGGCAATGTGTGTAAGGCAGGAGTGTGGTGTGGTCAGTTATGAAAGAGGTGGCATTCTAGGAAAGCGGTGATTATGGCTTAAAGAATTCAAGAGAATTGTACACCTGAAACTAATATAATATTGTAAGTCAATTATGCTTCAATTAGAAAAAAGAACAGAAAAGAAAAAAAAGAAAACTTTAGAAATTCTCAAGTCAGTTCTCAAAAAAAAAAAAAAAAAAGAGTTCAGGAGAAGACATAGTTGGAAGATGTGTTGTTTTATGTTTATACTACAAAACTCTAAATGGCAAATTTCACACGGTCAGAAATTATCATTCTCATTTTCCTGTGTACTCTGGGTGCTATGGTCTGAATATGTATCCCCTCCAAAATTATATGTTGGAATCCTAACACCCAACGTGATGGTGTGAGATGGTGGGACCTCTGAGAGGGAATTAGGTCATGGAGCCCTTATGAATGGGATTAATGCTTCTACAGAAGAGATCCCCCAGAGCTCCCTTGCCACTTCTGCCCTGTGAGGACCCTACCTGACCATGCTGGCACCCTGATCTTGGACTTCCAGCCTCCAGAACCGTGAGAAATAAAGTTTTATTGTTTAGAAGATACCCAGTCTGTGGTATTTTGTTCTAAAAATATGGGCTGGGCTAAGTAAGACACTGCTTGTGTTTGTGGTCATTATCAACAATGTATAGTAACAAAGTAACCTTTGAGAGAGTCATTGGAAGCTGGTATTCACAGGCAGCACAGTGGATGATTCAGGGCCATGAGTCATGATACAGCTGGCATGAAATAAATGGCACTAGGAAACTGCAGAAACAAGAAGATCTATATGGGTCCTAGCAGACAGGTTTACCTTTTTCATGTGGTGGGAGATAATGAAATTATCCAGGAATAATACATCTGACAATAAAGAACATGAAGAAATGGCCCTAACAGGAAGAGATGGTGCCCAGACAACACAGAAAGTCTACATGTGCATTGATTGGACAATAATCAAATATGTGAGTATCTGTCCTCTGCCCATAATTCTAAATCTTCAGCAATAAGTCCCTATACTTCACTTGGGCCTATGACTTTTATAATATATTTTAAAATCAAATTGTTTATATAAGATAAGGGCCGCATTCCCCATCCCTCCCTGGGGAAAAAAAAAAAAAAAATTGGCCAGGGACACACACTCCTTAGAGGCAGCTCAGCTTGTGGTCAAATCCAGGGTAATGTCTCTGTATCATGCCCTTGCCAGGCTCTTGATTCAAACTCTCCCCCTCAGAGCCCTCTAGTGTTCACTCTTGCAGGCAGAGTGGACTGAGCTGGCTCTCTCCACCCCTTCTCTTTCCCAAGGAGGCAAAGTTATATCATCTGGCAGAGACTCATTCCTGGTGGGATGAAAAGGGACTCCAAGGGACAGAGTTGTTGCTATTTTCGCAGTACTTGGACTTAGCATGTAATCTGTTGATGTTCCTTCCTCTGAACCTTGGATCCTACCCATAGGCCTGCCCTCTCCTCTTTGCATTTATAGACTGGGCTTCAGTCAGTTTCTAGAAAGTGATTCTAAGGACAGAGATGCCACCTCCAGGAGCAGCTGGGCTGGTTCTTTAGTAGAATTAATGATTCAGAAGCCAGGTAATAGTTGGATTTAAAGGAAGAATTCGGGAAAAGAGGAAGATGGCTAAGCAGAAGGAACATTTAGGGAAATGTGAGTGCACACGTCAAGGCATCATGGCCCTTTACCCATTTATATATGATTTCAGGAGGCACTGGGATATCCCACTGTTTGAAAATGTCAGCTCTCCAGTATTAGCACGAAGATAATGTTTGGAATTATATCTGTATAAACTTATTGCGTATCCCTATACACAGCATGTAAAATTTTTAACTTCAAAGAATGGTTGAGATTTTCAGCACCTTTATAAGGTGACAACAAGAAAAGCAAAAGGCAAAACAGTACTTGTTCTATGAATGCTTTTGCATGAGTTTGGCAGTGTGCTAGTTACCGGCTGTAGCACCATTAAAAAACAAAAAAACTAAAATCAGGCATTGTATCTGCCATGGTAACACATCCACAGATGAGGCCTATAGGGGATAGGATAGGAAGAGAGAAGGTGATATGATTAAATCCAGCACTAGGCATTGCCCTGGAAAGCTGGTCTGGCTAAGGACCAATGTAGAGCAAGCAACTGCATTAGGAGACTGGGGTTAGAAGAATGTATTTCCAAGGTGAGGAAAAGGCTGTCCAAAGGGTCAACGGATAAAGATAGATATTTTTACCAGGAAGGTGCAGCCATCTCCCAGCTTCTGTGAGTGTTACCTGCCAAGAATTCACAGGTGTACTTCTCTGGAAGAAAAGGAAATGTATTAAAGAAAATATGGTAGAAGGGGGTTATAAATATGGAAAAAGAGTTACATAGTCTGACCCAGAATTAGTCAGTAGAAGCCCTTCTAATCTGGCTTCTGTGTGCTTTTGACATGTCCCCATCATTCTTTAGGCACTTCCTTGCTTTGAGAAACAGCAAGATGGTCTAAGCTCATCTTGTATTTTCCTTGCCCTGGGACCAATCATTTCTCTAAAGAGACATGGTTGTTTTAGTGGAAAACAGTATTTTAAAACCAAGATCCAGATGCTAGGTGTGTGTGTTCATTTTTGTGGTGAGAGTTCCAAGGGTCCCTCAGAGGGCAGAGCTTGGGAATATAGCAGAAAGATGCAATTACGCACACACACACACACACACACATATTTACATGTATTTTATTTATGTATTTACATTGAAAACCATGATTCACACCAATATCTCCAATTCCAATCCAACCCCATAGGCTCATGTTAGTTTTCTCCCTTTCCATATTTATATCTCCATTTCCATATTTATAAACCCCCTTCTACCATATTTTCTTTAATATATTTACTTATTTGATCAATCTCCATGTATGTAAATAAATCTTCTGTTTCTGCCACTGTCCCCCTTCCATACGGATGCCCTTTGCTCTCTCTGACTCTGACACTCTGTGCCAGGCTGTCCCCCTACATGGATGTGCCCCATTTGGGTTTTCATACCCCACACCAGGTTCCCCTCTGAGTGGGGTACCTCCTCTCCTTGCTCAGGCTGACTCTCCATGCTGGATTTCCCCACCTCATGCCTCACCTCTACTCCCCCTCACCCCCCATATGGATGCCGTTTTCTCTTTTCTTGGGCTCTGGCTTCCTATTCCCCATGGCAGGCTGACGCTCCTTTTCAATGCACACCTGGCTTTGCCCCATTTAATGGCTTCAGGACTAAATTGTTTAGGAAGGGAAGAAAGGGAAAAGAATGGAAGGGAATAGGAAATAAGCAAAATGGAAGGCCAGGGGAAATAAGCCAATGAAAGGGAAGAGGTGTTATATCTTTTGAAAATTAAAATTATATATTAGCAGTTTCTGTACTTTAAAGTTTTACTAGCTATATATTTTTCTATTTTATTAATGCAATATGATTCATTGAACTATTCCTTTACTTTTGGAGGTTAAGTTGACATCTAACAATAAATAGTTTGCACAGATTCTTTTCCTTAATGCAAATTCTTCCAAGTGGAATTATTAGGTCAAAGAGCATAAACCTCAAAGCTTTAGGTACCTATCCACCTATTGCCTTTCAGTAAGGTTTTGCTTGTACTCTCTCCACCAGTGTATAGAATGGACCCGCGTCACTATATCCTTTGCATAATTTGGTATTATATTTTATTTTAATTTTTGACAGTTTGATAGGCAAAATAAGGCATCTCATTATTATTTAACTTTGCATACCTTTTATTGAATGAGCCATATCTTTTTTTTATATAAATTTATTTTATTTTATCTTTGGCTGCATTGGGTCTTCGTTGCTGCACGCGGGCTTTTCTCTGGTTGCGGCGAGCGGGGGCTACTCTTCGTTGTGGTGTGCAAGCCATTGTGGTGGCTTCTCTTGTTGGGAGCATGGGCTCTGTGTCTCGTGGGCTCTAGAGCGCAGGCTCAGTAGTTGTGGCCCACGGGCTTATTGGCAGGCGGATTCTTAACCACTGTGCCACCATGGAAGCCCCAAATGGGCCATATCTAAACCAATTCTTAGTAACTCAGTGTCTCCTCTTCCCAGAGATTCTCTACACTTCCTGATACAAACCCTTATGAGCCCTCTTTTTGCGCATATACTCTGTTACTCTGCAAACACAAATTAAAGACTCTTTAAGTTTGAGTGGATTATTCATGATGGCTGCACAGTATCATCAGTCATGCATTCAGGGTGTTGAATCTGGGTTCATTTAGGAGGGTACACAGAGAAAATATGGTTCAGGAATTTCTCCTAGAGGAAAATTACATCACAGTGCTCAGGTTGTGCAAGTGCCATGGATATCCCGTCATTCACCCACCTTCAGTCTTGCCACACGCCCTTCTGTGGGTAATGCCATCATCAGTGTTTACCATTCTTGAGATTATCTATACCAGCCTGGGCAAATTATTCCCATACTCAGGCATCTTCTCACTGGCTCCTCTTCTGTAATCTGTTTTGCCCAGCTTAGTCATCCCAACCACTTTTGAAGCAACTCTTTTACTGTTAAGCCTAAAATGGGAAAAGATTTAGTTAGGGTCCCAAGACTAGATTTACAAAAAAAAAAAAAAAAAAAAGTCCGTTGTAAGATGGGAACTTTCTCCCTTGGCAGGTCCTGTTGAATGAGAATAAAATCTGAACAGGCAGCATCACAACCAGAAATAATCAAATATCCTCATAATGACCTGTGTAATTCCCTGGTTCTACAGTTCTTTCATCTTCGCTGTTGTGGTCACTTAAATCCATCTTCTGGAATTCTAGGACTAATCATTTCCCTAAGCAGAGGTATTGTAGGAGGTGGACTCAGCAAAAGATGAATCTTACCTCAGCACACACTTTTCATTGTAGTAAAATATACACAAACATAAAACTTGCCATTTTTATCATCTTTAAGTATACAATTCAGTGGCGTTAATTACATTGACAATGCTGCGCAATCATCACTACCATTTATTTCTGAAAGTTTTTTTTATCATGCCAAATAGAAATTCTGTCACTCAGTTCACGTTTTGTAATATTTATCAAAACAATACATACCCACAGTTAAAAGCTACAGTCTCTCTCCCCACGACTTTCCAACTCCCCAGTCCAAGTCCAAGTGGGTCCAAGGGGCACCATTTCTAGCTCTCGCCTCACTATCTCTGTAAAAGTCTTCTTTCTCTACTTACTAATCCATCAAGTCTATTGACTTCATGTTATGGCAGATTAAGGTTTAGCTCAATTTCACCTCACTCCCCTCTCCTTTTCCTCCTACTATAGCTATATTTTAGTTTCTCTGTTGCTTACCTTTCTAACCTAATAATACACTAACCCTGTTAGTATCTGTTTCGGCTATATGCTGTATATTTTGAGTCCCTATTTTGCAAAATGAGAATATTAGCATCCTTATCTTTCCCTTCATTCTCTTCTCCTCTATCTTTAATGGATAAAGAAGATGTGGCACATATACACAATGGACTATTACTCAGCCATAAAAAGAAACAAAATTGAACTATTTGTAGTGAGGTGGATGGACCTAGAGTCTGTCATACAGAGTGAAGTAAGTCAGAAAGAGAAAAACAAATACCGTATGCTAACACATATATATGGAATCTAAAAGAAAAAAAAAAGGTTCTGATGAACTTGGGGCAGGACAGGAATAAAGACGCAGATGTAGAGAATGGGCTTGAGGACACGGGGAGGGCGAAGGGTAAGCTGGGACGAAGTGAAAGAGTAGCATGGACATATATACACTACCAAATGTAAAATAGATAGCTAGTGGGAAGCAGCCACATAGCACAGGGAGATCAACTCGGTGCTTTGTGACCACCTAGAGGGGTGGGATAGGGAGGGTGGGAGGGACGCTTAAGAGGGAAGGGATATGGTGATATATATATGCATATAGCTGCTTCACCTTGGTATACAGCAGAAACTAACACAACATTGTAAAGCAGCTATACTCCAATAAAGATGTTAAAAAAAAAACTTCAGTCATCTGTTCTTTAGTTCTACATTGTCATGATTGTTAATATTAATATTTCATTCTATAATCAAAATTAAGACTTAGGTTCACTGACCCTAACACTGAAAATTGATACAAAGTATTTACATTATTTAGAATATGCAAATAATGTTTCTGAAGATCCAGAAACAGCATAATTTCTTTTTGGGGGGGCCGTGAGACATGCAGGATCTTAGTTCTCCAATAAGGGATCGCGCTCCCTGAAGTGAAAGCGCAGAGTCTTAACCACTGGACCGCCAGGGAAGTCCCTAGAAACACCATAATTAAAAAAAAATTTTGTATTTCCTGGAGTTTATTGTTGTCTTTTTTATTTGTTAGACACTTTTTTGCAAGCTGTAAATGCTCACTTAAAAAAAAGTTTTAGAAATAGATGGTAGTGATGATTGCACAGCATTGTGAATGTAATTAATGCCATCCTCTCAATCAAATGAGTTTTCTATCAAAGTACTTCCTTTCCTTAGAAATTTCTCTCCTAGAGCCTCTGCCCCAGTATGTCTGTTCTTCAACTGTGATCCTGTAATCATTCTTGTCTGGATGCCATGTTGTCCTCTTTCTTGGTCTACTCCTTTTAATTTTTGTTGGAGCCTATCGCCAAGTAAATTCATAAGAAAGTGTGCTTAGGAGGTGCATTTTGTGAGTTCTTACATACTGGAAAATGTATTTATTCTATTCTCAGATCTGATTGATAGGTTGCCTGGGTATGGAGTTATAGACTGACAAGAATTTCTCAGAATTGAGAAAACACTTGGCTTCATAGTCTTCTATCATCCAATGCTATTGTTGAGAAGCCTGATGCCATTTTGACTCTTCGTAAATGGTCTTTTTTATTTCCCTAGCAAGCTTTTAGGATCTTTTAATGACTGTGTTCTTGATTTTCACATTGATATGCTTAAGTATAAGTCATTGTATCCTGCAATGGGTGAGGGATGGTGGTGGTGGTAGGGTTAATTTGGAAAATCAAATCTTCAGGTCTGGGAAATTTACTTCATTAAATTTTCAATTTCCTTTTTCTTTCTCCTCTCTTTCCAAAACTCTATGAGTCAAATATTGGATCTTTTGGATTTTCTTATCTCTTCTACTTTTTTCTCATATTTTGGAATGAATTTCTTGGAAATTTCTTTGACTTTATCTTTTGACCCTAATACTGATCCTTTTGTTCCTCCTGACATTAATATGCTTATTTTCCAAGTGTATTGTTTTCCGTTGTTACTTTTTCAAAGCATTCTGGTCTTGTTTTATAAAAACGAAAGCTCTCAGATAACTCAAAATACACTAATTCGAGGTCTTAGCCTCTAATTATTAAATATTAAGACTTTATCCTCTAGTTTCTGCTTTGTAATTTTTCTTTTACTTCATGTTTTGTAAGTGCAATCTTCAGAGATATGGAGGCCATTCAGTATGTGAAAAGAATGAATTTTGCAGACAAATAGAACTAATTGTGTAGCCTTGGGCAAGTACATTTCTTTTTAAAATAAAGATAATTCAATGCTGCTAAAAGGATATATGCATATATATTAACAGTGAAATGGTAGGGTCTAATTTTTCCTCCTATATGTATCCACTTCTCAGAAATAACAAACTCCCAGCATCTACAACATGTGTGAGGTATGCCACCAGGTGGCGCCAATGCACTAGTCTCATGATCAGGATCTGTAAAGTGGGTGCTTGGCTTTCACACGTGTCTCAGTCTTTCTTAATAAATTTGAATACTCCGGCAATTATTTTATGGAATCAAATCTGGGAAGCTATAAACCAATAAATGAATCATAATTTTCTGTGGATGAATATGATTAATTTTTGAATAGTACTCTTTTCTTAGTCTTTACCAATTAATATGCATTATACGAGTGATAAAAAATCAAAATTCAGGGGGCCTGGGTTGAATCCCTGGTCGGGGAACTAGTTCCCACTTGCATGCCGCAACTAAGAGTTCCCATCCTGCAGCTAAGGATCCCACATGCTGCAACTGAACATGCTGCAACTTAACATGTCACAACGAAGATCCCACGTGCCGCAACTAAGACCTGGCACAGGCAAAATAAATAAATAAATAAATAAATATTTTAAAAAGTCAAAATGATATACCTCCGTAAAACAGTTAAATTTCAACATTAGATGTTACAATATATATCTCTTAATATTTGGGAGGGAAAGAAATTAACATATAGGTACAAATTGGTGACTCATTAATTTTTTTCCTGTTTCTATTATAAATTATTATTCCAAAGCTAATCTCATGAACAGACTTGTTAGAGTGTTTCTTTTCATCTAATACCATTAAAAAAAAAATGAAAGACTCCTCTCTCCTCCATTTCCCATCTCCACATTTAAGAACTCTATAATAATGTCTCTTTGATTTCTTTTTAAAAATGTCAAACACGCATCGACATTTTAAAAATGTTAGTGTAAAGCCTTATTTGTTTCAGATTATTAAATTATTTTTTTTAAAGAATTAAAGGGATGCAGATGCAGCTAATACTACTCCTCCATTCTTTCACCTCATTTTCCAGAATTAACTACCAAAGGGATGTTGGTGACTATTCTTCCCATGGATGTTTTTATGCTTATATTAACTATGCATATACCATAAACAATATATATGCATGTAGTATAATATCTTGTGTTTTCAAAATGTATGTAAATTATGTTATGCATATCCTTTTGCTACTTGCAATTAACAATCAACATTGTTATTGAGATTATCAACACTAATATATGTAGGCCCTGTTCATTAATTTTTACTGTTATATTCTATAAGTATACTGAGATGCTTATTTTTCCTTTATATTGTAAGTGGGCATTTAGTTTTCTGAATATTTATTATATAAATAACTCTTTAATGAGCTTTCTTGTGCATCTTCCTTTGCCTACATGTGTGTTTCTCTATACTAGGAAGAAGAATTCCAAATTATGATACATATGCAATTATATTTCATTGTCATAATAGTTCACATTTCCCTTATTACCAGTGAGATTGAACATCTTTTCAAGTGCTTGATGACCATTCACATTACTGCTTCTGCAACTTCTGAGAATTGCTAGTTCATATCAGACTTAGAGAAAACACGTAAAAACAGTAAAAACAAAAACAAAAAACAAAAAACCCTCCTATATACCTTTCTCCAATTGTTAATATTTTACCACTTTCTTTTTTTATGGCTCTATCTATCATTTTAGGGGGAATTATTTGAAAGAAAGTTTCAGACATGATGCGTCTATTACTAAATACTATTAGTCTATTACATGATGTGATTATTACTAAATACTTCCATGAATTTCCTAGGACAATGACTTTCACTTAAACATCCATAATGATCAAAATCAGGAAATTAACATGCTATAATAATACTGTCTAAACTAAAGAACTTATTCAAAATTTACTGTCTCAATAATGTTATTTTTGATTTTCTAAAGGTCCTTTCTGGCAATTACCAGTGCAGTTGATTCTTTTAATTCTTTTATAGTTCTCATAACACACTATTAACATTTTAAAGTGTACAGTTCAGTGGTATTTAGTACATTCACAATGTTATGTAACCACCACCTCTATGTGGATCCCAAACATTTCACATCACAAAAGAAAACATTGTACAGTAAGTCCCCTACATACGAACCTTCAAGTTGTGAACTTTCAAAGATTCGAATGTGCGTTCCATCAACGTCAGGCGTGAGTGAAATTGCACCTTGCCCTCTGTCTTCTATTGCTGACCATCCTTCAGCTCTACCATCTCCCACCTCCTCTCCCTCCTCCAGTCAGTAACTCTTCTTGCCTGTTCACTCGATGCCAGCCCCTATATGCCAGCTGTTGTACTGTACTACTGTACTTTTCAAGGTACTGTACTGTAAGATTTAAAATGTTTTCTTTATTTTTTGTGTTTGTTTTTTACATATTATTTGTGTGAAAAGTATTATAAACCTATTACAGTACAGTACTATATAGCCGATTGTGTTAGTTGGGTACCTAGGCTAACATCGTTGGACCTACCAACAAATGGGACTTACAAACGTGCTCTTGGAATGGAACTTGCTCGTATGTAGGGGACTTACTGTATCCATTAAGTAGTCACTCCTGATTCTTTGCTCTCCTCACCCCCTGTTAAATACCAAACTGCGCTCTGTCTCTATGGATTTACCTATTCTGGATGTTTCACACAAATGGAATCATACAATATTGACAGTTTGTGTCTGCCTTTGTTCACTTAGCATAATGTTTTCCAGGTTTTTCCACATTGTGGCATGTATCAGAACTTCTTTCATTTTTATGGCTGCATATTCCACTGTGTGCATATCCCAGAGTCTGTTTATCCATCACTGAAAAACTATGAAAATGGCAGTGTTGTTGAGGATGTGGAGAAATTGGAACCCTCCTACACTGCAGGGTTCAGTGTGTCTATCTGCTTTCAAACCTATGCACTGACTTTTTTTTATTTCAGTGGTAGTTTTTAGTTCTGGTATTCTATTTATTTCTTTGACATTGATTTTTGTTTCCTGCCAAAATTCTCAGTCTTTTTGTATTAATATTTTTATTGCTGTATAACGAATTACCACAAATGTGGTAGGCTTAAAACAATACCTATTTATGAGTTCACAGTGCTGCAGGTCTGAATTTTGGCTCAACTGGGTTCTCTGCCCAGTGTCTCACTGTAGAAGTCAGCCGGCTACATTCTTATTTGGAGGCTTTGAGGAAGAATTTACTTCCAAAGTCATCAAGGTGGTCAGCTGAATTTGTTTCCTTTTGGTTGTGGGACTGAGGTCCTTGACTTTTAGCTGGTTGTTGGCCAAGAGTCATTCTCAGAGACGTGAGGCCACCTGCTCTTCCATGCCATGTTCCCCTTCCATCGTATAGCTAGCAATGGAGAATCTCCTCACATCAAATCCCTCCCAAGCTTCCAATCTCCTCTTTTAGAAGATCCCAGTACACCTAATCAAATCAGGTGCAACAAGGATGATTTCCCTTTCTTAAAGTCAACTGCTTCATAAACCATAACATCCTGAAGTGACTATCCCATCATATTCACAAGTCCTGCCACACTCAAGGGGAGCAGATCATGCAAGGCATGCACAACAGGAGTGGACTGATCACACTGCATTTGTGTATGGGCATATTTTTATGTATTTGGTCATATTAGTAACTTTAAAATTCTTGTCTATGACTCCGTTTTCTGGATTATGTAGATATAATCTTTCTCAGTCTTTTGTTCTTGGTTTTCATGATCATGACTTGTCTTCTTGTATATTGGTTATTTTTCATCATATGTTGAATATGACATATGAAAAATTGTGAAGATACCTTTGAGGTCTGGAAGATATTATTTTCCTCCATGAGGTTTTCCTCTGGCTTCTTGCAAGAAGTAAAGCTTGGACCATTAGCAATCTTAGTTAAACTTACTCATCAGGGTTTTAAGTGCTTCAAGCCTTGGACTTAGTCTCTGTGAGGGCCAGGTCTATTTCTGGTTCATTCTTACTCCTAGGATATCTCAACATTGTAACTAAAATCCTTAGCTATTAACAGGTGTCTCCTTATTCTGAGGCCTTAAATTTTAGTTTTTGTTCCCTCAGGCCTGTGATTCTGAGTAAAGCTCTTCTTGACTTCTCATATGACACTTTTGAAACTGGCACTGCCTTGAGGGGGGAAAATGACCACAGGTGCCAGGCTCGGCTGTCTCCTTTTCTAAAACTTGGCTCCACAATTCATCACTAACTTTACACTCTATGATGCCCTCAAAGAGACCAAAAACTTTTTTCCCCAGCTCTTCTAGTTATTTTAGCAAAAGGCTGATGTGAAACTGAAACCAAAGAAATGCATCTCGGGGGGCTCCGAGGAGCTCCAGTTCTTCATGTCTCAGCACAGAAAGAATTCAGCGAGAGGCAAAGTGAGAGATAAGAAGTGATTTGTCAGAATAGGACTCTTGGGAGGATTACAAGCGGGTGGGCGAGAGGGTGCCATGCCCTGAGAATTTAGTGGGCTACAGTTTTATAATCAAAGGAAAAGAGAGGAGGGGGAGAAGACCACCTTCTTCCTCATTCTTTGAGTCTTCCATCATTAACTCATCCTACATGTTGGGTGGGGGAGTTTTTGACTCTATATGGTGCATCCAGGACTGTCAGGGCACTATGGAAAAGTTATTTCAGGTCTCAGTATAATTAGGGTCTTTCACTTTGAAATGTCACCTTCCCCTAAATTATTATTTTTGTGTGTGCAGAGAGCATGTCCTAGGTGTCATTAACTTGTTGACATCACTGGGCGGACTGTAGGCCTTATTCCACCATTGTTTTATTGTTTGGGGGCATGTCTCATGCTTCTGTTGCATGGTTTTGTTGCTAAGCAAGCCTGCTTGGTTTTGTGGTTAAGCAAACTTGCATTCTTGAGTGATCATTAACTTACAGGGGTCTCCCACACTATTTTCTCTACTTACAGTCTCCTAGTGGGATTAACTATTTAATCACCTACTTTGTCCCTTTACTCTGTCCCTATCAAAATGATGTATTCGGCACTTCCCTGGTGGCACAGTGGTTAAGAATCTGCCTGCCAATGCAGGGGACACAGGTTCAAGCCCTGGTCCGGGAGGATCCCACATGCCATGGAGCAACTAAGCCCATGCGCCACAACTACTGAGCCTGTGAGCCACAACTACTGGGCCTGTGTGCTGCAACTACTCAAGCCTTTGTGCCTAGAGTCCGTGCTCTGCAAAAGGAGAAGCCACCGCAATGAGAAGCCTGCGCACTGCAACGAAGAGTAACCCCTGCTCATGGCAACTAGAGAAAGCCCACGGGCAAATATGAAGACCCAACGCAGCCAAAAATAAAAAAAAAAAACACAAAACACAAAAAACAACAACCGTGTATTCTACCGTGACAGAAGCTGAAATAGTGGAATTTCATAATAGTGGATACAAATTGGACTATCATTTTTTTAAAATATATTTATTTATTTATTTATATTTATTTTGGCTGCTCCGGGTCTTAGTTGCGGCATGCGGGATCTTTTAGTTCCAGCATGCAGGCTTCTTAGTTGTGGCATGCATGCAGGATCTAGTTCTCCAACCAGGGATCAAACCCAGGCCCCCTGTGTTGGGAGCGTGGAGTCTTACACACTGGACCACCAGGGAAGTCCCTGGAGTATCTTTTGATAATTAGTAGAGTTGCGTTTCTACCTTGCATCATACACTAAAAATAATTTCATATTAATTAAGTATTTTAAATGTAAGATGTTTAAAAATTACAATTTAAAAGCAAAGCAGAACATATAGGAAAATGTATTTATAATGTTAAAGGAGAGGCAAACTATCAGTCATAATTCAGTGTATAAATTTTAAGACCTCTGGATGAGAAAAGATATCACAAACAAATTTGTATAAGAAATATCCAAATAGAAAAATTATTTGCAGCATATACTAGAAGGATGAGAAATAAAATACGACCTGCCATATCAGTAGACAAAAGATGTCACAGTCATCAGTGATTGCAGCCCCCCCTACAGTGAGCTGATGAGCCCTGAGGAAACTCAGGATGTGAAAACATAGGATACTGGCCCCAGATATTTGAGGTGCATATCAAAGGAATGATTTCAGTGAGCCCAGACTCTTGCATCTTCCTGTACATAGAAAAGCGCTAAATTCCTTAACTTGAGAATACCTAGTTTTCTTTTATTAACAGTAATCTTTCGTTCTGATAAATGGAATATTGCCTGCTATATCAGTAAAAGGATGTCACAGTTTATCAGATTGCAGCCACAGCCGATGGTGAGCTGGTGAGCCCTGAGGGAACCCAGGAAGGGAAAGAATACCTGCCATCTAGTAGCCGTCAGACTGCAGCCACTCCCCACAGTGTCCTGAGGAAACTCAGGATATGAAAACATTGGCTACTGGCCCCAGATAGCTGAGGTGCATATCAAAGGAATGATTTCAGTGAGCCCAGACTCTTGCATCTTCCCACACATAGAAAAGCGCTAAATTTCTTAACTTGACATACACGGTTTTCTTTAATTTACAATAATCTTTTGATGTTCAGAATACCTGCCCCTTGCTGCAAAACTCCTATATATCCTGGCTCCTCCCCCCCTCCACCTCCTCGGAGCAGTTCTCTCAGGGTTACTTGAGATGATGCCTCCCAGGCCTGAAGTCCTCAGTATGTCTGCTGAATAAAACATAACCCTCAACTTTTAGGTTGTTCATTTATTTTTTAGTCGACAAGGATTAATGCCCATTGTATGTAAAGCACTCCTAAAATCAATAAATAAACATAAATAGCCCAGTGGAAATATATGCAAAGTGCATGAATAGGAAAATCACAAAAGAAAAGAATAAATTGCCAGTATGCATTTGAAATGTTTAATCTCACCAATGACCAAACAATTTTTTATCTATTAGAATGGGATATAATATATTTGATAACAATGTTAGAAAGATTTATAGAAACTTTTTGTGAGAGTTTGTATTGATACAGCTTTTGGGGAGAAAGACCCAATACATTAAGTTTTAAATGTAATTTCACTTTGATCCGGAAAAAATTGAACATATTAAAATTGAAGTATAACACAATGAAAGAAAAGTGCACAAAACATAAAGGTACATCTTAGTGACAATGACAAAACAAATACTATGTAACCCATGAAGTTTACTTCTAGGACTCTACCCTCTGGAAATATCTCCAAAGGCAAACAGAGAATTTATATAAGGATATTAACATCTGCATATTTTATTATTGTTTGAATTTTAAAAATTTTCCATTTTCTTCAAATTTGATTTTAAACTCATTTCTATCTAATCACAGCTCTCCTCTGGATAATTAGGGGAAAGACAGACCTAAAAGTAAAGAGGAAGCAGTGTTCTTTCCCCTGAAGCTGAGGCAATGTTGGTAGGAGCATCACAGTTGTGAAGACAGGCCCATGACATCCTCAGACAGGACAGTCAGTGGACATGACCGCTCAGAGAGAGCAATGGGAAGGACCTGAAGGAACTCTGAAAATGTATGAAGTTAGCACAATCAGGGGGTTCAGAAGTTACCCAAGGACATTAAAGGAAGATTATATTCCTGTTTGGGGACATGGGCATCTGAAATCTTTAAAATTTGTTATTCAGTGGAAGGGTAACCTTATTTTATACTTACAGGCTATTGAAGCCTGGATATGTTGCTTCATGATTTTTATCAGTACCCGTTCCCACTTAGGGAGAACAGTTGACCTCTATATATTTGAAAAATGAGTCAAGGGCTTCCCTCGTGGCACAGTGGTTAAGAATCCGCCTGCTAATGCAGGGGACACAGGTTTGAGCCCTGGTCCCGGAAGATCCCACATGCTACAGAGCAACTAAGCCTCAATTCATAAATTCAGTCAATACTTGATTGCATTTTGGGTATCTCACAAAGCTTTCTAGTAACCTGTGGTTATAAACTATGAGTTGGATATAAAGGAGGCAGAGCACTGGGAATCTCAGTTTGGGTCATGGCTGGGGTTTAGAGAGCTGAAAGGTTGACCAAAGAGCCTCACTTCTGCCTGTAATAGTCTCAAAATTAAGAAGAATTATCTGAGGCTAATGAAGCACAAAGAATTTCTGTGGTCCTCCAAGATCATAAATAAAAGTCAGTAATGCATCCTAAACTGTAATTTCCAACCTGAGAGTTGTTTCTACTAATCCTTATATTTGAATTTTCTTTTGTTGCTCTTCCATGCCAGAGCCTTTGAGGTAAAGATTGGGGATTGGACAGTAGTTAGAAGAGATTCTCTATTTCTCTACATAGCGTCTCTACTGTGCTTCTGTGTTATAATTATATCTTTACATGTAATTCTTAAAATTCACACCAGGCCTAGACTTGGGCAACCTCAATCTCCTCAGGCCTCATCTGTCTGGGGTTATGGGTAGGATCACTTAATATTAATCACTTACGTCTCACTTGATTTTGCTCCCCGCCTCTCAATTTCTGAATGTACTAAGTAGAATTGGTTTGACAGTGACAGAAACTTCAAATAGGAGTGGCTGAAACAAGATAGGTGTTTATTTCTTTCTCATATTTCTTTCCCTAAAGTCCAGGGATAGTCAGTTCAGCTCTGGTATGGTGCTTCATGGTGTCAGGAATGCAGGCTCTTTCTACTTTTTTGCTCTGCCAAACCCAGCATGTGGCTTCATATGTCAGGCTGCTCTGGCTTCAGCCATCATTTGTGTATTCCAGCCATTAGGAAAAAGAAAAGGAAAAATAGGGATTTTCTCCTTTCCTTCAAGGATATGCCCCAAAAGTTTCACTCATTTCACTTATTTTCCACAGATGTCTCATTGTCTAGAAATTATTCACATGGCCAATTTTACCTGCAAAGAAAACTGGAAAATACCTTTTTTGTTTTTGGTGGCTATGTGCTCAGGTAAAATTTGAGGTTCCTATTACAACTTCCAGAGGAAGAAAGGAATTACAGATATTGAGGGACAATGAGTAGTGTCTGCCCTACTAGATACCCTCCAGATGCTCTTAATATCTCACCCATGTCATACCTAGGATTCTCCAAGGGAGGTCCCAAAATGCTCCCAGACTAGTAGGTCATGCGTACTGGGTGGTGTCTTATTCCTCTGACTCCAGTGCATCTTGATGGTATTTATCTTTTACCCATGAAGACACTTGTGGAAGCTTGATCAATGTCATGGTTTCCTGTGTCTCCTTGACACTTGGCTTCTATATCAAGATGTGTTTTCTTCCAACAGTGCCAAAACTGTTTGGGTGGAGGTCTTAGAGGTGTGTGATTTTCCTTTGGAAAATGGAGAGATTATGCCTTTATCACCCTGTGTTACCCTTCAGCCCCTGAGTCCCCAGACAGCATTGTTTGTTCCTCAGTCTCTCATCAAAATAGCTCTATCATACTCTACTTGAAGCTTTTTTTCCATAGTGTTCAAACACTGGTCAAAAAGGCCAGGCGTTTGTTAGTGTTTACGTGGAGTATGGGATGGGGAGGTGGATGGAGGTGAAACACCATTCTTGCTTCTTTGTCCCAGTTTTCATTTTCTTTTCTATCATGCAGAGTTCTTTCTCTTCAGCAATTATCCTCTTGCAACTAGAAACTTTTCAAACACTGCCTCACCAGTTAACCATGTATGCCTAAATCTGTTTGAATTCTGGTTTTGGGGAATAATTTAACCTATAACCATATACTCATATTTCATTTTGTGTGTGCCCAATAGCTGTTAAAGTAATCGGCATATATAGACACCAAATAAATACTTATTTTTTGGTTTTGTTTATAAATTTATTTATTTATTTTTGGCTGCGTTGGGTCTTCGTTGCTGCGCGCAGGCTTTCTCTAGTTGCAGTGAGCGGGGGCTACTCTGTTGTGGTGCACAGGCTTCTCACTGCGGTGGCTTCTCTTGTTGCGGAGCACGGGCTCTAGGCGCGCGGGCTTCAGTAGTTGTGGCTCGCGGGCTCTAGAACGCAGGCTCAGTAGTTGTGGTGCACGGGCTGAGTTACCCTGCGGCGCGTGGGATCTTCCTGGACCAGGGATCGAACCCGTGTCTCTGCCCTGGCAGGCAGATTCTTAACCACTGCGCCACCAGTGAAGTCCCAATAAATACTTATTGAGTAAATGAATGAACATATGTTTAAGTAGGGTCAGAGGGAGATGCTTGCAATGCCATGGGTAGTGGAGGGGTTAGCCACCCCTCATAATCTCAGTCAGAGCACTACTGCCATCCCCAAATAGACATACAGTCTAAGTTAAAGAACAAAACAGAATAATGTGCTTCTTATTGAAGAATAAAAAAATCACCTCCGATTTTGGGGGAAAATTTCAATTTCTTATTTTTGATATAATTCTAGGATATTTTCTAATAAGTCTGCTCAAATAAAAGCAGGATTTATTTTTCACCAATTAACTGACCCTCATTTGTCAGTCTGGATCCCTATCTAGCACATTTGATTGATAATCACAACAGATGGAGGCCTGGATATATTACTGACCTCATAATTTAGAGGTTAATTTCAGAATCCAGTAGGGTCTTATGATTTTATATCCCAGTAGGGAAGTTAACTCCAAAAGTGTTCTCTTCTATAGCCCATTAGAGAGTAAACCCCGATAATCTAGCATTTATTTGAAGCGAGGGGGTATTTCTTTTACTAACTATATTTATTTCTCCTTTCTAAAACTTGGGGAACCAGCTCCTTTTTTTCTTCTCCGCTGGTTCTCTCGCTAAAAAGTAAAATAAACTTTGACATATACTCACTATATATTTGTTGAGAATTTTGCTTTCATACTATGCAAATTCAACTTCAATTCAAATTCTCTAGTTCCTCTTTCCAACCAGGTTGCAACCTCTGAGCCCCGCCTGTAGTTAAGTTCTGGAGCCACCAGGAGTGAGATGCTAACTTTCCTGTATTCCTTTGGAATTCAGGGAGTTATAATGATGTAACATTTCATGGGGGAGAAAATAAAGAACCTTTTGAAACTACAGTGTGGCGAAGTGTATTGAGATTAGCAGCTGTGCGGAGGACTCCCTTTCCAATCTATCCTGGGAAGATTAGGGACTCATAACACCACAGGAGAAAATAGAAACAACAGTGAAATTATCATGGAAAGTAGTTTGTAGTGGCTGAAAAATGTGGATGATTCAGAATTGGGTCAAATCCTTCCGTATCCTATTGCTAAATTTCTGAAACATGTGTCCTCCTCCCCCTTCCTCAATAGAGGGCCTTATAGAACTGAAAAAGAAAGGTCTAATTTTAAGGGATCTAAGGCCCTGCAATCACTTTGAAGCAAGGCCATTTAGGGTTGGCTAAATGAGCTGTAATCATTGGGTCCAAAAATTCTATGTGTGTAGATAAAATCAATAAAGGACAATTTGTCACTTATCAAATTAACAGAGATTTAAACAAACAAAAAAACCCCCAGTTTTGATGACATTCTTGGAAAAGGAGGCTCATATATTATTGATGAGAATATAAATTAATATAATTATTTCTGGAGAAAAATTGGCAATATGTGTGTGATGTTTGGACAACATTAAACACAATTTTGCTTTCAGAAATGTACCCTAAGAAAGTGCTTTTGCAAGTGCACAAAGATACATGCACTGCGTTGTTCACTGCAGCTATAGCTCCAGGAAGTATACAGGGAGTGGTTGCATTAATTGGGACAAACTCTAGTCACTTAAAAGTTCTTGCCTAGTACAGTGTAGGCAGCGCACTGGAAGAGAGTATCTTAACGTTCTTCCTATTGATCACTGAAGGTGGGAAGATGCTACTGCTTAGGGCAGGACTGAACTCTGCTGAAGGCTCAGAGATACAGGATTATGAGATCAGATCTGAGTGTAGTCCTGTGATCAGCAGAATGGCGATTTCCTCGGTTCTTGCCCTTCTCGAGGGAAAGAATTCAGTGTAGAAGCATAGAACACTTTTAAGTAGCAAGAGTTTTATTAAGCGGAGCGAAAGCACACTCCCAAGAGAGGATGAGAGCAGGTTGTCTGGAAACCAGAAGCAGCCCCGCAGTGGGGTAGGGTACGGTTTTTTAGAGTGGTGGTCCCTCCTTGTGTCCTGCGTCATTTGACTGACAAGTTGATTGACAGCTTTAGGTTATGTAACTTTTCTCCTAGTGCTCAGGCGCTTACCCGTAAGCACCCAAGCGAAACCCATGGTGGGGTGGGGCAAAAACTGCAATGCTAATTTATTACAAATAAGGCATAATGAACACTGGGTTACCTTGAGTCACCTTTTAGGTCTTGGTGTGTCTGCACCAACTTGTGCTGGCGGTTTCATGCTGCTTGGTCTTGATATGGCTGGAAACCTAGCAGTGGTCCTTGACCACAAGAGGGAGGATCTCCAGGCATGCTTCGACCACCTGTGTCCAGGTGGGGGAGGGAAAGACGAACTGTCCAGGATTGGGTGGAACCCACTCATGTCTGACTAGCTACCTAACAGTCCTAGGTTGCCGAAGAGAGGCTAGATTGGTCCCAGGAGCTTTTGCTTTTCACTGTTACATCACGGGAGACAGAGGATATACTTTCCTTAAAAAAAAACAACAACCCTGCCTTTTCTTTTATATTAATTTTTACCATTTTTTTTATTGTGGTAAAATATACATAACAAAATTTACCATTTTAACAGTCTTTAAGTGTACAGCTTAGTGGCATTGAGTATATTCACATTATTGTGTAACTGTCACAACTATACATCTCCCAATTCTTTTTGATTGTCCCATACTGAAACTCTGTACCCATTAAACAATAACTTCACATCCTCCCTTCTCCCCAGGTCCCTGGTAACCACTGTTCTAGTTTCAGTTTTTGTTCTTTTTGCTTTTCAGTTTTGGATGCTTCTACTGAGATTTCCTCAAGCTCAGAGACTCTTTTCCTCTGCCATGTCCAGTCTGCTAGTGAGTCCCTCAAAGGTATTCTTTATTTTATTTTTTTGGCTGCGCTGGGTCTTCGTTGAGGCTCGCAGGCTTCTCTGGTTGTGGCACGCAGGCTTAGTTGCATGTGGGACCTTAGTTCCCTGACCAGGGATCGAACTCACGTCCCCTGAATTGGAAGGCGGATTCTTAACCACTGGACCACCAGGGAAGTCCCCCTCAAGGGTATTCTTCATTTCTGTTACACTGTTTTTGATCTCCAGCATTTCTTTTTGTGTTTTCTTAGGGTTTCCATCTCTCTGCTTACATTGCCTATCTGTTCTCATATGCTGTCTACTTTATCCATTAGAGCCCTTAGCATACACATCAGTTGCTTTAGATCTGGTCTAATAGTTCCAACCGATTTTTGGTAACCTATTTACCAAATGGTTACCATCCTATAAATGGATGGTAACCTATTTTTTACCATCTGGTTCTGATGCTTGCTCTAACTTTTTAAATAGTGTTTACAAAAAATTGTAATTTTTTCCTGATTGCCAGACATAATGTAAAGGAATTGCCATAAATAGCCTTTAGTAATGTGGTGGGGAGGTGTGGGGGGAGGGGAAGAGTTCTGTAGCCCTATGATTAGGTCTCAGTCTTTTAGTAAGCTGGGTATTTCTGTTCCCCCAGGTCAGTTAGGCTCTGATAATACCCTAGCAGATTAGGCTCTGGTTAACTAATTTTTCCTAAGGTCAGGGTTTGTTAAGAACGGTGTACTTCTGTTAAGAAAAGAGAGTGTTAAGAACAGAGTGAAAATGGTTCCTTTCCCCCCTCTCCCTGTGGGTAGCACTAGGGAATTTTTCTCCAATATTTACTGTGGGAGCCTGCTTGAGCTTATGGAGGCAAATCTCACAAAACTGTGGGGCATGTCTGTGACTAGGTCCCCTGAAAATTTTAACTCTCAGAGTTGTCCACGTTAAGCCTTCAGTAATTCATCAATGAAGTTCTGATTTTCCTACCCTGGCACTGGTTCTCACAGTGGTTTTTCCTGGTAAAAGATAAACTAAGGCATATTAAATCTTTTAGAGTTTATTTGAGCAAAAATCAATCAAATGGGGCACCAAATGAAGTGGTTAGAAGTACTTTACCAACAGGAGGTAGGGGATGACTTTTATTGAGAAGGGACAAAGCAAAGCAAGGAAATTACTTGATTGGCTCTAGCTTAAGGGGTTGTCTTATTTGAGAAAGCCTAGCTGACTGTGATTAGTGGTCCTTGAGTTTTGATTTCTTTCTTTTTTTAAAATTTTTATTTTTTTATTGACGTATAGTTGATTTACAATGTTTCAGGCATACAGTAAAGTGATTCAGTTATATATATATATATATATATAAATATATAAAAGAATATATATATATTTTTTCAGATTCTTTTCCATTATAGGTTATTACAAGATATTGAATATAGTTCTCTGTGCTGTACAGTAGGTCCTTTTTGTTTATATGTTTTATATATAGTAGTCTGTATCTGTTAATTCCAAATTCCAAATTTATCTCTCCTCCATACGTTTTCCCCTTTGGTAATCATAAATTTGTTTCCTATGCTTGTGAGTCTATTTCTGTTTTGTAAATAAGTTCATTTGTATCATTGTTTTAGATTCCACATATAAGTGATATCATATGATATTTGTCTTTCTCTGTCTGACCTCACTTAGTGTGATAATCTCTAGGTTCATCCATGTTGCTGCAAATGGGATTATTTCAATCATTTTTATGGCTGAGTAATATTCCATTATATATATATATATATATATATATATATACACACACACACACATATACATACTACATTTTCTTTATTCATCTGTCGATGGACATTTAGGTTGCTTCCATGTCTTGGCTACTGTAAACAGTGCTACTGTGAACATTGGGGTGCATGTTTCAAGTTAGTTTTCTCCGAATATATGCCCAGGAGTGGGATTGCTGGATCATATGATAACTCTATTTCTAATTGTTTAAGAAACCCCCATACTGTTCTTAATTTTGGCTGCACCAATTTACATTCCTACCAACAGTGTAAGAGGGTTCTCTTTTCTCCACACCCTCTCCAGCATTCACTGTTTGTAGACTTTTTGATGACGGCCATTCTGACTGGTGTGAGGTGCTATCTCATTGTAGTTTTGATTTGCATTTCTCTAATAATTAGCAATGTTGAGCATATTTTCATGTACCTGTTAGGCCATCTATATGTCTTCTTTGGAGGAATGTCTATTTAGGTCTTCTGCCCATTTTTTGATTGAGTTGATTGTTTTTTTTTTGATATTGAGTTGCATGAGCTGTTTGTATATTTTGGAAATTAATCCCTTGTCAGTCACATCTTTTGCAAATATTTTCTCCCATTCTGTAGGTTGTCTTTTCATTTTGTTTATGTTTTCCTTTGCTTTGCAAAATTAAGTTTAATTAGGTCCCATTTGTTTATTCTTGTTTTTATTTCCATTACTATAGGAGATGGGTCCAAAAAAATATTGCTGTGATTTATGTCAAAGAGTGTCCTGCCTATGGTTTCCTCTAGGAGTTTTATACTAATCAGTCTTCCATTTAGGTCTTTAATCCATTTTGAGTTTATTTTTGTATATGGTGTTAGAGAATGTTCTAATTTCATTCTTTTACATGTAGTTGTCTAGTTTTCCCAGCAACCTTTATTGAAGAGACTGTCTTTTCTTCATTGTATATTCTTGCCTCCTTTGTCATAGATTAATTGACCATAAGTGTGTTGGTTTATTTCTGGGCTTTCTGTCCTGTTCCATTGATCTATGTATCTGTTTTTGTGCCAGTACTGTACTCTTTTGATGACTGTAGCTTTATAGTATAGTCTGAAGTCAGGGATCATGCTTCCTCCAGCTCTGTTCTTCTTTCTCAAGATTGTTGTGGCTATTTGAGGTCTTTTGTGTTTCCATACAAATTTAAAGTTTTCTTGTTCCAGTTCTTTGAAAAATGACATTAGTAATTTGATAGGGATTACATTGAATCTGTAGATTACCTTGGGTAGTATGGTCATATTAACAATATTGATTCTTCCAACCCAAGAACATGGTACATCTTTCCATCTGTTTGTGTGGAAGATTTGATTTCTTAAATTTGAGGCATTTCAGGCTTAGGTTTTGTTTTGCTTACATAGTGTATTAAGGCATTAAAACCACTTTAGTTTAATGGCCTCCTTGTTTAATTAATTTAACACCCCTCATGAGTCTCTCCTCTGGTAAGTTGTTATTCTCTGTATGTATTTTCCTGTAGATCTCTCCAATCTTGGGAGCAGCAGTTAGCCCTATGTCCTCACCTCTCATATAGATCCTGGAAGAATTGTTGATCTTTCAGTCTGTTCAGCTTTTTACTTGCCATTAGGGAGGAGTGGCACTTACCAAGGTTCTTATGTGTGGAAGGAACTCCTTGTATCCTGAAAGGGAAAGTTCCCCACAGTTCCATTTAGTCTCTATGAATTTGATTATTCTAGGTACCTAATACAATTGTAATCATACAGTATTTGTCTCTTTATGTCTGGCTTCTTCACTTAGCATAATGTCTTCAAGGTTCATCCACGTTGTAGCATACATCAAAATTTCATTCTTTTTTAAAGCTAAATAATATTCCATTATATGTTCAGTTGACCCTTGAACCTTGAACAACTCAAGAGTTGAGTTGCTCAGTTGAAAATCTGCATATAACTTTACAGTCAGCCTTCCATATCCTTGGTTCTGCATCCATGAACTCAATTGACTTGGATCATGCAGTATTCTAGTAGGTATTTATTGAAAAAAATCTGTGTATAAGTGGACCCACACAGTTCAAACCTGTGTTATTCAAGAGTCAACTATGGACACCAAATTTTGTTTATCCATGCACCTGTAGATGGACATTTGGGTTTTTTTCACCTTTTGGCTATTGTGAATAATGCTGCTATGAACATTGGTGTACCAATATCTGTTTGAGTCTTTCCTTTCAATTTTTTTGTGGATATACCCAGAAGTAGAATTGCTGGGTCATAGAGTAATTCTAAGTTTAATTATTTAAGGAACACCATACTGTCTTCTACAGCAGCTACACAACTTTACATTCCCACCAGTAATGCACAAAATTTCCAATTTTTCCACATTTGTTGTTTTCAGAATTTTTTGATAATAGCCATCCTAATGGGCAAGAAGTGGTAGTTCATTGTGGTTTTGATTTGCATTTCCCTAATGATTAGTGATGTTAAGCATCTTTGTGTGTGGTTATTGGTCATCTGTATATATTTTTTTAAGAAATGTCTAATCAAGTTCTTTGCCCATTTTTGAATTAGATTGTTTGGTTTTTTGTTGTTGTTGAGTTTTAGGGGTTCATTATATATTCTGAATATTAATTCCTTATCAGATATGTGATGTGCAAATATTTTCTTCCATTTTGTGGGTTACGTTTATACTCTGTTGATATTGTCTTTTGATACACAAAAGTTTTTAGTTTTGATGAAGTCTAGTTTGTCTACTTTTTGCTTATTTGTTTACCCTTGCTTTTGGTATCATAGCCAAGAAATCATTGCCAAATTCAATGCCATGAAGCATTTTCCCTTTATTCTCCTAAGAGTTATATAGGTTTAGGTCTTACATTTAGGTCTTTGATCAATTTTTAGTTGATTTTTGTATATGGTGTTAAGTAAGGGTCCAATTTCATTCTTTTGCATGTGACTATCCAGTTTTCCCAGACCATTTGTTGAAAAGACTGCGTTTCCCCATTGGATGGTCTTGGCACTGTTGTTGAAAATCATTTAACCATATATGTGAGGGTTAATTTCTGGATTTTCATTCAGTTGGTCCATATGTTTGTTCTTATGCCAGTACCACACTATTTTGTTTATTTTATCTCTGCAGGAAGTGTGAAATCTCAACTTTGTTCATCTTGTTCAAGACTGTTTTGGCTATTTGGGGTCCCTTGAAATTCCATATAAATTTTAGGATGGATTTTTCTATTTCTGGAAAAAAGTCATTGGGATTTGATAGGGATTGTATTGAATCTATAGATTTCTTTGGATAATATTTCCATCTTAATATTAAATTTTTTGATCCATGAACATAGGATAGCTTTCCATGATTTTCCTTTTAATGAATAAGATCACTAAGGCACAGAGAGACTTTCTAATTCCCAGCAAGTCACTGTTGCATCAGGAATGTAATTTCATGATTCAAGAACTATGGTTTAAACCATTGGAATCCATGCCATTGTGAAACTGGTTTTAATTTAATATGTCTTCATTGGCCTAAGAGGGAAAGGGCTGAAGAATGAAACAAGGGTCCAGATATAGGAAGGTTTGATAGGAAAGTAACCTAGTTTAAACACCAACCTTATGTCAAAGAGAAGATAAAATTGTATTTTGAGGGAATTCCCTGGCGGTCCAGTGGTTAAGACTCTGAGCTTTTGCTGCTGAGGATGTGGGTTCAATTCCTGGTAGGGGAACTAAGATTTTGCAAGCTGCACAGTGAGGCCAAAAAAAAAAAAAAAATGTATTTTGAGATTTAAAACTAGATTTTCTCCTTTCTCTCCTTCAAGGGAAAAAAAAAAGTGTTCATTGCCTCAGAGAAGGCAGATAGCAAAAATTAATCTCTTTTCCTTTTGTGTTAAAATGAAAGTTGGAAACATTTTAGAGTAGGAAAAAGAGAAGAGTGACTTATGGGCAAAGATCTTTAGCTGAAAATATGAAAACAGAAGAATGCCAAAACAGGAAATAGATACCCTTGGGGAGTGGGATGGATGGGCAAGGGTGGAGAGGATATCACATAGGAGCCTGTGTGACATTCCCAACAATGCCACAAGTCCATCTTGCTATCCCTTACATACTTGGAAAGAGTATGAATAGCTTCTCAGTTTCCTCAGACCTGTTGAGGTCTTCTAAACTTGTGGATTGACAAATATTCCTTAGAGTTAATCACACTTATTTGGTAGGGAACTTTAACTCCACACTTACATCAATGAATAGATCATCAGAAAGAAAATCAATAAGGAAATGGTGGCTTTAAATGACACATTAGACCAAATAGACTTAACAGATATCTACAGGACATTCCATTCAAATCTAGCAGAATACACATTCTTTACAAGTGGTCATAGAATGTTCTCCAGGATAGATCACAAGCTAGGCCACAAAACAAGTCTCAATAATTTTAAGAAGATTGAAATTATATCAAGCATCTTTTCTGACCACAACAGTATGAAACTAGAAATCAATTACAGAAATAAAAATGGAAAAAAAAAACATGGAAAAAAACACTAAACAACTTACTACCAAAAAACTAGTAGGTCAATAAAGAAATCAAAGAGGAAATCAGAAAATATCTTGAGACAAATGAAAATAAAAACACCATTTTCCAAAATCTATGGGATGCAGCAAAGTGGTTCTATGAGGGAAGTTTATAGTGATACAGACCTATCTCAAGAATCAAGAAAAATGTCAAATAAACAACCTAACTTAACATCTAAAGGAATTAGAAATGAATATCAAAACCCAAAGCCAGCAGAATGAAGGAAATAATAAAGATCAAGCAGAACTAAACTAACCCTCCCCTCCAAAAAACAACAGAAAAGATCAATGAAATCAAGACCTGGTTTTTTGAAAAGATAAACAAAATGCTCCTTGGGAAAAAAAGAGAGAAAACCCAACTAAACAAAATTAGAAATGAATGAAGAGAAGTTACAACCAATATCATAGAAATACAAACAATCATAAGAGAAAATGATGAACAGTTATATGCCAACTAATAGGACAACCTAGAAGAAATGGATAATTCCTAGAAACATATAATCTTCTAAGACCGAATCAGAAAGAAATAGATAATCTGAACAAACTGATTACTAGTATTGAAATTGAATCAATAATCAAAAAACTCCCAAGAAACAAAAGTCCAGGATTAGGTAGCCTCACAAGTGAATTATGCAAACATTTAAAGAAGAGTTAATACTTATCCTTCTCAAACTATTCTAAAAAAACTGAAGAGGAGGGAACACTCCCAAACTCATTCTACAAAGCCAGCATTGTCCTGAGACCAAAATCAGAAAAAGACACTGCAAGAAATAGAAAATTACAGGTCAATATTCCTGATGAACATAGATTCAAAAATCCTTAACTAAATATTAGTAAACTGAATTCAACAATACATAAAAAGGATCATACAATATGAGCAAGTGTGGCTTATTCCAGGGAAATAAGGATGGTTCAATATCCACAAATCAATGTGACACACAATATTAACAAAACAAATAATAAAAACCATATGATTGTCTCAATAAATACAGAAAAAGCATTTGACAAAATTCAACATCCATTCATGACAAAAAAACTCTCAAAAAGTTGATATAGAGGGAACATATCTCAACATAATAAAGCTCATTTATGACAAACTCACAGCTAACATAATATTCAACAGTGAAAAACTTCTAAGATCAGGAATAAGACAAAGATGCCCACTCTTATCATTTCTATTTAACAGAGGATTGGATGTCCTAGACACACCAATCAGACAAGAAAAAGAAATAAAAGCCATCAAAATTTGAAGGGAATAAGTAAAACCATTTGTAAATGACATGATATTATGTATAGAAAAGCCAGGGACTTCCCTGTTGGAGCAGTGGTTAAGAATCCACCTGCCAATGCAGGGAACACTGGTTCAAGCCCTGGTCTGGGAAGATCCCACATGCCATGGAGCAATTAAGCCAGTGTGTCACAACTACTGAGCCTGCGTTCTAGAGCCTGCGAGCCACAACTACTGAGCCTGCGAGCCACAACTACTGAGCCTGTGTGCCGCAACTACTGAAGCCCACGTGCCCAGAGCCCATGCTCTGCAACAAGAGAAGCCACTGCAATGAGAAGCCCGTGCACCACAATGAAGAGTAGCCCCTGCTCGCTGCAACTAGAGAAAGCCACGCGCAACAATGAAGACCCAATGCAGCCAAAAATAAATAAATTTAAAAAAAAAGAAAAGCCTAAAGAGTCTGCCAAAAAACTATTAGAATTAATAAATGAATTCAGTAAAATTGCAGTATACAAGATAAGTATACAAAAATTTGCTGCCTTTCTATACATTAATAATGAACTATCAGAAAGAGAAATCAAGAAAACAATCCCAGGACTTCCTTGGCGGCACAGTGGTTAAGAATCCGCCTGCCAATGCAGGGGACATGGGTTCAAGCCCTGGTCCGGGAAGATCCCACATGCTGCAGAGCAACTAAGCCTGTGCACCACAACTACTGAGCCTGCACTCTAGAGCCTGCGATCCACAACTACTGAGCCTACATGCCACAGCTACAGAAGCCGCATGCCTAGAACCCATGTTCTGCAACAAGAGAAACCACTGCAATGAGAAGCCTGCACACCACAGTGAAGAGCAGCCCCTGCTCACTGCAACTAGAGAAAGCCCACGTGCAGCAAAAAAGACCCAACACAGCCAAAAATAAATAAATAAATAATTAATTAAATAAATTTATTAAAAAAAAAGAAAACAATCCCATTTACAATCGCATCAGAAAGAATAAAATACCTAGGAATAAATTTAAGCAATGAGGTGAAAGTCCTCTACTCCGAAAACTGTGAGACATTGATGAAAGAAGTTGAAGACAATATAAACAAATGGAAAGATATCTGGCATTCATGGGTTGGAAGAATTAATATTGTTAAAATGTTCATACTATCCAAAGCAATTAACATATTTAAGGCAATCCCTATCAAAAGACCCATGACATTTTTCACAGAATGAGAACAAATAATCCTAAAATTTGTATGGAACCACAAACAGTTCTGAATAGCCAAAGCAATCTTGAGAAAAAAGAACAATGGTGGAGGTATCATGCTCCCTGACTTTAGATTATACTGTAACACTACAGTAATCAAAACGGTATGGTACTGGTACAAAAAAGACACATAGATCAATGGAACAGAATAGAAAGCCCAGAAAAAACCCACAAACACATGGTCAATTAATCTATGACAAAGGAGGCAAGAATATACAATGGGGAAAAGACAGTTTCTTCAATGACTGGTGTTTGGAAAACTACACATAATGAAATTAACACTTATCACACTATATTAAAAGGATTCAAAATGGAAGTAAAGACTTAAATGTTAGACCTGAAATCATAAAACTCCTAGAAGAAAACATAGGCAGCACACTCTTTGCCATAGGTCTTTGCAATATTTTTTTGGATCTGTCTCTTCAGGCAAGGGAAACAAAAGCAAAAATTAACAAATGAGGCCAATCAAACTTAAAAGTTTTTGAACAGTGAAGGAAACCATCAACAAAATTAAAAGACAACCTACTGAATGGGAGAAGATATTTGCAAATGATATTTCTGATAAGGGGTTAATATCCAAAATATATAAGGAACTCATACAACTAAATATCAAAAACAAACAAACGACCCAATTAAAAAATGGGCAGAGGACCTAAATAGACATTTTCCCAAAGAAGACATACAGATGGCCAACAGGCACATGAAAAGATGCTTGACATCATTAATCATCAGGGAAATGAAAATTCAGAACCACCATGAGATATCACCTTCCACCCATCAGAATGCCTATCATCAAAAAGGCAAGAAATATCGTGTTGGTGAGGATGTATTGGTAGGAATGTAAATTGGTGCAGCAATTATGGAAAACAGGATGGAGATTTCTCAAAAAATTTAGAGTAGAATTACCATATGACCCAGCTATTCCATTTCTGGGTATTTACTCAAAGAAAATGAAAGCATTAACTCAAAAATATGTATTTATCCTAACTTTCATAGCAGCAATATTTTACAATAGCTAAAATATAGAAGCAATCTAAGTGTTCACCGATAGATGAACAGATGAAGAATATATATATGAATGTACATACATATTAATATTAGTCATAAAAAATGAAATTTTGTCATTTGGAGGGTACTATGCTTTGTGAAATAAGTCAGACAGAGAAAGACAATACTGTTTGTTTTCACTTATATGAGGAAGCTAAAAAATAAAAATAATTGAAGGAATATAAAAAAACAGAAACAGACTCACAGATACAGAGAACAAACTAGTGGTCACCAATGGGGAAAGGGTCAGGGCAAGGCAAGATAGGGAAAGGGGATTAAGAGGCACAAACCACTAGGTATAAAATAGATAACCTACAAGGATATATTATACAGCACAGGTAATAGAGCCAATATTTTATAATAACTTTAAAAATTGTGAATTACTATGTTGTACATCTGAAACATATAATATTGTACATCAACTATACCTCAATAATAAAAAAAAAGTTACATGCAAAACTGAGAAAAATAAGATACAAGGATGTAACACACAGCACAGGGAATATAGCCAATATTTAATAATAATAACTTTATATAGAGTATAATCTATAAAAATATCAAATTGCTATGTTGCACACCTGAAACTAATATAATATTGTAAGTCAACTATATTTTAGTTTTAAAAAAGAAAGAACTCAAATCAAACTTTTAAAGATAAAACTACAGTGTGTGAGATGAAAAATACACTGGATAGAATTCATGGCAGGTTAGATACTGCAGAAGAAAGGTGAATTTGTGGGCAATAGAAATGATCCAATTAAAACACAGAAAAAGAAAAAACAAAGTGAAAAGAGCATCAGCAAGCTGTAGAACAAATTCAAGTGACCTCTAAGGACAATTTTGAGTCCCTGAAAAAGAGAAGCAGGAGGATGGGGAAAAAATGGAAGAAATAATGGCCAAAAACTTCAAAAACTTAATGAAAAGTGTAAATTCCCCAATCCAAAAAATCTCAACAAACCTGTCACAAAAACTTGAAGAAAACTGTACAAAGGCACATCATAATCAAATTGGGAAGAATAAAGAAGCAGTAATAGAGACAAAACCATAGAAGCAGCCATAGAAAAATGACACGTTATGGCCAGAGAAACAAAGATAGAGGTGACATTAGATTTCTCATCTGAAACAGTATAAGTAAGAATACAGCAAGAAAACATTATTAAAGTACTCAAAGTAAGAAAACAGTCAACATTGAAATTCTATACCTGGCAAAAATATCTTTAAAAAACTAAGGCAAAGTAAAAACATTCTCATATTACAAAGCTTAAAGAATTCATCACCAGCAAGCTGACACTACAAAAAATGCTAACAGAAAGTCAAACAGGCAAAAGGAAAATTATACCAGATGAAAATCTAGATCTGCACAAAGGAATGGAGATCATTGTAAATGGTAACTACACGGGCAAATAAATATAATTTTATTAATTATTTAAACTTATTTAAAATATAATTGACTTTAAAAAAATAGTAGCAATGTCTAATAGGATTTATATAACATTTCAAAGTAAAATGCCTCACAACAATAGCATGAGATTTGAGAGGAGAGAAATGGAAGTATATTTTCATAAAGTTCTTATACTTTAAATGAAGTAGTACAATATTGGAAGAAAGTAGCCTATATTAAGTTAAAGATGTATACTATTAATCCTGATGCAATCACTGAATTAACAAAACAAAGAACTATAGCTAAAAAGTAAATTCAAGAGATTAAAATGGAATCACTAAAAAAATTGATAAATCCAAATGAAGGCTCCAAAAATCAGAAAAAGAGGATAAAGAATAAAAGGGACAAGCATAAAACAAATAGCAAGACGTTATACTCAAACTAACCATATCTACAATCTCATTAAATATTATGGTCTGAGCATTCCAATTAAAACCAGTGATAGACTAGATTAAAAAAAAAAAAGGCTCAACTATACACTGTCTTCAGGAAGTGCACTTTATATGAAGACACAGAGAGGTTTAGAGTAAAGGATATAAAAACATATGCCATGTTAATGCCAGTCAAAAGAAACCTGGAGTGACTATAGCAATATCAGGCAAAGTAGATTTCAGAACAAAGAATATTACCAGGGTTAAAGAGGGTTATTTCCAAATGATAAGGGGATCAATTAATCAACAGGACATAACAATCCTGAATGTTTATGCTCCTAAAAATAGAACTTCAAATTACATGAAACAAACATAGAAAGAACTGTAAGGAGAAATGAACAAATTCATAATTACAGCCTGAGCTTTTGATATCCATTTCTTATAGATCAAGTAGGCAGAAAATCAGCAAGAATATTAAAGACTTGATTAAAATTATCACCTAATTTACCCCAACTGATATTCAGAGAACACTCTACACAACAGCTGAATACATATTCTTTTCCAGTGCATATGGAACCCTTACCAGGACATACAATATTTTCTGCCATAAAACAAGTCAATAAATTCAAAAGGATTCAAGTTAAACAAGAGTTAAATTAGAAATGAATAGGAGAAAAGCCTCTCAAAAATCTCAAAATATTCAGAAACTAAATAACACAATTCTAAGTAACCCATAAGACAAACATGAAATCAAAAGGGAAATTAGAAAATATTTTGACCTGATTATTGTTGAAAATAATAACATGGCATAGCAAAATTTGTGGGATGCTGTTAAAGCAGTATTGGGGAGAAAACTGATAAGCACTAAATGTCTGTATTAGAGGTAAAGCCCATATATGTGATAAAAGACTTGTATCCAGAAATGCAACAATAAAAATACAAGTAGCATTGACATATATACACTACCAAATGTAAAATAGATAGCTAGTGGGAAGCAGCCGCATAGCACAGGGAGATCAGCTCGGTGCTTTGTGATGACATAGAGGGGTGGGATAGGGAGGGTGGGAGGGAGGCTGAAGAGGGAGGGGATATGGGGTTATATGTGTGCACATGGTTGATTCACTTTGTTGTACAACAGAAACTAACACAGCATTGTGAAGCGATTATACTCCAATAAAGCTGTATTAAAAACAAATACAAGTCATCCAATTGAAAAGGAGCAAATATTTTACCAGACACTCCAGCAAAGAAGATACATGGATGTCCAATAAACACATGAAAAAGATGCTCAATATGATTAGTGTTCAGGGAAATGCAGCTTAAAACCACAATGAGATCCCACTATATACCTGTTAGAATGTTAGAATAGCTAAAATTAAAATGACTGACCTTACCAAATATTAAGGATGTTGAGGAACTGTATTTCTCATATACCGCTGATGAGAATGTAAAATGATACAACCAAATTTGGAAATAGTTTGGCGTTTTTTAGAACGGTAAACATGCATCCATCATATGATCCAGCCATTCCCCTCCTAGGTTTTATTCAAGAGAAAAGGAAACGTATATACATACAGAGACTTTTACATAAATGTTCCTAGCAGTTTTATTTGTAATTGCCAAAAATTGGAAACAACCCAAATTTCTATTATCAGGTAAACAGATAAATGAATTGTAGTACATCCATTTGATGAAATGCAAATCGGCAATAAAACTATTGATACGTACAACAAGGTAGATGAATCTCAAAATAATTAAGATGAGTGAAAGAAGCCAAACAAAAAATAGTACATAGTGTATGATTCCATTTCTGTAAAACTCTAGAAAATGAAAATTAATATATAGTGAAAATTAAGCAGACCAGTTGTTTGGGAATTAGGGGTGGGGACAGGTGGGAGGAAGGAATAACTAAAGGACATGACATGTTATAAGTGTTGGGTATGTTCCCTATCTTGACTGGGGCTATGATTTAATGGGCATATATGTATGTCAAGACTTATGAAATTTGACAATTTAAATATGTGCAGTTTATCATAGATCAATTATACCTCAATAAAGCTGTTTAAAAAATTAAAATATGAAGTCCTATAACAAGTCTTGAGTGGTGATTTATTGATTATTTGCCACACCCTTAAAATTTTCAACTTGAAAGTCTTTGCCAGGGAGAGAAAACAAAGTCATGAGCCTACATGAAGTTGTGGAGTTGGAACAGGGACCACCATATAAAGATGAGAACTGAAGTGAGTTTGAGAAATCCGGGGCTGATCTAGGAAAAAGACATGACTGCAATGTGGCAGTAGCACACAACAAGCTTTATTTGGGTGATGCTTGACAGGTTTGCGGGTGGGTGAAGTCCCTCACTACGGTAGATCTTCCAGAGACTATGTGGTGGGGATGGTTGCAGTACCACCCAGAAGGGGTGGGGGAGGGTAAGAGAACTCCTAGGGAAAAGGGATTAAGAGAAGGGGCGTGTATGTCTAGATAATGTTGTTCAGCAGACCAAAGAGAGGCCTCTGGGTCAGAGAGCTCCACAGGGCAGCAGCAGCTTGTGGTTTTTTATAGCTATAGCGTTTGTTTTAGAAATGGCTTGCAGATGTTGGGTGTAGTTTTAAGGGGTATACAAAGCAGGCAGCCTCTAAATGTTAAAAATCTACTATTTGGGCTATATTTAAAACAACTGGATGGGTAAAAATGTAAACTTGACACTAGTGAGCTTTTGAGCCTATGGGTCCCACCTAAAAAGAAGTAAACAACATAGAATCAATATATATATATACATTGAACCAATATATATATAATGAACCATCTTTGGTTCATTTATATAACAGGAATCCTCATCAAGAGTGCACTAGAAAAAAAAAAGATCACAGGACACTCCTGAGCTTAGAATCCAGCCCTTACGTGTTTCTGATCACATCATCCTGTTTGGGGGCCATATGAAACTGGATCACTGCTTTCTGCCAGTTGCAGGAATGGCACCATCCCTAAAGAAAAGTCTCCTTTCCTTTTACTCTCAGGGAAGTGTACTCTTCCTCTCAGGAAAGACTTCTACTCTCCTTTCACTCCTAGCTATGGCTTTCTTCAGTGGACCTAACACAAATGAATCTCTGAAAGGGTAGCACATTTTTCACTATTGTTCACTATTGTTACCTGACCTGAAATACAAAAGCTGTTGACAATCCATAAGGCATATGTACATAAACGTTTGCCTTTTTTTTTTTTGGTGATGGGAAAAAACAAAAAAACAAAAATAATGCATTGTACATTAGAAAAGTAAGGACAAAAAAAAAACAACCAACCAAATTAGTGTCTTAGTAAGTTATTTTGCCATGCACATAACAGGAAAGGTGACGATATCCATAATATGTAAAGAAAATTACTTCCTATTGATAAAGAAAAGCAACCAACCAACAGAAAATGATTAAAGATTTATATAAATGGCCAAATAAAAGAAAGAAATTACACCAATTATTTATAATCTCTTTCAGAGGATAGAAGCAGGGAGAATACTTTCTAACTCATTCTATGAGGCCAGCATTATCCTAATACCAAAACCAAAGACAGTACAAGAAAGGAAAAAAAAAAAACCTACAGACATTCAATTTAAAAAATCAATTAAAAAAAACCTACAGACAAATATCTCTCTTGAACATAGATGCAAAAATCTTCTACAAAATATTAGTAAGTTAAATCCAAAAAAGTATAAAAAGAATTATACACCATAACCAAGCAGAATTTCCTAAGTAGGCAAAGCTAGTTCAATATTTGAAAATCAATTAATATAATTCATCACATCAACAGACTAAAAAAGAAAAGATACTTAATTACATCAATTGATGCAGAAAAAGCGTTTGACAAAATCCAACTTTCATTCATGATAAAAACTCCCAGTAAACTAGGAGTAGAGGAGAACTTTCTCAGCCTAATAAAGAATACGTACAAAAAGCCTAGGGACTTCCCTGGCTGCTCAGTGGTTAAGACTCTGCACTCCCTATGCAGGGGGCCCGGTTTCGATCCCTAGTCAGGGAACTAGATCCCACATTCATGCCGCATCTAAGAGTTTGCATGCCACAACTAAGGAGCCTGCATGCCACAACTAAGACCTGGTGCAACCAAAAAAAAAAAAAAAGCCTATAACTAACATTATACTTAATGGTGATAAACTTAAAGCTTTCTCACTTTGATCAGGTACGATGCAAGGGTGTCCCCTCTCACCACTCCTTTTCAACATTGTATTGGAAGTTCTTGCTAATGCAATATGGTAAGAAAAGGAAATAAAAGGTATACAGATGGGGAAGGAAGATATAAAACTGTCATTGTTTGTGGATGACATAATCATCTATGTAGGAAAAAAAAAACCCTCCTGGAACTAATAAATAATTATAGCAAGGTTTCAGAATACAAGGTTAATGTACAAAAGTCAATTGCTTACATATATGCCCACAGTGAACAAGTGGAAATTGATATTAAAAACACAATACCATTCATTGGGACTTCCCTGGTGGTGCAGTGGTTAAGACTCCACGCTCCCAATGCAGGGGCTCCGGGTGTGATCCCTGGTCAGGGAACTAGATCCCACATGCATGCCGCAACTAAGAGTTCACATGCCACAACTAAGAGTTCGCATGCCACAACTAAGGAGCCCATGTGCTGCAACTAAGGAGCTTGCCTGCTGCAACTAAGACCTGGCACAACCAGATAAATAAATATTTTTTAAAAAGAGTTATTTAAAGCAAACAAACAAAAAAACACAAACCATTTCCATTAACACCCCCAGAATGAAATACCTAGGTAAAAAATCTAGCAAAATATGTGTAAGACGTATATGAGAAAAACTACAAAACTGATGAATGATATCAAAGAACTAAATAAATGCAAAGACATTCCATACATATTGATGGGATGACTCAATATTGTCAAGATGTCAGTTCTTCCCAACTTGATCTGTAGATTCAATGCAATATTAATAAAATGCCAGCAAGTCATTTAATACATATTGACAAACTGATTCTAAAGTTTATATGGACAAGGAAAAGATACAGAATAGCCAACACAATATTGAAGAGAAGAACAAAAGTTCGAGGACTGACACTATCCAACATTAAAACTTATTATAAATCTACAGTAATCAAGACAGTCTGGTACTGGTGAAATAAAAGACAAATAGATCAAGGTACAGAATAGAAAGCCCAGAAATAGATACATATACATGTAGTCAACTGATATTTACAAAGGAGCAAAGGCAATAAATATAATGGAGCAAAGACTGTCTCTTCAACAAATGGTGCTGAAACAACTGGACATCAATACGGAAAAATATAGATCTAGACACAGACCTTATACCCATCACAAAAATTAACTCAAAATGGATCATAGACCTAAATGTAAAATGCAAACCTATAAAATTCCTAGAACATAACATGAGGAAAAAAACCTAGATGACCTTGGGTATGGTGATGCCTTTTTAGATACAACACCAAAGACACAATGCATGAAAGAAATAATTGATAAACTGCACTTCATTAAAATTAAAAGCTTCTACCAGAGAATGAGAAAACAAGCCACAGACTGGGAGAAAATATTTGCAAAAGACACATCTGATAAAGGACTATTAGTCAAAATATACAAAGAACTCAAATTTCAACAATAAGAGAACAAATAACCCAATTAAAAAATGGCCAAAGACCTTCACAGACACCTCACTAGAGAAAATATTCAGGTGGCAAATAAGCATATGAAAAGATGTTCCACATTATATGTCATCAGGAAAATGCAAATTAAAACAACAATTAGATACCACTACACACCTACTAGAATGGCCAATATCTGAAACACTGATGACACCAAATGCTGGTGAGGATGTAGAGCTATAGGAACGTTCATGTATTGCCAGTGGGAATGGAAAATGGTAGTTATTTTGGAAGACATTTTGGCAGTTTCCTACAAAACTAAACATACTCTTACCATATGATCTAGCAGTTGCAGTCCTTGGTATTTACCCAAAAGAGCTGAAAACTTATGTCCACATAAAAACCTGCACATAGATATTTATAGCAGCTTTATTCATAACTGCTAAAACTTGGAAACAATCAAGATGTCCTTCAATAGGTGAATGGATAAATAAACTATGGTACATCCAGACAATGGAATATTATTCGGTGCTAAAAAGAAATGAGCTAACAAGCCATGAAAAGATGTGGAGGGACCTTAAATGCACCTTAAACTTACACAATGTTTTATGTCAATTATATCTCAACAAAGCTGGAAAAAAATGTTTGTGAATGTGTCGGGGGGGGGGGGGCGGGGGATGTAATGTGCTTAAAAAAGGACATATGAGGGATCCTGGTGGTGATAGAAGTATTCTATATCTTGACTGTGTCAATGTCAATATCCTGATTTTGATATAGTACTATAGTTTTACATAATATTATCATTGGGGAAGCTGGGTAAACAGTACATGGATTACTCTTGATTATTTATTACATCTGCATGTGAATCTACAATAATCTCAAAATAAAAGGTTTAATTTAAAAACACGCACAAAACAGTTACTGTATGAGTCCCTTTATCTCAAAATTAAAGAATTATAGAGACAGAGAACAAATTAGTAGTTACAAAGGGTAGGGCAGTTCCTTGTGGTAATGGAACAGTTCTGTATTTTGATTGTGGTGGTGATTACATGAATCTATTCATAAGATAAAACTGCATATAACTACACACACACACACACACACACACACACACACAGACTCACCCTGAGTGCATGTAAAAACAGATGACATCTGAATAAGGCCTGTAGTTTAGTTAACAGTATTGTTATTTGATACAGCACTGCAGTTATGTAGCATGCTACCACTGGGGGAAGGTGGGTGAAGGGGATCTGGGATTGTGTACAATTATTCAACTTCCTATGACTTAAAATTATTTTTAACATGAAAAGTTTAAAAAGATGAATGAGTAGATCTTTCCATTTGATGTGGAAAGAGCACCAGGACATATTTTTATGGGAAATACAAGTCTCAGAATTAAAAATGTATAACAGGATCCAATATATGCTTTTAAAAAAATCTGTCTGTGAGTGCACCAGTCTATGTATACATGGAAGAAAATGCCTGGGATTATACACAATGAACATATTGACTTGGTTATCTCCAGGGGTAATTTTCAAAATATTTAAAAGCTCAATGACATGAGCAGCAACCAATCTGAATTACTACCTTAAGATTAGACAGCAGATTGGAAATGAGAGTGAAACTGGACTTTCACTTTCTCCTGTTTGAAATTTTTACAATGACCATGCATTGTTTTATAATTTAAACTCAATAAAAATAAACTTGAAATATAAACATGCCATAAAAGGAATTAACATGGGTCTCTGAACAACTGTATATTTGGAAATACTATGACAGTTATATAAATTATGTGTAGACGTCAATTGTGTGTCAATATGGCACATAGTTCAAAATTCCCATAGATGTAGTTAAAAAGTAAAGTGAGGAATGGAAATCTTTGGTACTCCCAAAGGGGTGGGATTACTTAATCCTTTTTTTTTAAATTGGAGTGTAATTGCTTTACAATGTTGGGTTAGTTTCTGCTGTACAAGGAAGTGAATCAGCCATATGTATACATATACCCCCCCCCTTGGACCTCCCTCCCACCCCACTCCCCATCCCACCCATCTAGGTCATCACAGAGCACGGAGCTGAGCTCCCTGTGCTATACAGTAGGTTCCCACTAGCCATCCATTTTACATTTGGTAGTGTATATATGTCAATCCTAATCTCCCAGTTCGTCCCACCCTCCCCTTCCCCCCTGCCCCATGTCCACATGTCTGTTATCTACGTCTGAGTCTCTATTCCTGCCCCGCAAATAGGTTCATCTGTACCATTTTTCTAGATTCCACGTATATGCGTTAATATATGTTATTTGTTTTTCTCTTTCTGACTCACTTCACTCTGTATAACAGACTCTAGGTCCAACCACATCTCTAAAAATAAGCCAGTTTCGTTCCTTCTTATGGCTGAGTGATATTCCATTGTATATATGTACCACATCTTCTTTATCCATTCATCTGTCAATGGGCATTTAGGTTGCTTCCATGTCCTGGCTATTGTAAACAGTGCTGCAATGAACTTTGGGGTACATGTGTCTTTTTGCATTATGGTTTTCTCAGGGTATATGCCCAGTGGGATTGCTGGGTCATATGGTAGTTCTATTGTTAATTTTTTAAGGAACCTCCATACTGTTCTCCATAGTGGCTGTATCAATTTACATTCCCACCAACAGCGCAAGAGGGTTCCCTTTTCTCCACACCCTCTCCAGCATTTATTTTTTGTAGATTTTTTGATGATGGCCATTCTGACTGGTGTGAGGTGATACCTCATTGTAGTTTTGACTTGCATTTCTCTAGTAATTAGTGATGTTGAGCAGCTTTTCATGTGTCTCTTGGCCATCTGTATGTCTTCTTTGGAGAAATGTCTATTTAGGTCTTCTGCCCATTTCTGGATTGGGTTGTTTGTTTTTTTGATATTGAGTTGCATGAGCTGTTTGTATATTCTGGAGATTAGTCTCTTGTCAGTTGCTTCGTTTGCAAATATTTTCTCTCATTCTGAGGGTTGTCTTTTCATCTTGTTTATGGTTTCCTTTGCTGTGCAAAAGCTTTTAAATTTAATTAGATCCCATTTGTTTATTTTTGCTTTTATTTTCATTACTCTAGGAGGTGGGTCAAAAAGATCTTGCTGTGATTTATATCAAAGAGTGTTTTTCCTATGTTTTCCTCTAAGAATTTTATAGTGTCTGGTCTTCCATTTAGGTCTTTAATCCATTTTGAGTTTATTTTTGTATATGGTATTAGGGAGTGTTCTAATTTCATTCTTTTACATGTAGCTGTCCAGTTTTCCCAGCACCACTTATTGAAGAGACTGTCTTTTCTCCATTGTATGTTCTTGCCTCCTTTGTCATAGATTAGGTGACCACAGGTGCATGGGTTTATCTCTGGGCTCTCTATCCTGTACCATTGATCTACATTTCTGTTTTTGTACCAGTACCATACTGTCTTGATTACTGTAGCTTTGTAGTGTAGTCTGAAGTTGGGGAGCCTGATTCCTCCAGCTCCGTTTTTCTTTCTCAAGATTGCTTTGGCTATTTGGGGTCTTTTGTGTTACCATACAAACTGTAAAAATTTTTTATCTAATTCTGTGGAAAATGCCATCGGTAGTTTGATAGGGAGTGCACTGAATCTGTCAATTGCTTTGGGTAGTATAGTCATTTTCACAATATTGATTCTTTTTCCTTGGGAAGAAAGAAAAAGAAAGGCTTCCTCATGTCCTGGCCCTTCAATGAACATTACTGCTTGATTATGGAAACAAAGTGACAAAAAAAGGTTGAAATGGAGTGTATTACATCCAGTGGATGCATTCACTACTCCTGACACCATTTCCTCATTATTGAACACTATTCTGAATAATGAGAAGAGGTGTCAAAAGTCAAGGGATACAAGCGTAGTGAAGATGTGGAGCAATAGGAACATTTCTAGTAGGAATGCAAAATAACGTACCACTTTGGAAGACAGTTTGGCAGTTTCTTCTAAATCTAAATAGATACCCACCATACAACCCAGCATTCATGCTCCTAGGTATTTACCCAACTAATCTGAAAAGTTATGTCCACACAAAAACCTGCATACCAATGTTTATAGCGGCTCTATTAATAATCCCACCAGGGACTTCCCTGGCTGTCCAGTGGTTAAGACTCCACACTTCCACTGCAGGGGCATGGGTTCGATCCCTGGTCGTGGAATTAAGATCCCACAAGCCGCGTGGCATGGCAAAAAAAAAAAAAAAAAAAAAAAAAATCCCGCCAAATTGGAAGAAACTAAGATTTCCTTCAACAGGTAAATGAATGCACAAACTTTGGTATATCCTACTATGGAATACCATTTTGCAATTAAAAGTAACAAGCTATTAATCCATTGATGAATCTTAAATGTTATTGCTATGTGAAAGAAACCAGTCTGAGAAGACTATATACTGTATGATTCCATTAATATTACATCCTGGTAAAGGCAAAACTACAGAAACAGAAAAGAGATCAGTGGTTATCGGGAGTTGTGGAGGGGGGTGGTTTGCCTAGATGAAGTGCAAGAGACTTTTTAGGACTATGAAACTATTCTGTATGGTACTGTAGTGGTGCATACATGACACTGTCCATTTGCCAAAAACCAGCACAAAAATGTGAATCTTAATGTATGTAAATTTAAAAAAATTAACCAGTAGGGTGAGGGGATCCCGGGATGGAGAGCAGACTGTGACAAAGGAATTTGACTGTATGACAAAACCTCGCTGAAGGGGATACTGAAGAGACTTAAGTAATTGTTATAGACTAAATGTTTATGTGCCTCCCCACACCCCCAATTCATATGTTGAAATCTTAATCCCTAATATGGTGGTATTAGGAGATGGGGCCTTTGGGAAGTGATTAGGCCATGAAGATGGAGCCCTCATGCATGGGATTAGTGCCCAAGACCTCAGAGAACTCCCTCAGCCCTTCTGCCATGTGAGATTTTAGCAAGAAGATAGTCATCTATGAACCAAAATGTGACTCCTCACCAGACGTCAAATATACTTGTGCCTTGATCTTGAACTTCCCAGCCTCCAGAACTGTGAGAAATAAATTTCTGTTGTTTATAAACCATCCAGTGTATGGTATTTTTGTTAGAGCAGGCCAAACAGACTAAGACAGTAACTTTGGAAATTACTGGAAACTGGAAGACTAAAGACAAAACGAACTGTACATAAGAACTGTATTCTAGTTGATAAGTTGTTTCCCACGGTGGTATGAGTTAAATTGAAACTGCTGTATATCTATTCTGGGATTGAACAAATAAATGAATTGTGGTTGGTGGGCTCCCAGGTTTCTCACCATTGGAGTGAGAGGTTGCCAATAAGAAGAGGAAAAGGCTAGAATAAACCATGTGGTTTAGAGTTGTATGTGTCAGTATAGATTTGGCTTAAAATAAATGCTGATTGATATATAGAAATAATTACAGATAGGAGTGTATACATGAGTTGGCATATATAACTTTCTTAGCTCTGTTCTCTGAGAAGGCCCTGAAGCAATGACATTCCAGCAGCAATAAGTGCAATCAGTACCCAAATCTTGTTTTCTAAATATCATTCTCCAATAAAAAGAACCAGGATCCTTGAAGAAATGGCTAATTTTAGGATTGAGGCAGGGAATATAAGATGTACCTGCAGTATCTTGTAATGTCAAAAAGTAAGAGAGTATGCAAAAACAAAATAAAGAGCTCAAAAAAACCCCAAAATACAAAATGTCAAAGAGACACAGGACGTGACTGAAAGAACTCCTCATGACCAAAACTAGAACAATTTAAACAACAAAATAATTTAGTATTGAATCTTATCCAAAGTATAAAATAAATATCCATGAGTCCACAATGATATAAATGCGTCTGAATAAATAAATAAATGGGGGAGAAAAGACAAATCTTCCACACCGAGTATTCCTAATAGTTTGTTTAGATACTACCCCCTCCAGGAGAAGGAGCATAACTCTCCTACCCACAGTGGGATGACTTGCTTCCAAAAAGAACAGTACAGAAGAGTGGAGCAATTGAAAAATAACTTTATGGTGTAAAGAACTGGTAAATATTGCTTAAGCAGGATGATCAGCCAGGAAGTGATACAGTTACTTCCTTTAAAATGTTCTCATATTAATCTCTTCCTTTCTTTTCCTTATGTTGTTCTCTTTCCTGTCTTCATTGCCTTATACCTAGGTTATATATATTATAGTCACTCAGACCACATACTTGTCTCCAGTCTCTCTCCCCTTCAATCTGTCATGTCCATTATTGTCAAATTAACCTTCAAATATTACCTTTTTTAACATAATTTTATTTTTTTAATTTTTAAATTAATTTGTATTGGAGTGTAGTTGCTTTATAATATTGTGTTAGTTTCTTTTTTTTAATTTATTTAATTAATTTATTTTTGGCTGCGTTGGGTCTTCATTGCTGTGCACGGGCTTTCTCTAGTTGCGGCGAGCGGGGGCTACTCTTCATTGTGATGCATGGGCTTCTCATTGCGGTGGCTTCTCTTGTTGTGGAGCATGAGCTCTAGGTGCGCAGGCTTCAGTAGTTGTGGCACGCAGGCTCAATAGTTGTGGCGCACATGCTTCATTGCTCTGCGGCATGTGGGATCTTCCCAGACCAGGGCTCGAACCCCTGTCCTCTGCATTGGCAGGCAGATTCTTAACCACTGCGCCACCAGGGAAGCCCCTGTGTTAGTTTCTGCTGTACAGCAAAGTGAATCAGTTATACATATACATATATCCCCTCTTTTTTAGATTTCCTCACCATTCAGGTTACCACAGAGCACTGAGTAGAGTCCCCTGTGCTATACAGTAGGTTATTCTTAGTTATCTATTATATACATAGTAGTGTATATATGTCAATCCCAATCTCCCAATTCATCCCACTCCCCACTTCCCCCCTTGGTACCCATAAGTTTGTTCTCTAAATCTGTGACTCTATTTCTGCTTTGCAAATAAGTTCATCTGTACCATTTTTTTGATTCCACATATAAGCAATATTACACAATATTTGTTTTTCTCTTTCTTACTTCACTCTGTATGACAATCTCTAGGTCCATCCACACCTCTGCAAATGGCACTATTTCATTCCTTTTTATGGCTGAGTAATATTCCATTGTATATACATACCACATCTTCTTTAATGTAATTTTAAATGTAATTTTCTCTACCACAAATCTTCATATTATCTCTCATTATCCTCGTATTGGTTTCCTATTGCTGTTGTAACAAATTACCACAAACTTGGCTACTTAAAAGAATACACATTTATTCTCTTACAGCTGTGAAGGGCAGAAGTCCAAAATCAGTTTTACTGGGACTAGATCAAGGAGTTAGAAGGACTACACTCCCACAGCAACTCTAGGAAGAATCAGTCTTCTTCTCTTTTCCAGATTGTAGAGCTGCATTCCTAGCATTCCTTGATAACCCCTTCTTCCATCTTCAAAGGCAACATTGTAATATCTCACCTCAGTCCATCACATTGCTTTCTGCTCTAGAGTCAAATCTCCCTATGCCTCCTCTTATAGGGACACTTATGTTTGCATTTAGGACCAACCCAGAAAATCCATAGCTCAAGATCCTGAACTTAATCACATCTGCAATGTCTCTTTTGCCACATAAAGTAACATTCACCAGTTTTAGAGATTAGGACCTGGATATCTTTGGGAGCCATTATTCAGCCTACCACAATCCTGTGGGGGAAAAAAAACATACAAATTATTTATTCTAATACTCAAAGGATCTAGTACTCATCTGTCTACAACTATGTTTCCACCCACTCTTTTCGTATGTTTCTTCCAACTCCTAGTACTTTTTTTTTCTTCTATTCAAATTTTAGCTATTTTAATGGATTATCCATCAAGTTCAAGATTTTAGTTCTTCTTTTACACATGCCTGCTCTGATCACTTCAGACAACAGAGATATGTTCCTCTCTTAAGATATGATATTATTATCCTGTATCTAGTATCTTGTATACAGGTGCACATTTCTTTCATTTATGCCTTTTTCCCACAGTAGCTGGTACAATGCCTTACATACAGAAGTTTCTCAATTGCTTGCCTGTAAATATCTTCTACTCATTAACCACTCTATTATTATTCTGCCCCCATAGTAGGTCATCTCACATAATATCATTACATTTCTCCCCACTAGGTCCAAATGCCTATTCAACCACTCTAGGCCTACATGAACATGCCTTCACTTTTATAATTTATGGACAGGTGACTGTCTGACATGAGGAATAAAACTACAAAATAAAAAAATATGATGAACAGATTATTGAACTGTGATGAAAACAAATTTACATCAGTATAATTTGCCACGCATTTAGTGATGTTCATAGCCATTATCATAGTGCCTGGTAAATAGGTCCAAAAGGAAGCAGCCCATAAAAATGTTTACAGTGAGTATGATTTTTGTAAACATAGCTGAGTAATTCCAGAATTTTCTAAAGGAATGCAAGAGGGAATTTCGAAAGCTGACTAGGGAGCAGCTCGGAGGCACTCCTCCTCTAAAATGGCTGGATGTGCACCCAGGGTGAGTTCAGCAATTCGTGCTGCTCTTGTCCTTTTCCACCTGGGCAACTCAGGGCTATGTGTTCCATGAGCCTTGGATGAACAGGTTGCTCCACTGGGGTTGAAACCAGGCCAGATTGAATATTGGCCTTTGAGTGAAAGTCTTATGGGTGGCCTGGCTCTAGAAATCTGTCCAACTTGTCACTATATCTGAACAGTGATTTTGAATACAAGACACACAGAGAAGAACACATAAAGTTAAGTGGTGCAAAGCCTGGAAGGAAAATGGGAAGTAGAGCCATGTAGGGTGCAAAAGGGAGATGTAAGTTGACGGCACAATCTGGTCAAGAGAAGAGAGCATGAAAGTTGGATGAGGAAGGGATAGAGGGTGAAAGGTGTCACAAAGGGAGAAGTAAGAGTCATCACTCTTCCTGGAGGCATGTTTCAAGAGCCCGTCCTCCCAACTTTGCTCCCCCAATTCCTCCTCTAACAGGCCCTGCCTCCCATGCCCAGGAGAGCTCTCAGAAGGGGTATTGAAAGTGACAGGACAGAGATCTCATGGAGAACATGGGATTCTTGGAACAGCCTGAGCTGGAGAGACAAGGAGAGCACACGCCAGCAGCATAGCCTGCAGCTGTCACATGCCCAGGGCTCTGCCAGCTCACCTGGCCCTGCTCTCTGACATTACACAAGACAAGCCCCAGGGCCTCCTCAAGCCCTCCCACGAGGTCCCCAACTCAAAGTCATCAGAGCCAGAATGGACTGAGCTGAGTCTCTTACCTAAAGGATGTATAAGAGGAGGGAGGAGTGTCATCAGCGGAGTAAAGAAACCAAACATGCAGAGGGTCTGAAAGCTAGAATGGGGCTGAGTTCAAATAGTTTTCCAGAAAGACAACAAATACCCCAATTTGTCTTCCCAGGAAGAGTGCATGAGAATGTCCCCTTTCCTGCCCGTATGCCAGCACTATGTTATTTTTTTAAATCTTATTTCTGCAGATTGGGCAGGTTAAAAAAAATTGTATCACATTGTTTTTTATTTATACTACTTTTAGTAGAAAGGAAAAAAATTCCAAATGTTTGATAACTATTTTTTGCTTTTGTCAATTTTCTGTTTTTCTATAAGCTCCTTGCTTGTTTTTCTATAGGTATGTTCATCTTTATCTTATTACATTGACAGACCTCTTTATGTATTAAAGACATCACCCCTTTATCAGCTATATGGATTGCAAATGTTTTTCTCCAGTTGTATGCTTAACACAGTATCCTGATTTGATCATAATAATAAGAAAAACAGTAATAATAATGACAGCTACCATTTAATTCTCAAAACAATCCTGTGAGATGGAGTTTATTCAGAAGTGTTCCATCATTATCTTTCTGTATGGTTATGTGCAAGTTTGCTTTTTCCTATCAAATAAAGAGGAAAGGCTAAAAGCTTGGTCCATGGAATGAGACTGTCCTTGTTTGTTTCTGAGGAACCACTTATTATGTGTGTGACTTTGTACATTACTCAAAGTCTATCTTTCAGCTTCTTCATCACTGAAGTAGGGATAATAATAATCTAACTCATGGAGGTCTGTGGATAGAAAAAGAATACGTATATTGTAGACCAGTGCCTGGCACATCATAAGACCTCAATTGTTGTTATTAATTATTGTCACTATCTGTTAATCATCCTTGTGGTCATTATTGGACATGATCTTGAAACAGTTTAACATTCTTGATAAACATGAAGGTTTAGAGATTTAAAACAGTCATCTTTTCAAAAAAACTGCCAGTTCTCTGGTTGCTGGAGTGAAAAGGATGCATTTCACACGTGTGACCCTCTTCAAAATTCTCAGCCACTGTTTAGGAAACAAGTCCCTCTCACAGTGTCCTTATGTTTTTTCCCAGATGTATACCATGGCGAGGGAGTTTCAGGGTAAAGATACTGCCCTGGAAAATTCTGGGACACTGTTTAGAGGTAGATGTTCTTTGGGCTAAATTGACTTGTTTTGTCCCAGTGTTGTCCTCAAAAGCTCTGAATATATAGGCAGCAACCCTTTTTCCCCTAACTGAAGTGAGAATTAGAAGGTCCTATAACTAGAAAGAAAGCCTTTAGTTCACGTAATCTAGTGGTGTTCATACTTTGGGGCACATCAGCAAACCTAACACTCTTGTAACAGACCCACATACTCTAGTCTTATCTCTGATTTACAGAACCCAAATCTTCTGGATTAGGGCCCAGGGATTTGTATTTAACAGCAGCTCCTAAAGTTTTTAAATGTGTTAGGGTAAGGCTAAGAGGATGGAACAAAATCTCAGAGTACCGTGGATTTTAAAAATATATATTTATTTCTCTCTCTTATATCAGCCTCAAGCTGAGCAGTTAAGGTGGGCAAGGTAACTCCGCTTCACACAGTCGTTGTGGGCTTTTGCTCCCCTTTTGCTGTCCCGGCTCTTCCTAGGACAAATCATCAGCTACATCAGCGGTCCCCAAACTGTCGGCCACCAGGGACCGGTTTCATGAAACACAATTTTTCCACGGACGGTGTTGGGGGTGGGTGGCGAGGGTGATGACTCAGGCGGTAATGCGAGCGGTAGGGAGCGATGGTGAGCACGGATGAAGCTTCGCTTGTTCGCCGCTCACCTCCTGCTGTGCGGCTGGGTTCAGAACAGGCCGCAGACCGCTACGGGTCCATGGCCGGGGGGCTGGGCACCCCTGATCTACATGATTAAAGCTACTCATGTCCATTTTGGGGATCTATCTGTTGGGAAGAAAAAAAAAAAATCGCAGAGGAAGCCAGTCCAAAGTCCTGCAACCGGGACCCAGAAGTCGCACACATCACTTCCGCTCAGACAGCCTGGGAAAGGAAGTCTGGCTGGGCAGCCCTGTGCCTCAGTGAACTGCTTTGCCTTGAGAGCAAGGAGGGTGGTTTTTGGGTGGGTAACCTGAGAGCTTCACCACCGTGATCCTGACGCACACCTAAGTCTGGGAACCCAGATCTGATCCAACCTCTGCATTTTGTAGATAAAGAAATTGAATCCCAATGATGTAAATGACTTGGGGGGGGGGTTGGGGGGATGGCATGATGAGTCAGTAAAATATATGAGGATTTACTTAAGATGTTGCAAAGGCTCTCTTTACTTCAGCCCCAGCCTGGCCACTTGAGGCCAGGGATTTGTTTCACCTCAGAATTGTTAGTTAAAGGAAATTTATGTTGGGAAAGTAGAGGGAATGCTCACAGATAAGAAGAGTACTTTCTTTATGCTAAATAACCCTTGTCAGTATCACTTTCTCAGATCTCTCACTCCATTGGCAACTTCCTTTCTCGACCTGACTCTCCCTCCCATAGCCCTTATGATTAGATCTGTTTTCTTATCACCTCATTTCATTCTCTCTAATGTTCCCTTTCAGCTACAGAGATGTGCCACGTACCTACCTCTCAGCTGTTTTTCTAACAAGTACGAGAGACACTTGTTGGGCTATTTCTAGTCCGATGGTGCTCCTTGAGTAGCTGAGATGATAGAATGAGAAAGGGGGAAAGGAAGCACATCAAACTCAGCCCAAAAAAGGAGTGAAGACGAGGACACAAGTTCTGTAGCCTGTGAAAGGAGCGGTCTCAAAACAAGAGACAGGGCAGGTGTTGGAAACAGGCGAGGTAACAAGAGAATGGAGCGTTAGTGGCTTTGAAAGCCAGCCTGAGACATTTAGGTGTGAAGCTACAAGAAAAAAGGAGCCCTCTGTGGCTTGGAAGCAGAAGAGGAATATTATGAAAACTTAATGTTGTAGAATCTGAAATCCCCTGCCTATTGTCACCATGAGGGATCTTGGGATGCGTATTATGTCAGAGGGGTGACAGGCTTTGGGGGTGAGGAGTGCTAGCATTCAGGAGGCCTGACCGTCCATGGCACCTCCACATTTGACATCTTTCAGACTTCATAGTATGATGATTAGGTAGATTCTGGGAGATCAGAGCACCAAAGGCTTGGAACGCAGAGCTGCTGATTCCTTCAGAGAAGTGAAAAGGTTTGGTCTTAATTAAAACTCGTTAGAGGATGCTCCTGACCTGGAAAGAGGTTTCTGTTCTGCTGGGTCATTATTCTTGTCTCCTGGTAAAGGAAGAAATCTGTACTAAATTCTGAACTAGGCTGGATTTACTTTTTTTTTTTGGCTGTACTGAGTCTCTGTTGCTGCGCGCGGGCTTTTCTCTAGTTGCAGCGAGCGGGGTCTACTCTTTGTTGCAGTGCGCGGGCTTCTCATTGCGGTGGCTTCTCTTGTTGCAGAGCACGGACTCTAGGCACGTGGGCTTCAGTAGTTGTGGCTCGTGGGCTCTAGAGTGCAGACTCAGTAGTTGTGGCGCACGGACTTTGTTGCCCCATGGCATGTGGGATTTCCCCGGACCAGGGATCGAACCTGTGTCCCCTGCATTGGCAGGTGGATTCTTAACCACTGGACCACCAGGGAAGTCCTGGATTTAGTTTTTCTTACATATTACCAAAAAACTCTCCCAGAGCTTGGATAGTTATTGTCTCTGGGGCTAATGTGCCCACCACCCAGATATGAACTCTACAGTAGGAAAGAATTTTCTCAAATTTGAACTAAGTTTGAACCAAGAGGAGACTCCCTGGACTGCTCCAGTATGGATAGAGCCCATCCCATGTTTGGTGAGTGGATGGTAGCACCAGCCTCATGGAACTAGCCCTGGAATAGAACCCAGTGATATGTCTCCCTTCCAGGGCCCTGCATTCTCCTCCTACAGAGAAGAGGACTTTGAGCCCCAGACATTTCCCTCTATCACTTTCTTCTCTGACTGCCAAGTGCAAAATGATTGCTAATAACATAACTATTTGGCCAAGCCCATAGTGATTATTTATTTAAGCAGCCACCACGCTGACAAGGAAAACCCATCTAAAAGATATAAAACTATCTGCTCTAATGCTGCATATTGGTTGGTTGTCAGAGTTTTGTAGCTTCAGTATAATGAGAATTCTGTACCAGATGTGAAAAACATTAGGAAAATTTATACAGAGAGTGATGTACAACATTCTATTTACATGCATTTATTTAAAATTAAGACATTAAAGAAAGTGCTCTCAGGATGGAGGGAGAATGTGTTATGAGGAATCAGGAACATATAGGCACACATTAATGAACAAGATAACTGTCCATGTTTTATGTAGAGTGTAGAACCATAAAGACTTGCAAATAAACAATTGGTAGTGAAAAAATATTCACTACAACATCAGAAAACAAGATTGAAGACTAATCCTGCCCAGCACTTGGCATAAACTTGCTATTTCCCATCTTTCTACCTCTTCTGTCCCTCCGTGGCTTGCCATTCCTCTCCCACAGCCCCAGGAAATCAAGACCATGCTTGAGTAAAAATTGCAATAAGAGCTTTATTTTTTTTTCTCTCTGTAGCAACTTGTGAAATAGATAGGGATGAGGATAGAGGAATGGAGATTGCATAGGGCTAGAGCTGTTGACTGAGGGCAGCAGCTAAACCAAAGGCTCTTTTTCTTCTGGCATCTTCTGGAGGACAGGCAGGTCCCATGGCTGCATAGGTGTGTGCTCACATTTGTGTGCGTGCATCAACGTACATACTTCTTTGAAGAGAAGCAATGATAATAATATCCCCTATGTCATTCACTATTTCTCTGAATAATCTCAGTGGCAGTACAATTACCTTTCAATTATCTGTATTGGTTTGGGGCCTTCTCTCCTTAATTCTGTCAAGTTGGGTAAACTCTGCTTCTTGGCCTTATAGCTGAGCTAGGATGGAATTCAGTTTGGTTCAGAGAAAGCTTGTGTGTGCATGTATGTGCGTGTAGGAGAGAGAAAGGGAGAAAGTATATGCACTCCAGGATCGGCTATGCATTTTAATTGAATTATTCACAATTTTGTATTTTTCATTTCCCCAGTTAGTATAAATAATCAAGAGTTTCCTATAGTGCTGAAAGGGTAGATGTAGATAATAGAAAGCAATAACCAATCATGAGAATAAATATGTCCTTCTTTAGATAGACTCTAGTCTCAAAGTCCTGTGGGATTTACAAGTTAGAGCCACTAACTAACCAGCTCATCAGAGAATGACTTGTCATCACCACCAAAATTTTTTCCTTAACGAGGTAACACTGTGGTATTGGTAACTGGGGAATTGTTTGCCCATAGTGAACTGGCATGTAGTGGTCCCCAGTTCTGGGCTCTCAGAGCAGCTTATGCCAGGATTCTGTCCACACTTGCAGCTGGGGGCCTTGGGGACCCCGCCGACAACTTCCATGGAGGCATGGATGAAGTTATTGCTCAACTTGAATGGCTCATTAGCTTCTGAAATTTTTCTCCAGACTGTCATGTCATTGCAGTACTTTTTTTATTACCTGGACTGCTTTTGGAGGGGAAGCTGTAATGTAATCTTCTGAATGTCAATTATGAGGAAGACATAATATCTTTGGACATGCTGAGGCTGGTATTTTTATATAACAGAGTCAAATGTATTAATACCTCAATGGTCTGTTTTTCCTGGTCACTTTTTGCCATGTAATATTGCATCACTTCCTCTAAAAATTCTTCTTTAATTATCTCCATTATGCTTTCCAAAGCTCCTGCAAAAACCAAACCCAAGCCAAGTAGCAGCAGGGAGGATGTCTCCATCTCAGATCTAGGGTAAACTCTTCTTCAGTCAAAAAAAATTTTTTTTTAATATTTAATTAATTTATTTATTTGGCTGTGCCAGGTCTTGGTTGTGGCATGGGGGATCTTCATTGTGGCACATGGATCTTTTAGTTACAGCACGCGGATCTTTTAGTTGTGGCATGCATATGATATCTAGTTCCCTGAACAGGGATCAAACCCAGGCCTCCTGCATTGGGAGCACGGAGTCTTAGCCACTGGACCACCAGGGAAGTCCCCTTCTGCAGTCAAAATTAAAAAATAAAAATGAGGAAAATATTAAGGGGATAGCTCTCTTTTCCTTATGACATTCCCGGTGTTGACCACCACATGTAAGTTAAGACTCCCACATCTGTTAATGAAAGTATGACATATGGAAAAGACAATCAGCAGTGGAGTCTGAAGACCCAACTTCAAATGCCTGTTTAGGGACTTCCCTGGTGGCGCAGTGGTTAAGAATCTGCCTGCCAATGCATGGGACATGGGTTCAAGCCCTGGTCCGGGAAGATCCCACATGCCGCGGAGCAACTGAGCCCGTGCGCCACAACTACTGAGCCTGTGCTCTAGAGCTCTCGAGCCACAACTACTGAGCCCGTGAGCCACAACTATCGAAGCCTGCACGCCTAGAGCCCGTGCTCCGCAACAAGAGAAGCCACCACGTGAGAAGCCCACGCAACGAAGAGTAGCCCCTGCTCACTGCAACTAGAGAAAGCCTGCACACAGCAACAAAGACCCAACACAGCCCAAAAAATTAAATAAATAAATAAATAATAAATTAATTAATTTAGAAAAATCCCTGTTTATCCACTAATAAACAATTTATTCCACCTCATTTAACTAACTTCAGATTCCCCTTGTGAAGAAAAAAAGAAAAGAAAATGTGAGAATTATATAAGATAATATGTTTAAAGTGCCCAGAACCAAGTAGTCATTTCTCTTCCTTTTCCCCTTGTCTATAATCTCACTGGTAGGGTCTGTAATCTCCACAGTGGGTCACAATAATCTCACCCAACACATTCCTCACTATTGCTGTGTCTCCTCCAGCCTCACACAGTACCTGGCACATGGCAGCCACTTGAAAAAAACCACAATGTTATTTTCCCTATCTCTCACTTCTTTTCCCACCAATTCTCAGTCATGGAATTTCTTTCCATGACTTTCAGGCAAGTTGATCCTGAGGAGAAAGATTCCAGCTTGTTGCAAGGCAAGAAGTGAAACTGTATTTGCTTCCTGGGAGTTTCTCTTATTGGGTCCAACAAGCGAAGGAGGGGCAAGAAGGGGGAGGCAGAATTGTATGAGATAGGAGGAGGAGATTGGAATCAGTGCTTGGAGAGCTGAATGCAGTATCCATTTGGCTGTCAGAATCCCAGTAGGGCGGCACCATTGCTTCTTCTTGTGTGACATCTTCCCTGTCTATTTATACTTTAACCCAGAGTGATTTTTTTTGTTGTTGGTTTTTTGAAACCCCACAGCATAGATAATATTGTACTTGAATTGATATGTTCTTTTTTGATTTTTGAAGTTAGTTGACACATGTTAGTCTTTTCTCCCTTTTCTTATTAAGGCTGCAAATTCCTTGAGCCTGGAACATAGTCTCTGCTTCTTTTCATTGTGCAGAAACACTGACCTGTATATACACTAGTTTCTCAACAATATTTGTCAACAACATAACATGGCTTGACTAGTATAGAAAGTCCTTTACTTGAGGTCAGTGCTGGAAAATTCATAATGAGAATCCCAGAAAGAATGGCTATTTAGGGTAATAATACTTTCTCTTGCTCTAGAAAGATCTCCTTTTTTTTCCTCTTTATTCTCACCTACCTCTAAGGGCCTCCTTCCCTTATACTTGTATCTCCTGTATTATCACACATACCTCCTAGTCACCACTCCTTGCCCCTCCAATTGCTTCAATACACTACTTTTCTAAAAATACCACTTGCAATGACATTATTTTAGGAACCTTGAGATATTCCTTATTGTCTAAATGAGGTAATCTAATCTCCTGAGGCCACTTAGTCAAAACTCTACATGATCTAATCCCAACCTGCCTCTCAAGTTTGATCTCCCATTATTTTGGTACACAAACCTGCTCCAGTCAAATCAGTGTGACCCACCCTTCCGTGAATACACACTATTCTGTCTCTCCACTGTGGCCCCTTTCTTGAATGCCTACTCTTTTCTGCCTCTTGAAGTCCTTCAAAGCCCAATTCAGATCCCATTCTTTCTTTGACTCTCTTCCTCCCTGCTTACGTCTACCAAATCCATTTCTCACTTCTTTGAAGTTTCTATCACTCACTTCTTATACCACTCATTTGACATTAGTACATATGGACTTTTATTTTTATTGTACTTGATTTTAAAATGTCCTGCATGTGAAATTAGAGCAAAGACCTGGTACCAAAAATATATGAGCCTTATTAACTGGGTTGATTGATTATTGACAGATTATTAAAAATTCAGTGGATGTGTTCATGTGTGTGCCTTGAGCATAGACTTGGTGCAGGTTGAAGGGAAGAGGGAAGAAGGATTTTAACTGCTTCCTAAACATCCTCTACCACCACATCAATAGTGAGGTGATAATAGGAAAACAGAGAGACAACAAAGGAGAAAAATAAACAAGAATAAGAGCAGTACAGAAATTCCCAGTTTTTCTAAAACATTTTAAGTGGGCAGAATTCACAGCCACCTGGGTCTGATTGGGGTTGCTGGTGCTCATTTAAAATATATAACCCCACCCCTCGGGCTTCCCTGGTGGCGCAGTGGTTGAGAATCTGCCTGCCAATGCAGGGGACACGGGTTCGAGCCCTGGTCTGGGAAGATCCCACACGCCGCGGAGCGATTAGGCCCGTGAGCCACAATTGCTGAGCCTGCGCGTCTGAAGCCTGTGCTCCGCAACAAGAGAGGCCGCGACAGTGAGAGGCCCGCGCACCGCGATGAAGTGTGGCCCCCGCTTGCCGCAACTAGAGAAAGCCCTCGCACAGAAACGAAGACCCAGCGCAGCCAAATATAAATAAATAAATTAAAAATATATAACCCCACCCCTTGCAAACTACAACTGTCTAAATTTAGTCACAATTTATTTGAATTGCGATTTGCTCCTTATTGAATGAAGATACTCTGAGGATAGATTCCATCTGATATCCTCAGTTACTTACACTTTAATAAGAATGCATTTATCTGCAAGATTTTTTTTTTAATTAGAAAGAGGGAGGTTAGGGGAGGAAGGGAAGAAAAAGCACTGAGAAGGAAAGAAAGGACAATTAAGCCTAGGGAGAGGGATAGGAAAAGGAATCAGAATTCAGAACATAGAAACACGGGCCTAAAGAACACATTTCCGCTACTTTTGCCCAGGAAATGATGCTGCTACCAGGACCCAATGAGTTATATGATAGGGACCAGCTGTTCCTGCTCAGCATCTATTCAGATGGTGGGGGCTCTGCTTCCTTGGTGACATCCACACTTTCATGAAGACAACAATGACAATGGGATTCCCACAGAGAAATGAGTAATAGAACTCAGCTGCAAAAGGGCCACCCAGAGAGGTAAGCCTCTACTTACAATGTTGCAAAGTGTCCTTTACACATGATTGCCACCCTTTTCCCTCCATAAATCTAATCAATCTGTTAGAACTTGATGTTTACCAATGACAGAGTTAACAACTAGCATAGGTCGATCTGACCTTAAATTAAGTACAAATAAATAATGCAATAGTTGAAGTCTCTCAACTGAAAAGAACAGAAAGGGCCCTCTAAATCTTGTGCATTGCCCGTGTCTGCTCTAGCTCACTGTATGAGTTTCTGGCTATCACTTACAGGATTAAAATGTCATAGCTCAGGATTAGTGATCCCATAATCTGGCCCTTACTTGCCAATTACTCCCCCCCTTTTTTTTTTACTACCCCCCAGTACTAACTTCCCCATCCCCGGCATCTCCGACGAGGCCAGTTTCTAGACTCCCTAAGAAATAGAATTGTGGAGTAAAAGATGTGGAAAGAATCTCAAAGATCATCTAGTTCAAGCTCCTCACTTTACAGATGAGGAAACTGATAGGAACAGAACTTAATCAAATCCCCAGAATTAGGCACCTCTCTTTCACTTCCTTCTCTTCCTTTGCCCTCTCACTCTAAAGATCCTCTGCCCATAGCTGAATGAGGAGGAACTAAAAAAACAGTCCAGTTGTAAGAACTGAAAGGGGAAAGGAATGACTAGTCTGAGTCAAAGTCCTCTCTGTTCCTTCTCAGGATATAAAGAGGAAATAGATTGAACCCCGAGGGTCTTGATCCCTCCCTCGGAAATCCTTATCCATTTCTTTCTAGTCTTTAAGGGAAATGGTTTCTGACCAGTCAGGCGTCTTTTGTTCTCCTTTTCCCTTTCAGCAAGGCACAGAGGCATCTGCTGAATAGGAGCAGGTACAGCTTAAGTTATACATATCATCCTTAAAGAGGACCTTAAGAGATGACCCCAACTGCTTCTACACCTAGGAAAAAGTCAGGGATTAGTGTGAGATGAATGAGGTACTCGCTGCAGGTGCAATATGTTAAAGGGAAGCTTCCCCGGTGGCGCAGTGGTTGAGAATCTGCCTGCCAATGCAGGGGACACGGGTTCGAGCCCTGGTCTGGGAAGATCCCACATGCCGCGGAGCAGCTGGGCCCGTGAGCCACAATTGCTGAGCCTGCGCGTCTGAAGCCTGTGCTCCGCAACAAGAGAGGCCGCGACAGTGAGAGGCCCGCGCACCGCGATGAAGAGTGGTCCCCCGCTTGCCGCAACTAGAGAAAGCCCTCGCACAGAAACGAAGACCCAGCACAGCCATCCATCCATCCATCCATCCATCAATCAATCAATAAATAAACAAATACATATATAAATAAATATAAATAAATAAATATAAATATAAATAAATAAATATAAATAAATAAATATAAATAAATAAATATAAATAAATAAATATAAATATAAATAAATATAAATAAATAAATAATATTTTATTGCAATATTTAAAAATAAATTGAATGTATATGACACAAATGAACCTATCTACGAAACAGAAACGGACTCACAGACATAGAGAACAGACTTGTGGTTGCCAAGGGGGAAGGGGATGAGGGAGGGATGACTGGGAGTTTGGGGTTAGCAGATGCAAACTATTATATATAGAATGGATAAACAACAAGGTCCTATTGTATAGCACAGGGAACTATATTCAATATCCTGTGATAAACCATAATGGAAAAGAATATAAAAAAAGAATATATGTATATGTATAATTGAATCACTTTGCTGTACAGCAGAAATTAACACAACATTGTAAATCAACTATACTTCCAAATAAATAAATAAATAAATAAATAAATAAGTTTAATGCAAAATAATCCCTGATGAACAATTATCAAAATTTTAAATAACAGGATCTGACCCTGCATTGGTACAACTCGTGTACCCCACCTCATCCTAAATCCAACCCTGTCAGAATGGGTCTTGATTTAAAATTCAGATATTTTGTTCATCAGGGATTTTTGCATTAATTTTGGTTTTTAAAAATTTATTTCTCTATATTGCTCAGGGGGTTTTGGTGCTCCTTCAGTTTTGCGTGTGAAGTGAGTCCCTCACTCACCTTACCTAATCCCAGTCCTGTGTGGGATTCACTCTTGGCTCTCATCAAATGACTCAAAGAAAAAGGACAAGGAATTAAAACACATGCAGAGTTTATGGTTTAATTCGGTAGATTTTTTTTTTATTATTAAAGCAGAATAAAAAGATCCCAGCTCAGCAATACTGAAAGGATAAATGCATTTCACTCAAGGCATGACCCCATGTCCACAATTCAGGTGCGCCTCAGGGGGAACCAGCATCAGTGCCCCTGAGAGAGGAGACGAGAGGGTGGCCGACTCAGATGTTGGTCTCAGGTTATTCATCATATCTCTGGATATTAACTGGCACCATGTCATCACAAGTGACGACAATAAACCCCTCTGTGGGGGAAATGTGGTAGTTGCAGGCAGGATATCTGGTGCCTTCAATGAGCTTGCAGACTGTCATTTTGAACTTGGTCTCACTCTGGAAGCAGAGAAAGGTGGAATGGTTTTGGCAAGCCACCTTCCTGAGAGAGTTGCAAACACTGTTGATATTTCGAGGCCTCTCATGGACAAAGACATGCTCCTTTTTGCAGGTGTTGTTGGGTTCCTTGATGAGTCTTTGTATGATCATGTGGTTGCAGTACCTTACAGGAACGTCACTCTGAGGGTAGTCCACATGCAACTGGTCTAAGGTTGCCGCCATTACTTCCTCATCCAGCTCATTTTCCCAGAATAGAAGCAGCAGGAAAAGTATCACCATTAGTACCATCAGGGGTATGAGGTCCTTCACATCTTTTGCTCTAACTCCTATAGAGTAAGAGGAGACAGAAAATATCAGAGGATAATCAGATTCCTCCAGCACCATCCCCTGACTTTGCTCCCCTAGCCTTTGATATTTTATTTCCTTCTCTCTGTTAGTGAAAATCGTGCTAACCCTGCAAGGTCCAGCTGGAGGTACAGCTCCCCAAGAAAGCCCTTTCTGACCATTTCAGCTCTCAGAGTTTGGCATTGAACTGTTCTCTAATTTTTCCTGTTGTATTGTGTTTGTTGGCCTCCACAGCTCCTTGACAGTCAGTATCTCATCTCCTATTTCTCCTGATCCATCAGAATGTTTAACACAGAGCAGAACATACAGAAGGTATTAAAAGTACCCTTGTCTGATTGTTTTATTCCTATTGCTGAATGACTTTCTTTCCCATAATTGCTTTAACCTTGATCCCACCAAATTCCATATGCTTTTAGCACTTTCTATTAATCCATTCTTCCCAATTCCTTCCTAATCTCTCCTTCTGTCAATCCTACTTGGTTCTGTGCTAGATCCTCTCACCTTTCCTTTTTGCTGTAACTCTCACAGGTAACATATCCTTGTGATCATGGATCCAAGAAAGTCCTTTGTGTCTCGCTGTTCCCAGGCAATAACTGGTAGGGAGCCAGCTGAGTGTGGGGAGGCCAAGGGGAAAAAGCAGAAAGGGAGGAGCCCGTAGGAGGGCAGTGTGCATGGCTGCCATCGGGAAGAGAAGTTACTTTCAGAGGGACAGTTGGGTAAGGCAGATCCGGAATGTGTCCTCACTAAACAAGCATTGACATTTCAAAACATTTATTATAGTCCTGAAGTGTGCCAGATGCAGTACTGTTTATTTTCCAAATTTTCATCAGTTCTTACTACAAACCTGTGAAGTAGCTGTTACCTCCATTTCATTAATGAAGAAATGAGTTGCAGAAAGTTTCAGGTAGAGATGTGAGATGGCAAGAGTAATAAAAATCTCACTTTCTCAATGCTTAACCCTTGAACTCCAGTTTCAGCAAGTTTCACTCTCACATGGTGTCCAGGACAGGGCAGAAACAATTCCCTGACCTTAACATTAGTCTTGATAAAGCCCTGGACTCCTGGCGAGTATGGCAATGGTTTCCAAACTCTGCTGAACATTGGAATCTCCAAGGCATTTTTTAATGCCACCTTGAGGCATTCTGCTTTAATTAGTGTTGGGTAAGACCTGGGAGTTGAGATTATTAAAAGCTTTCCCAGTGACTCTAATATGCAGCAAAATTTGAGAACCACTAAATTATAGTATACTTGGGAGGCCTACATGGAAAATTAGTAGATGAGGGCTTGGTAAAAGATAGTGAGTGGCTCAAGGTATTGAAAAAATAGAATTCTTTTTGTTGTCAACATCTCCCAGTCTTTGATATAGGAATGGAAAAAATGGACTTAATTGTACTATTTCTTGCTCTGAAATGATTTCTTTTTTGGAAAGACAGCTACATAGCCTCCTTTGTATGTAACTGTGTCTTTCTAATTGTCAAGTAGAAAGCTATTTGGGGGTTAAAAATTGTCTGGGAAAGACAGAGAATCCTCGAAAAAACTTCAAAGAATGTGTCTCTTTCTATGCAACAAAAACAAAAGCATAATTCCAGACCATGAAAATGAACAAGCAGGAGGTTATTATTTACTTTCCAAAAACTTTCATTCTGATTGTCCTTTCACAATTCAAACTGCTCTGTTATGGATATGTGTTGCAAAAATGCCACAATGGTATAAGTGCATAGTTAATTGTTGACAAATTTTTCAATTAACAAATTTTGATTTGCACACCATCTTGCAAAAACATTTCCATTGTATAAAAAGAACTCTTTCTACATATTGTAGCATGTTCAATATTTCCTGCCAGGACTTCCAAGCAACCAAATTACAGATGTTATACTAAGTTTACAGTCAAGGAATCAACCCTTGTTACAAAATTTATCCTCAACTGAGGCAACTCGACCTATCTCTACATTTCGGAGTATTACCCTCCTGAAATAGAGTTAAGACTGGTTTCAAATGTTTAATAGTGCTGGCAGCCTTGGAGAAGACATTTGTAATGCCTAAAACCAACTAAGGATTAACATCTAGATATAAGGAATTTCTTCATATCAACAATAAAAAGACATAAAAACTCCAGAAGAGAAAAGATTGTCAAAAGTTATAAAAAGTCAATTTCAGAAGAGGAAGCCAAAATGGATGATGAACAATGCTTAACTTCGTTAGTAATCAAATAAGTGGAAATTAACATAACCAAAAGATATCGATTTATAACCATTGGATTATCAACAATTAGAAAATCTAATATCAAGTGCTGGAAAATACGTTACTGGGCATGAGAATTGGTGTAGTGATATTGGAAACTAATCTGGAAATATTTGGCAAAATTATGAATGGGTATAATCTGAGACTTTGTAAGCCCGTCCCGGGCATAGACTTCAACATAGTTCTTCCAGATGGAGTACGTGCAGGGATGTTCACCATGGCATGATTGGTGGCAGAAAAGAGCTAAAGGTAACTGAAATGTCCCTCATGAAGGGGATGGACAGGTAAAGATGTGTTACATACATAAAATAAAATAGTATAAAACAGCTTTGAATAATGCACTAGCTTTACAAATAGCAACAGGCTATTTGGTGTGGTGTGAGAAAAAGAAACAATGAAAATCATTTCCAGTTGATTTAAATTGAAAACACGCATGCTCCAAAATAATACAAAAAATTTTCCAAGGACATAGAACATTTAAGTAGGTTGGAAGAACGTGGATTAAATACTCTGAGACAGATGCCCATGAGGATGAGAGAAATAGAAGCAGGGGTAAGGAATAAAAAGGGAAAATAATAAAACTGAATAAAACAAAAGAGAGGCCAAGCATGCGCCATAAACAGAATATGATCAACTCAATTCTGCGCACATGAAGAGGGAAGGGAGGAAAGAAGAAAAGAGGAAAAGAAGGAAGGAAGGGGATGGAGGAGGAAGAGGAGGAGAAGGAAGAGAAGGGGAGGAAGAAGAAGGAAAGGGAGGGAGAAAATGGGCCTATTATCAGATGATTGCATTTGACCTAAAGTTCCCACCACCCTCCCTTTGCTAAGCCTCAAGTCACCCTCAGGAGACTGCAGGAGGCAGGTAGCTGCTGGAGACTAATATTAGTGCCAGGATGTAAAACAACATTAGTAATTCCCCTCACTACTCATTTTGTCAAATTAATAAGCTCTACTCCAGGACTGCTAGAAACCGACCCAGCTCCAGTATTGTCTGAGACTAGGCAACGGCCTCAAAGGGACCCCAAAGGAAGCGAACACTCACTCTGGATGCCTTCAGCTGCCACGTATGATGTTCGACCGTGTTGAGGCCACCAGTGGAGAGAACACATAGAGGGAGAGAAATTCTCAAAGAGCTCTGGCTGCTTCAGCGCCTTCAGGAAACTGTGGAGGTTATTCTGTCCTACAGATGTGGTTGGCTACCCTAGCAAGACTTCTACAGTTGCCCCATGCCATGCTCATCTTAAAGTCGTGCAGCAGATTGTAGTTTCCCCAAAATGGCCACAAAATATTTTCTATCCCCCAGTCTCTTCCAGAACCTTGCCACTCCCTTAGCAAGAGGTAGAGTCTCTGTCCTTTCCTGAGAACCTGGGTGGGCCTCTGTGTCTGCTCCCACTCACACAGCATGGCATGACCTCTGAGCCGAGGTCACACAGCTTCCACTGGGCTGTGGTTCTCCTAGGACGTTGACTCTGGGGGTCGCGTAGAAGGAAGTCTGACTGTGTCGAGGCCACACAGGGGGAGGCCACAGAGAGAGAGAGATGCCCAAAATGCTCCACCTGTTTCAGCTCCCTGTGAATAAAACCACATGCGAGGCCTCGAGCAAGAACTGCCCAGTTGAGCTCAACCTCCCGATTCAGGATCAAATGCGTGTTGTTATCATTTTCGGCCACCATTTGGGGGTGATCTGTAAAGCAGCCATAAGCAAACAGACTAGAGGGCTCACCACTCTGACAAATCTCCCCAAGCAAATCCAATTCCACCAAGTTTTAGCAAATAATAGATACCACTGAAGTTTTCTTGGCTATAGAGTACAGGTTGTCTCGCAAACAACAAGGCAAAACTAGTTTTTAAAATCTCCATCTGCGGTAAAACCCCCCAAGTTCCTTTTTAAACTCCCCCATCTCTCTCCATCTCTGCCCTGAGAGCCTCCCTTCTCCGTGGTGCCAGCTCCTCTGTGTCTCCTGGATTCCCCCTGCCCCTCAGTGCCCCCTACCTTCCCATCAATCACCCTGTGACCAAAGAAAGACCCTTCCTGAGCATCGATTCACTTAAAAACTCAGTGAAGTATTGTAAGTCACAAATATTTTGCTACCCAGCAGGTATAGATCTTATTCTACAAACTCGGGCAAGAAAATTGGCATCACCTTATTGCTTCTATATCAAATTAAAACTAATTCTAGGTCTTTTGCCCTACTAATCTGGGGAGAAATTCAACTTGGTCATTATTACAGTTTCCTTTTCCTCCCAGGGACCCAGGGGGATCTGGAAGGATACTGTTCTTGCTCCTTCCCACTATGGAACCTGTATTAGGCAACAGCACTAACTGGGGGACAAACATTCCAATTAGCTTCCCTTATAAAAACTCCTCGAGTACAGGGTTCAGATTCAGGATCTTGATTCATGGTTGTACTAAGACTTGATTTACTCAGTACTGACTATATGGGATTTTTGTCACCTACTGTAAGGAACTTTTATCATTCACGTTGTTCCATTCAATGCATATTTATTGAACACCTACCTATGCCAGACGCTATTCTAGACACTTGGGACACATCAGTGAAAAGGCAAAGATCCCTATCCCCCAACTGACTCTGAATCAATCCCTGAATAAGAAAGTTGATAATTAAAATATAAGAATTGCACATTTATTCTGCCTAGCCCATAGGAACTATATTTCAGGGTAACCAAATAGCTTTCATGTGGTAAGGGAAAGTTCTTCTTTAGAGAAGAATAATAACTAATAGATATGAAAAGAATGATAAAATTTTAAAAGTCATCATTTTATAATCATTTATGAAATTATTAAGTCAGGCAAAAATTATTTGGTAGGTCGTAAAACCATTAGGAGAGAGGCTTATGGGAAACTTTGCAATGGAAGAGCTGGATGCCACCACCTAGATATTCAGAGAAGTGAAAAGCTAGTCATTATGTGCCTTTTAATATGATGCCATAGGAGGTACACAGCATTGTTCAGGAAGTATCCTTGCCGAACAATTGAATCTAAATTAATTAAGCCCTAGATTTAACTTCCAGTGTATAGGAAGTAAAGGGAAATGAGGCACAAGTTAAATAATACCTCAAGGAAGCAATAAAACAAATCCAGATGGTGAGACATTCTGCAGGATATCCAACAAGTTTTTCAATAGGTAAGTGGCACAGAAACAAACAGGGAGAAACTGTTATAGATGAAAAGAATCTTCAGATTTGGAATCTTACTGGAATTTAAATATGGACTGGGCACTAGATTATATTCAAAACATATTTTTACTTTTATAAGATGCAATAATTATAATTATAGATAAAAATGATTATTTTTTAAGAGATATACTCAAAAATATATGAGAGAATCACATGATGTCAAGTATTTTCTTCCAAGAAATAAAGAAAAAAAGAAAGGAGGAAGAAAGCAAGAAAGGAAAAGAAGAAAGCAGGCAGTGGTGAGGGGGAGCAAATGTGGGAAATTTTTGATAAGTATTGCCTTTAATAAGATAAGTGTAATGGGGTCCATTACACTTATTCTCTCTGCTTTTGTGTATATTTGCAGACATTTAAAATTATTTTAAACTTTTAAACTTTTAAAATTCTTGCTATCATGGAGCTTACATCTAATAAGGGGAGATAGGCAATGAAAAATAAACAACCAATCAATCAATATTTTAGTGCTTTAGAAGATAAGTGCTATGCAATTTTAAATAGAATGATCAGAGTAGCCCTAGTCATTATAGGTTTCCCCTTTCCTCCCTTCTAACCAAACCACAATATTGTTTAAGAGTCTTCCTTCATCCCTGGCTCTGGGCATGGATTCCAGTAACTTTAAGTCAATCAGAATAACCCCTTTCAGGTGAGGCCAATAAGAAGCAAGGGCTATTCAGCTAGAAGTTCTGGAAAGAATCTGCACAGGGGAAGGATGGGCTCTTGTAACAACATCATCACTAATATTTCAGTTACTTAAAGAAGTTTGAAGGTTAAGTCTCTCTTATGTAACAGTTCAAGGTGAGGACGCCAGGTTCTGTTCACATGATCATTCAGGAGCTCAGAATCATTCAAATATACCTTTCCAAAACAAACACTTTTAAAATTTTTATTTATTTATTTATTTGGCCATGCCCTGCAGCTTACAGGATCTTATTTCCCCAACCAAAGATTGAACTCGGCCTTGGCAGTGAAAGCGCTAACCGCTAGACCACCAGGGAATTCCCTAAACACTTTTTTAAAAGAAAATATCTAACAATTAATTCAACTGCATTGTGTGGAGGGTGCCTATCAGGTTATCCACTCAGCCATTTTCTGATGTGACGCTTCCTCTCTGGCCATAGCTTGCTCTATAGATACACCTCTGGTCTAACCTGACCCATCAAATTTTCTTGGGACATGAATTTGTAATTCTGAACTGAAAAACATGAAAATGGGAGTTGATAAGAGCCACACGAATGGCAGATTCACACTCCATCCATATCTGTTCCAACCTTGTGTTCTTTGAATAGGTGTGAACAGGTGATGCGGGCTCCTACCTGGGGTGTTTGCTCTGGCCACAGATGCTGTGCTCTTTCGCTCTCCTCCTTCAAGTCTGCCTGGCGAGGTCCACACGACCAACCCACCCGAAATTCCAGCCTCTACATGCCTGACCCACACTTCCATGTTCTACTTTTTCTTTTCTATTTCATTTTAACCTTCTAATATATTATATAACTTACACTTTTATTTTGTTTGTTGTTACGGTCGGTTTGTTGCCACCCTACAAGTAGGCTTCATGTGGGGAGTACTCTGAAGGACCAGCATGCTTGCCTGGGGGCGGAAAACATTTCCAACTCCTCGGCCCCTTCCTTGGATTTGATCACAACAGTCAAGAGTGTGCTGTGGTGTAGCACCAAGTGCTGGTGCTTAAATGCCCTCTAATTAAGAACCCAGGAAGCTTGTCTCAAGAGTATTAAGAAACGGGAAGACGGATAAAGGAGGCCTGAGGACAGGAGGTAACTCTTTGCTCACCTATTGACTGGATGCAGCTCAAGCAGTTGCTGAGCATATGTTCTGAGCCACTCCGGACTCTGAAAGCTCAGAATTCCTGTGGGTCCCTTGACTGTACAGAGTGGGGCCTTGGAGCCAATGGCCTTGGGAGCTGTGTACAGTACTTTGTCTTTGAAAATGAAGATTATCAAAAGAAAAGCAGTTTTATACTCAAATACATACATATTTGTATATATCCCCTGGACCTACTGATAAGGGAAGGAGATTGAAGATATATAGATATAGATATACGTATATATATATATATATATATATATATATATATATAAACTTTAGAAGAATATTTTTGAATAACCCAATTTATTATAATTAGTATATTTATTGTTAGAATATATCTAATGATCCTAAATGCTCTTAATCAGTCAAGGCCTTTGCCTATTCCAAGTATCCTTTTTTGAATATCCTTTATTATTTTTGTTAGCTTCTATGTAAATTCCTAGACTATGTGTATGTCCTACAATAATACACAGCTGGTTTTGAAAAAAGAAAAAAACAAATCTAAAAAGATCACCTTTACACATTTCCCAAATGGCAGCTAATGACAGAAAAAAAGTAACAGTAGTCTAAACAAGATGGAAGTTTATTTCTCTTGTAAAAAAAAGCCTGGGGTAGTTAGCCTAGGTTTGGTGAGGTGCTCCAAGGTTCTGGCTTCTTCTCTCTCAACGTGTGGTTTCCGTGTCATGGTCCAGAAGGCTGCTCCAGACACAGCCATCTGGTCTGCAGTCCAGCCTGCAGGGAGAAGAAACGTACAGAAAGGGCATGCGCTGTCTTCTAAGATTGCATCCCAAAGTCTCACAAACTATTTCCAGTTATATTTCATTGGCAATAACTTGGTCAGATCCAACTGCAAGGGACACCGGGGAAATGTAGGGTTTATTCTGGGTGGGCATATACCCAGCTAAAATTCTGATTTTCTATTACTAAGAAAGAAGGGGAGAAGAAACACTGGAGGGACTTCCCGGCCCGTCCAGTGGTTAAGACTCCGAGCTCCCAATGCAGGGGTCATGGGTTCAATCCCTGGTCGGCAAAGTAAGATCCCGCAGGTCCCCTGGCTCGGCTGGAAAACAAACAAATAAACAAACAAACACTGGAGGAGCACCATGTCTTCAGGCAAACATTGTTCTGGAAAACATTAATGAGTGTGCGTCAAGAAAAAGTTTCATGATCTAAAGTTTGAGAAACATTGTTCATTATATTCCTTCCTTTGCAGAGTCACAAGATTCACAGAGCATGAGATTCTGAGAAGCCCAGCATTACAGAAGCTTGACTAGTTTCATTCAATTCAAGATTTTCCAAATTGATTTGAGCATGGAGCTTCATTTGAGGGACACCACTATTAACAGCCTAAGGAACAGGGTCCTATGAAAGATCATTTTGGGAAATGATGCACGGGATGAGGAGCCATAGACGGGAAACTAGGAGTCAGGTATTTGAGTGGGAACAAAGGAAATAATAAGCAAAAGGGAATGTAACCTGAATAGGCCAAGTTTTTTAGATTTGGGGGATTGCCCTCCCTTGTCTAACAACAATCAAACCCCATCCTTCATTACTACTAGAATTCTAGTTCCCTTCCCCCAATGTTTTAGAAGCTCTCTGAGGAGTGCTTTCATCTCTTGTCCAAAACAGATGCTCCGTCTTCCTCTGTTCATCCCTGGCTTCTCATAAGTGCTTGTCCGTGGTGCTGCAGCTGTTTCTGGCCTGCTTCACCCTCCTCCCAAAGCCTGGATACAGGCCCCGCCCTATATTCGCTAAAGCATTCTAAACACAAGGATATGGGGTTTAGCAGACTTCCTGAACATTTTTAATTACAGCAGAGAAAAAAAACTTAACACTGTTTCATACATCTACTAGTCCTACCACCCATCAGCTGGCCCTTCACCAGGAGTCCTTTTCTAATTGTCCATTTTCTTGGCCACTCTGATATGGGGTATGCTTACTCCCCTTATCATCCATGACTTTATATGTGCTGGACCCCCTGCCCATCTATAGTAGTGACCACAGAGTTTCTATGGAGGACGGCCTTGCAGGGGGAGGTGATCACACCACAGGAGGAGGCGAGGGGCCCTCTTGAAGATGCATCTTCTGAGTGCTTTACTGTAAACCTGAGGAAACACAACTTGCCCACATCAAAGGATGGGAATGGAAGGAAGGTGGGGAGCATATTGTGGGAGGGCTGATGACCTCACCATCGGCCCTCAGTCACTCCTTAGTTGGCCACTGCCTGGCTCCCAGAGATTTAAAAAAAAAAAAAAAAAAGGTGAAGGTGGTAGCTTCTAAGTGAAGTCCATCAGAATCCCTTGGCTACTGATGAAAAATACAGAAACCTGGGCCTTACCCCAGAGCTACTGAATCAAAGTCTCTGGAGGTGAGGCCCTGGAATCTGCATTTGTAACCAGTAGCCCATCTCTGGTGATTATAATGCACCCTGATGTTCAAGGATCACCACAATAGATGAGCCCGAATTGGTAAACAGCATAATAATTTCTAGAGCTGCACCCATCCTACCACTAAGCTGACTTTTCCATTATGATGTGGATTACTCAATACCCCAATAGGAAACCCCTGCATCTGGATTACTTCCCTGGTTCAGAGCTCCCACAAGACAAAGGGTATGCACATGCCTCATATTGCAGGACTCAGGCAGCTCTTCAGAGTGCTCGCTCCCTGGACACTGGGAAGACCTAGGTCCCAAATACACCATTGGAGGAAGAAGGATTGGTCTGTATTTCTTAGTTATAATCCTTAATTACCTGTGTTCAAACCAGTTCATAGGGATCCTAGAGATGAGCTGGAGTGATCTGGGCTCCACCAGGGAGGCAGATTCCAGGGTCAGGCAGGGGGAAGGGAGATGTGAGAACATGTCTCTGGCTTGGAAGCAGGGCCAGAGTGGGGATGACCGGCAGTGAAGGAGCTGGGAATACCTTGGATTCAGGAAGGTCGTTTAAAGCAGAAAGTATTCCCCCCCCCTCAGGCTCCCACCATTCTCTATCCCTCTTTTCCTACTTCTCTATTATCCAGATGCCACCTTTTAGCACCACTCTTAAGACAGAAGTTTGGAAGTACCTCTGGGTTGGGATCTGCTCTCTTTCCTCCCTGTTCAGTTTCACTAAGAAGCCCCCCAAACTATCTTCATCTACTACCCTGGTGTGGACAACAGTCAGACGATAGATAGCTCAAGGTTCTTTCTAACCTTGGAAGTGGAGCTTGCCCACGAGGAAATTCATGCTGGTTCCCACAAACTCTCAGGCATTCGATGTAAGCCCATGTATCAAGAAATATCTCTGACTGCTGTGCAAAGGGCATGGGACTTTATCAGTTCCTCCAGGAATCCTTCTTTGAATTAACAACCTCCATCTTCTCCTTGAGTCTCCATATGAAGTCTTCCTTCAAGCTTCCTGTACACAACTTAGCATTAGTGATTACTGTGTGGTATGGCAAAGGGTGTATTTGGCCTCCTCTCCCCTGTGCAGTGTGTCACTGGAGAGCCAGAACGATGTACTTGCTTGCTCTAGCACACTGCCCGGTACTCACAGGAGATCAAAAAAGGGTAAAGGATTTCAGATCTTTTTCTTTTGCCACTAACTAGCTGTGTGATCTTGGGAAAGCCATGTCACTTCTCAGAGTCCCAGTTCCTTTATCTCTAAAATGGAGGTGGTAGAAAAGAATGAAGGAAGAATTTGACTATCTACGTTTCTGCTGTCGCAAATGAAGGCTTTGAACTACATTTAAATGACCTCAGTGACTATCCTTTTAAGATGACGATTCTCTGGCTACCACTTCTATTTCCTCCCACCTCCCTAAATCAAAGAGACACCCCCTAAATCAAAAACGCTAACTAGGGGCTTCGCTGGTGGCGCGGTGGTTGAGACTCTGCCTGCCAATGCAGGGGACACGGGTTCGAGCCCTGGTCTGGGAAGATCCCACATGCCGCGGAGCAACTAGGCCCGTGAGCCACAACTACTGAGCCTGCGCATCTGGAGCCTGTGCTCTGCAACAAGAGAGGCCGCGATAGTGAGAGGCCTGCGCACCGCGATGAAGAGAGGGCCCCGCTCGCCACAACTAGAGAAAGCCCTCGCACAGAAACGAAGACCCAACACAGCCAAAAATAAATAAATAAATTAATTAATTTTAAAAAGACACTAACTATTGCAAAAAAAAAAAAAAAAAGGCATGAAGCACCCCTGTTCTGGAAGGGTTGATTGGCTACCTTTGGCACCTGCAGAGCTGTTTGCTAGACAAGCTATTAATAGCAGGAATCATGCAATACCTTCACAAGGGGCTCTGGGTGCTCTTCCAGCTGCCCTCCCACTACCTCCCTGTCTCTGTACAGGTGAGGTAGACAGACTGGAGCTTGCATATGTCCAAGAACGAGCTGCTCCTGATTTGGGCAGGACATGTTCTGAATCAGAGGCTGTCATCAACCTCAGCCTTGCAGGTACAGCCCCAGGCTATTCACACAAGAGGAGGGAGGTCCTGTACTCCCTTGGGGGCAAACCAAGCCTTTTGTGTGTGTGTGTGTGTGTGTGTGTGTGTGATTTTACTTGTATTCCTGAAATGAAAGCCACCAGGTGATAGGCCAGGGGAGGTCAGGTTGAGGGGAGGTTTCCGTAACCATATCAAACAGCTGCTTGGTAGGCCCTTCAGTTTCCCACTTCTGAGAATGCTTTGATCATAGCGTACCTGGCTTCTTATGTGTGTCCCCAGGCTGAGCCCTCAACAGTTTCCTTTGAATCCTCATCAAGGAAGGAGCATTAACCCAGCTTTCCCCTACAGCACCTCCAAGCACATTCACAGCTTTCCTGCCATTCCCAGCTCTGCTCTCCTCTTGGGGGCCAGTTCCAGCTTCCCTGAAAATCAGATAAGATTCCTTGAAAGCAGATGAATGATGGCTAATCAGCAAATAATCACCAAGGCTGTAAAGAACCCAGATGCAATAAAAAATAAGCAAACAATCAAAACCAAAAATAAAACCCACCACCAACAGAAAAACACCCTCCCTTTTCAGAAGTCTCCAGCTACAGCAAAATGAGCAGTGGCCTGGGAGTCATGAAAGCGAGGTTCCTATCTTCGTACTGGCTTTGCCACTAACTAGCTCTGTGACCCTGAGCTTAATTCCACAGGCCTCACTGACCTCCTTTGAAGTGGCTGGGAGCTGGCAGAGTTGGTGGAATGCACGAGATAAAAGCAGAGAACAGTTTTAGGGTGGATAACACACATTCGGTCGTAACCTTCCCTGATGCAGGCCTCTGTGCTTGCTTATTAGAAAGCTGAAATGGGGGTCCCCATGGCTTTTTGTGCAAACCCTACTATATCACAGTAATCTTTTTAAAACACAAATCTAGTTCTGTGCCTGTGCTCTCCACCCACACACCCACCTAAACGGTGTCAATGGCTTTTCATAAGTCTTTTTTTTTTCCATAAGTCTTAAAATAATGACCACAGTCCTTACCGCTGCCTACCAGGCCTTGCAAGGGAGCCTCACCCAAACCACTCTCCCTCTCTCTCTCTATCTCCTTACACTCCCCTTTTCAGTTCCCTGAACTCATCAGGCTTCCTCCCAACTCAAGGTTTGAACATCTAGTTTCCTCATTATGTTCCTTACTCCATTCACCCCTCCCCATTCTACCTGCTTAAATCCTGTGTGTGCCTCCTTTCCTTAGACAAGCCTTCCCAGAAACCCCAGAGGAAGTGAACAGCCTCTGTTTTGCTTGCGTCACACTCTGTACTTTTCCTTTGTGGCCCTTATCACTAGTATAATAAATTAACTGTATTTCTTGGTTTTTGAAAAACTATTTGATTGTTTCATGAGGGCAGAAACCACATCTGTCTGGTTCCCTGAAGTAATCTCTGTTCCAAGCATACTGCCTGGAATACAACAAATGTTCAACAAACATTTGCTCAAAAAATACTCTTTAAATACTGATTGAATGGAAGAATCCATGAGTAAATGTCCTAAAAGTACTAGATTTTTCTCTTTAACAACAGTATCAAAATGCTATCCTTTGCAAAACTTAACAATCCTTTTTGGTGGGACCCTGTAGCACCATATGGACATAAGATCAGAAAGATCAATAAAGGGAAAGAAAAATGTTGATTCACTTCTACTTGAAGACTTTAAATCTGTGATTGTCACTCTTAACTCTCACCTTTAGCTGTTAAAGAACAACTCAAGAGTTTTGCTAGTGGCTGCTAGCTCTGTTTTCTGCTTTCCCTCTATAGCCATGGGATGCCATCTATTTTAATAAGTAGTTCAGCTTAATCCCATGAACACCATCTCCCTGGACAATAACACAGGTCTCTCTCCTATAAGTTCCACCTGCATATAATGCACACGGAAGGATCAGCAGAAAGTAATGAGGTCCCTAGGAATTAATTTTTAATCTGCAAGACCTTAAAGGGAAGACCCGTGGTAATATTTGGTTTGTCCACAAGGGGGCAGATTTCAACTTGCGGTCATAGCTCCTGAGAGCAGAGACACTTTGCCGATTCATATGCACTTTGTGACCATCAACACCTTTTCACCCCCTGTTTCATATACTCCTGCTGGCATTCTCCCCACATGTGAGCAATGTCTCCTTAGGACTCATACTCAGAGTGATCTCTCATCACAAAACCTGGTCAAGTGAAGTTGATGAAGTCCTGCTGGGTTATACAGCTCCTTCCCTAACCTTCTTTTTCCTCTCCTCTGCAGTCTCCCTTTTATGGACTTTTGCTCCTCATCTTGTTAAGTCACTTGTTTTACATACTCTTACAGAATGGCTAAATGCAACCCTACAGAGTGACCTCAAAACACCATCTGGTTCAGAATTTGCCCAAAGCCATGGAAGCCTGAAGCAGCCCTGTACTTCAGCATTTCTGCCTGGAGAAAGTTTGCAACAGAAGTCAATGGCGCTGATGCGCGATTTACAGCTGCGAGAGCCTGCTTTGTGCCTTTCTTTATGTCCAGTTGGGAGAACTTTTCAACCCTTCTGTAAAGCATTTACAGGTCCATACTGTGGCCGAGAAGGAAAGCTGCTAGAGAATATATTTCAGGCATGACCCTCCCTCAGCCTTTCCCAGAGGATGGCACACACAGTGGATAACCCACACTGCAAGAGCCCCTCTATTCAGGTCCCCAGTACCTCCATGCTCTTTATTCCCCTCAGTGTCCAGGATCCGGGATTCCTTTTTGATTTAAAACAGTTCACACAGAGAATTCCCTGGCTTCCAGTGGTTAGGACTCTGCTCTGTGACAATAAATAAATAAATAAATAAGTAAAATAAAACAATTCAAACAATTCATTAAACAAATATTTATTGAGTATCTATTAGGTGCTAAGAACTGTTCCAGCCTCTGAACAGGAGGCTTTGGCAGTAAAAACAACAACAACAACAACGATGCCCTGTTCTTGCGGAGCTTCCATTCTAGTGGTTGGGGAGGGAGAATTCAACAACAGCGAGAGCAGCAGCAAAAGTCAGGTGGTGGTACGTGCAAAGAAGAAAATTAAAGTAGAGAAGGGGGAGTAGAGAGCAAAGGGGTGCTATTTCATGCACAGAGGTCAGAGTCATGCAGGTATGAAGGAGATAAGATTGGAAGCAGAGAGAAGAGCATGTGCAAAGTTACTGAGGTGGGAATTTCTGAGGAGTACTAGAGGCTAATGTAGTGGGAAGGCAGCTGACAAAGGGAGAGATGGTAGGAGACGAGGTCAAAAAAGTGAGGGGAGTCCAAGAAATGGCGAAGTCATGTAGAGATTTTTAAAGCCATGGCAAGGAGTTTTAATATTATATGAAATGAAATGGAGATGCATCAAAGGATTTTAAGCAGAGCAATGATCAGCTCTGTCCTAGGCTTTAACAGGATCATTCTCTATGTTAGCACAAGTTCATGTGCCCAATGCACAGTGAGGCCAGACAAACAGAAATGTCAGAGTTTGGAGCAAGAGAAAGGTTTATTGCAGGGCCATGCAAGGAGCCGGCTGGCTCTTGCTCTAAAAAATCCGAGCTCCCTGAAGGGTTTCGGCAAAGGATTTTTGAAAGCCAAGTGAGGGAGGGTGGTCGCAGGGTATGTGATCAGCTCATGCACAGTTCTCTGATTGGCTGATGGTGACGAAACAGAGTGGTGTCACAGGGGTTAACATTATCAGTCCTTAGGCGCCAGGAGGCCTGGGGCTGTGTACTCATGGTCATCAAGTAGTTAACATCTTCCATTTGGTGGGGGGTTTTCACATCTGTAAAACAACTCTGGAAATGTGCATCAAATACTGTTACCTAGGTACTTCAGAGAGGAGCTAAAGCAGAGGATATGGGGGAAGGCCTGTCCCGGGAAGGTCCCATAGGGTCCTACTTGGTTACATCTATGCTGCATTGAGAATAGACACCAGGGCCAACCAGGGAGGCTTGCTAAGGGGCTACTGCAATAGTGCAGGGGAGAGGTTGTGGTGCCTTGGGGTACAAAGGTGGTGGAGGAGGTGGTGAGAAGTGTCTGGACTCTGGAAATATTCTAAAGGTACAGCCAACATCATTTGTTACAGGACTGACCGTAGGTTATAAGAGAAAGCACTAAAAGATGATTCCAAGATTATTTGTTTCACAGTTCTTCCACATGTCTGAAGAGGTACTAGAAGTTAAATACTCAGGAGAATAATTAAGAGTGAGGTGAAAAATACCTGTGGTTTCTAGGTCTTGTTCATCAGGTGAGTCAGGGCACATCAGACTGAAATAAGAGGATGTGAACACTGCATACCCAGCAGGTAAGGAGCGAGTAGGGGTGAAGGGCATAACCATGTGGGGACCCCATCCTCAAAGGTTTGGTGTTGGACACCGCAGTGAATGGTTAAATAGTTTTACAGGTTAAGCCTAATCTGCAGGCAGGCTTGAGCGTTCCTGTTGAGAAGTTCACTCCCAGGGTGCTGCGCTACCGGCGACTCCCGCACCCCGACGCACACACCCAAGGGCCCTGGAATGTTAGGCTTGACTGAGGAAGGGAGTCCAGGCTTTCTTTGACGAGACAAGTCGTCGCACTTGCTGACCTGCGGAGGTCCCAGCACCCAGTGGGCCCCCAGGCTCACAGTGGAGGAAAATTGAGGGTTATGCGAAGCTGTTTATATAAAATACACCTCCCTAAGTCCCGAAGGAACAATTCCTGGCTGATAACAAAAAAACTATAAAAGAGAAATGGTGGTTGATTTTAGAAATAATGATTTCGTAGAAGAAATACTGAATGAAATATACCTAATAACGTCATTTATCCTCGTGAATTAATAATACAAGGAGCATTGGTCTAAAGATACATATAAATCTGCAATAGTGGAGTATAAACTGGTGTTCATACTGTAATAGTAGCTACATAGGGTGCTTGCTTAAGGTGATGGTGTTTAACATCAATAAATCAGAGGCTTTATGGGAGGTAAGGTAAAGACCGAGACCGCTGCTAGGAAAAGTAGGGCTCGTGCGGGATTTGAACCCGGGACCTCTCGCACCCTAAGCGAGAATCATACCCCTAGACCAACGAGCCACACGAGATGCATCTGCATTTCTAAACTTTAGTATAGAAACTTTTCGCCACGTCCACGGTTGTAAACGCTTCTTTTACCAACTGTGGGCATGGATGACACCTAGTGGAGGAACAAATCACTGCACGCTCTCGTCCAAATTCCCGAACGCAGTGCCACACATCTTTTTTAGGAAAAAAGATTCAGGATCAACAATAATTGCGCTGCATGTTTTCGCTTCCGAGTGGGCCAAAGATGCTGCGGGAATGATGGCAGGCAATCTCATCAGGGACAGCCACAGGCTGAGGGGTGATCCCGTGGCACTGGGGAGGGGAGAGGACCCGCGTTCCCAACAGGGCGTCTCCCTGACGGGTACCGACCCCTCTGCCTGCTGTCGGCCGGAGAGCTGGGCCCAGGTCCGGAGGCTTCTTCTGGCTTCGGCACATTACTGACCGGTTCCTGGGCTCGGCCAGGCCGGGACGTCTCTGGCCCTGCCTTACATGCTATGGGACTCACCGCCCGGTGAGCTTCCGCGTTTCCTCCGGGAGGCTCCAGGCGCCTTCTCTCCGCAGGACCCCAGACTCAGCATCTCAAATAGCGAAAGCTCTCGCCGTGTGGCGCCCTCCATGGAGAGCCCGCCCGAGGCCCGAGAGGGCCCCGACTCTCCCGGGTGACCAGCTTATACCGGGCTCAGGCAGGCGCTCCGTACCCGTTAGAGCTAACAAAGGTTGTCGGGTCTCTCGAGACTCCCTGCGCTTGTGTAATACGACTCTTTCCATCAATCTCAAGCACTGTGGCTTCAAAGAAGAAAGCAAAACAAATCGGGAAGAAAGCAAAACAAATCGGGAAGAAAGGGGGAAAAAAGAGATACGAAGAGCCTCCTAAAAAGATAAATATATGAACCATGTGGCGTGGAGAGAAGGGGAGGAAAGTAGAGTGTACAGGATACGCTTGACGAGCACTTGTCACAGGGTAGCGTGGCCGAGCGGTCTAAGGCGCTGGATTAAGGCTCCAGTCTCTTCGGGGGCGTGGGTTCGAATCCCACCGCTGCCAAGCGCTTTTTGTGACAGTCTGAGTGTCACAGCCACGAATGCGCTGGTCGTGCCACTTAAAGACAGTTTCTCTACTTTCCTCTCTTGTCCAACCGCTTGTCTATACTTAGTAGAGAATCCGGGTTTGCACTGTTTTGCGACTTCTCATGTTTCTGAGTCTTTCATAAGTCAAAGTTCTTTAATGATACACAATAACACCATCGTAAGATCATAATAATGCCTTCGAATCCATGGTTTCCCATAGGCAAGGTGCTAGGACTTTAATATAAACCTGTAAGCTTTGCTTTGCCTTTCTTCACTCAGCCGAAGGGCATATTATGAGCACTTTTATTGTTATTGGCACTGCTCTGCTGTTGGGGAGTACAGAAAAAATGAATAAAACACGATGCCTGTCCGCAAGGGAAGCTCACAAAGCACACTGGAAAAGTAAGCCATACTATTTGAAAACGGTCTCGGAACATTGTAAGACACCATCATGCAGCAAACATAGGCAGTGTAAAGGAAGGCAGTGCAGTGATGTGGAGAGGGTGGTGTGGGTGTGGAAACGCCGGGCTCCGCTGCGGCTGTTAGACCACCAGAGTCCTATTCTCACACTACTAGCTGTGTGGCCTTAGGCAAATTGCTTATCTTCTGCGTGCCTCAGTTCCTTCATGTGTAATATGGAGATTCCTCATGGAAATATTATAAAACTTAGTTCACACATGTAAGGTGCTTAGAACAGAGTTTGGCAATCAAAAAATGTTCAGTGTTTTCATTGCTTAAACACATCTTTTGCCACATTTCAGACCACAGGGCTGTCTCTTTCTTTTCTCCCATCTGGGTTGAAATTCCACTAGAGATTAGATAATAAAAGATCAAATTGTCCACAGAAAGCTACAGTAAAAATATAGAAATGTGAAAGCCCTGTAATTATCAATATAGATATTTGTCATTCTGATACCCACAGATAAGCAGTTTAGTAGTTTCTTATTGAGGAGAAGCCTGAATTGGATTCTTGGGCCAAAGTGGAGAGACAAAGACTGATTTAGGCTCTCCATTTGTATTGTAAACCAAAACCATGGCTCCTGTCCTTTGGGAAGATTCCAGTCTGAGTCTACAAAAGCCAAAAATAAATGCTGTTTAATTGTGGCTTCTGGAAGCCAGCAGGTGCGTCCAGGAATATGGTAATATTCATTCATTCATTCATTCATTCATTATTAATCACCTACTATACGTTGTACACAGGGCTAAGTGCTGAGGGCACTGCAGCGAGCATAACAAAATCTTTTCTCTTGTGGAGCGTACATCCTAAGAGGGGAGGAAAGATAAGAAAAAAAGAAATAATTAAATGTATATAAATGTGTCAAGTAGTGATAAATGCTGTGAAGAAAAATAGATTTGTATAGGGGCTAGTGACTATTGGGGGCTATTTTGGAAAGAGTGGTCAAGGAAGATGTCTCTAAAGAGGTGGCGTTTGAGCACAGAAGGAATAAGAAAGGAAGGTATACAAATATCTGAGGGAATAATATTCCAGAAAGAGGGAACAGCAAGTGAAAGGTCCAAAATAGGAAACAAGGTCCATGTATTTGAGGAACAGTAAGAAGGCCAGTGTAGCCAGAAGAACGAGTGAGAAGGAGGAGGAGGGGGTAGGAGTTGGGATCAGAGGGATAGTCAGGGCCAGAACATGCAAGGGCAAGGTCGTGGATTATATTCTATGTGTGAGAAGTTATTGGATGTTTTTGAACTGAAGAGAATTTTTTTTTTTTTTGCTTGTATTTTAATAGGATAATTCTGGCTGCTCTCTAGAGTACGGAGTAGAGAGGAAGTAGGAAGATGAGTTAGAAGGCTATTGTGGGAGTATAGTCAAAAGATGAAGGAGAGTTTGGACTAGGGTACTAGCAGTGAATGCGTTGGGAAATGGATGAAGGTAGACCCAATTGGATTTGTTGGTAGAGTGGATGTAATGTATAGGGGAACTGATGAATGATGGATCTATTTTCTGAGACATGGATGGAGGTGGAAGGGCAGTTGGAAGAGGAGTGGCAGGAGATCAGGAGTAGTGTTTGAGATGTTAAATTTCAGATACCTACAACTCATTCACGTGGGGCAAGCAGGTGACTACATGTACAAACCTAGGTCAAGGCTTATGATACAAATTTAAGGATCATCAGTATAGAGACGGTATTTAAAGCCAAATGATTGGATGAGTATATGTAGACTGATCCAAAAAGGAGGACAAGAAGACATTTGTAAATTGAAAGTTCAGGAAAGCAGGGGCCAGCAAAAGAGACTAAAAAGTAGCCTCCTGAAATGAGTATAGTATCCCTATGCTGCTGGGAAGTCAAGTAGGATGAAAAGTGAGAACTAACCTTTAGATTTGGAAACAAAGTCATTAGTGACCTTGACAAGAGTGGTCTCCGTGGAGTGGTGGAGACAAAAGTCTGATTATGATCTTGAAGGACTGGAGATACTATGTTTGTATGCTGATGGGAATGATCTTGCACACTGGGAGAAATAACTGTTGTGTGTTGGGGTTGTAGAAGGGAATGCTGATTGCAGAAATCATGCCCTTGAGTAAGGGAGAGCAAAGGGGATTCATCTGATGAGAAAGTGAAGGAGTTGCCTTAAACAGGAGATGAGAAAGATGAGCCTTGAAACAGGAGGGAAGACAGAGAATATGAGTGTGGATGTGGGTGAATGGGCTGCAGGAAGGGGATATAGTTCACTTCTAAAGGAGTTATTCTTTTCTGTAATAGTTATTCACTTAATAAAGAAAGTTGATAAGGGTCCACAAAACATTTTTTAAAAATTTAGCCTTTAAAATTTGCCTTTGGGGATTTACATTCCCTCCTTTCTCTGCTGCTCTGCTAGAGTTAACAGAATTCGTTCCCTACTCCACAGGAGTGCTTTTTAAAAAGAGGCGGAGGTGGGGGGGAGGAGAAAGAAAGAGAGAAAGAAAAGACACGACATATATGATAATACAGAAAAACTCTTTTAAAGGATAATTATCACACTCATAAAATGGTGATTATGTTAGTATGTTTGAGATCCCAGTTCCCTCGGGGACGAGGGGCGGGGGGGATGGGGAACAGCCCCCGTATTTAGCACTATTTGAAGTTGCCAAGCAGTTTCCCAAACACTATTTTATTTTACTGAACGGGGTCCCTGGAGGTAGGCAGGGAAAAGGAACGTGTTACCATTTCCATTTCACAGCCGATGCACTGAGAGGTCAAGAGACTTACCCGCTCTCGGACCTGCCACGTCCGCCTACCAGCCGGGGAAAGTGAGGAATCGCTTCGTCAGACAGAATTCAACAGATAACTTGGAGCTGTCCCTAACTTTGCTCTTTCACATCCTAGGGGGCCTTTGCGCAACTTTTCAAAGCAGAGTAAACAAAATGCGGTAACAGACGTATATTGAATAAGTTATTTATTAGGAACAGGAAAATAGGGCTCGTCCGGGATTTGAACCCGGGACCTCTCGCACCCTAAGCGAGAATCATACCCCTAGACCAACGAGCCACGCCGTAACGATTATTTAATTCGGCCTCAAGGCTTACTCACGTCACTGGGCGTTTCTCAAAGAAATGTGAGTTCGAGAGGCTTCTACTGGAAGGAATGCGTGTTTGTTAACCCAGCTCGCACAAGCCTCACGCCGCCGAGAGGCATTTATCAGCTGCTATGGTGGATCCAGACCGGGAGAGCAGCTGGGGAATCATTATGCGTCCGTTTTGCTTGAACGTCCTCTCAGGCGCTGCCGAGGAGAGGTGGGATCTGCAGAGCACCGCCGCATTAGCACCGTCTTCCGGCCCCTGCCGCTTTGAGGCCTCAGAGGGAAAAAATATCCAGTAGGCCCCAGCGAGATTTGAACTCGCGACCCCTGGTTTACAAGACCAGTGCTCTAACCCCTGAGCTATGGAGCCCTCGCCCAAAACTCTGCTGTCTATCTTCCACGTTATACATGTATTCAGTACGCCTAGCATCTGTTAAATGAAATGGAATTTTGACCCAGGCAAAAATACAAGATATTCTACAAAATTGAAAATTTTCCGTGTCCTGTCAACCTCTCGAAAAGGCTCCACTTGGAGCAGAGCCACTACTAGACTGTCTTCTAGTCCCTTATCTTGATACTCTGCTGAGACATCGCCGTCTGCGCCTCTGGTGCCCAGAAAGGATGCATAATACAAGAACTCTAGAAACCTGGGCACACGGGAGACCCACCTGAGAATTAAGAGGCGCATATAGAGGTTATCTGATGGGCAGGGAGGTTATGGTGCACTCCCTTCCCTTAATATAGTGGTAAAATCTGCGGAGAAGGTGAGAAGAGGTTTACCACGCGGTTTTGTCCTTTCTGAACAGAGCCCCAGACCCTTGTTTGTATATTGGAATTAATACCTCTCTCTCAAACAAAGGTCCAGGGTTAGGAGCAAGCAGGAAAAAGAGGTGCTGGGGAGGAAGATTTTAATCCTTCCTTAAAGACATACGGATTTACATATATCTTTGGTTTGAAAATAATACAATTTTTTTTTAAAGGATTGTGTTTTCACTTTTTAGAGACCCCGTTTTTGTAAGCTAGTAAACAGGAACTAAAATTTTATTTATTTGTTTGTTTGTTTGTTTATTTATTTATTTAAATAGGTACAAAAAATCTTGTACCTATTTCTTACTGCAAATATAGTCATAGACTAGAACACTGGGGAAAAGGCACTGATTCATGCAAGCCCAAGAAGTGAACCACTTCTGTTTAGTAAGGTTTAGATCCTCTGACCACAGGCCTGCTAGTGTACTCACTATTTTTTAATGTCATTTGTCAAAGATCATGAAGTCTGTAAGAAATCTGAAAGCTCATGATTCATTGTCTCCTTTCATTTTCGTTGCATAAATGTAAAACATGGTGACACTGACCTTACAAATTTATAAGGAAGAGAAATTCCCTATTTAGACAGATAAAGTAAGGCCTGTATGGTAGATAGTCTAGGTTCAGGGATGAGTCATGGGGAGGCATCACACTGTTGTCCTAAGGTGAGATGAAGGTGTACAATTGCCCAGGGCCAAGAATGTAATAGATCTTCTGTGGCTTGACAAGAGCTGCTCCTCCCAACACCGCCTTGGTGTCCAACCTTCAGTCTTTCTACAACAGGCAATATCCTCCACTCCCCCAACCCCCCACCCAAGAGAACTACAAGGCTTTGTTTTAACTGACTGCTCTGCCTGTGAGAATCAAGAATCCGGTTGCTGTACCCTATTTGCCTACACAAGGCATTTTACTGGAGGAAACCTCCAAGGTACTCAGCATGATAATCTCTTTGAACCTGAAGACAGACATCATAATTCTTAAGGAAACAGCAGGAATATCAAATCAACACTCTGAATCATGGGCGATGTGTTATGTTGGTGAGTGTTACACTGAGTATGTAGTGTAGTGGTTAGAGAACACCTGGGGCAGTTTTTCAGCCTTGCAGAGTCATAGTGACCTAGTTTTGTAAACGAGGGTTCATTATTATCAATCATCTTTATTATCGTTACTGTTTTTGAAGAGACAGGCCTTCCGCAAAATTGCTAGAGTCAAAATTCTCTCCCCTGCAGCTCTCTCATCCCCTCCCCTTGCTGTTTCTCCTCCTCTCTTTACTTGTTATTCTCTGGTTGTAGTCTTGGCTCCTCGGACCTTTTCCTAGAATCTGTTTCCTCATCCTCACCTGTCACAATTCAACAAGCTCACTTCTATTCCACCTATCTCCTACTCCTGAAGGCTGTCCAGGACCTTAGGTCAATCTCCCTCATTCCCCCAGCCTCTGTCCACTGCTCACTTTGCTTGGCCTGTCTGATTCTAGGAGGTTCCAAGAGTCCTTCCCACTAGTTTATTAGACCCAGGGAGCAGCATCAAATATGGGCATGTCCCAGTGTGCTCTGGACATCAGAAGCTCGTCTCTGAAACAACTTGACTCTAGTAGAGATCTTAGGAATATTTTTCATTACTTTTTTGTTTGTTTGTATTTCTTCCATTTCCCCTCAACTTTTTTTTTTGTGTGTGTGCAAAATTTTAATCCTAGAGTGGAAATAAATGAAGACCAACTAAATGAGAACAAGCAAAGGCTAATTATTCAGAGCTTGCTGTAGCGAGGGAGTCAGCCACCATCACTTGCGTTTTGGCAGAGACTCAAAAGTAGACCCAGGAGTGGAAAAGCGTTATAGAGGAAAAAGGGGAAGGCTCAGGTGCCCTGATTGGAGGCTGCTGGCCTAGGGAAGCTGCAGGTGGGTTAACTGGAAGCCAGGTATCCTATGTGATTGGTTAGGGATGCGTATTTGACTTTGTCTGGTTGATCCTAAGTTGGAAGCAGGGACTAGTATCAGGAAGTCTGTCAGTTACTAATCAATTCCTGGCCATTTGGAGCTGACTGTTACACGGGTTATTGTTTGGCTTCCCGGACTCCTACTAGACATAGTGGTCAGAGTTCCTACAAGTCTGACTTAAAGATGGTAGGCTGGATTCCGGAGCTGGTAGATAATGGTTTGGTTTCCTGAGCTGATTTCTGCAGGCTGTGGGCCAGAGTTCCATTGTTATATATGGTCTGTCCATTTGTATATTCAATCTGCCACTAGAGGAAAGTTGAAAAAAACAGTACAATAGTACCTGTATACCCCTAATTTAGAATCACTAATTATTAACATTTGCCACATTTACTACTTGTGTTGCCATAGTGTGTGTGTGTATGCATATTCATTCTTCTAAGTTTATACTGTATTATTACAAAAGGAGAAGATATTTTCTTTATTCAAGTGTAAGCTCCCAAGAAACAGGGATAATAACCTTGTTTGTTTTGTATCTCATATCTATGATCCTTCATACCTAAATACCTCAACAGGCATCTCCCAAAATAAGAATTAAGAATAGAAGCATAACTTCAGTACCATATCACACCTAACAACATTTATAATAACTCTATGTAATCTAACAGTCCCTATTTTCAAATTTCCCCAATTGGTTCCCTCTAATTTTTTTTTAAAAATCTATATTCAAAGTATGTTTCTCACTGCATTTAGTTTTAATGTTTCTTTAGTCTCTTTAAGTCTAGAAAATTCCCCTTCTCTCAGCCTTTCTTTTTTCATGGCAGTTGTCTTACAGGAGGTCTCACATTCTAGATTTGTCTGATTATTTCCTCATATCAGATTCAATTTAACATTTGATTTTGATTATTTCTTCATGACTGGATTCAGCTTACATATTTTTGTCAGAAACACTACCTCAGAGATTTTTAATACTCTGAGGAGCCCAATAATTTCCAGGACAGATGTCTAGGCTGTAGGAAAAATTAAATTTTTAATTACCCAAGCAGAAAGAATGAAGTCTAATAGGATTATTTTATCTATTTGCATGAAGATGCATTGCGTACCACTCAAGGAGCTTTTGTTCACGAAAGAGTCCTCCTGTTTTTTTTGTTTTTGGAACTTTATTTTATTTATTTTTTTATACAGCAGGTTCTTATTAGTTATCCATTTTATACATATTAGTGTATACATGTCAATCCCAATCACCCAGTTCATCACACCACCACCCCCTCCCCACCACTTTCCCCTCTTGGTGTCCATACATTTGCTCTCTACATCTGTGAAGAGACCTCCTTGATCTCTTTGGGTGAAGACCTTGTAATTTTCAGCTTCATTGACCATAATGTACCTTAAAAAGTCAAGAATTAATATAGAAAAGTAGGCACAATTACCAGAGTCCAGTCAATTATTCACCTTAGCAACATCCAAGTACATCTGTGGATAGGCAGACTGATTTCTAAGGTACATAGATTATTTATCTAAAATATCAAGGAACATGGCTTTGTAAAACTTTAGCCAAAAAAAAAAAAAAAAAGTTGTACTTGCCTCAATTTGTGCTTTCTTAAATTTATTTTCTTCAGTTTCCACAGACCTCTCACCCTTGGGAAACTGAGGCTGCACTCACTCTGGCAATTCTCAGTCACTACTTGTGTTGCCACCTAACCACTCTGTGTGTGTGTGTGTGTGTGTGTGTGTGTGTGTGCGTGTGTGTGTGTGTGTGCATGCATACTCATTCTTCTAGATTTATATTGTATGTATTACAGCAGGAGAAGGAGATATCTTCTTTTATTCAACGGCAAGCTCCCTACAAGCAGGGATATAACCTTGTTTATTTTCTGCACCTCCCCAAACCTGATGAAATGGTGAGTGCAGATTTATCTGGTGGATGTGAAGTGGGTTGTGTGCTACCTTGAAGGGCCAAAAGCAGATCCTATTTCTCAGTTTCAAAATGCCTCTTGGTAGATGTTCCCCACTAGCCTAATCCTAAGTGCCTAAATCCATTATAATCACTCTTGTGTGTTCAAGCTGACCAAGATTTGAGCACTTGGTACTCTGCTGTATTGGAGTCAGAAGCTGGGAAAGGTAGTAGAGAAATCAAAGAAGAAAATCAAGTGTACATCAGACTTGATCTTCTTAAACCCAAAGCAGCCAGACTATTATAATATTTTGCAGGGACTGAGTCAGGGCAGGGGAAGGAGGTTATTGCTACCTGCAGGATGAACAAAAACAAAGAATAAAGTATGTCTCATAAACTTCATCTTTCCATTCTGCTGGCCATGCCCTAGTTCAGGGTTGCATTTCTTTTCACCTGAAGCTTGCAGAGGCAGTCAATCTGGTGAGATTGCTCCCTTTTGTCCCACCTCTTCCATAAACTCCAGTAAACATTGTAAGGACAAATAAAAATTTAAAGTAAGAGGCTTAATTTTCCCTTTTGAAAATAAGGGAAGGGATTTCCTTTCCCTTCTCTCCTTTTTCTTTGAACAGTTATTTTAGAAAATTCGTAAGTATAAATACATTGCAGTACTTTGCATTACTGTAATGGTCAATGTGATGAACATATGAGACCACAAAAAAGCTAAGTATTTAAGTAGGGGCTCAATAAATGCTGAAAAGACTATCTGATACATCCATCAAAAGGAACATATTATTTACCAGTATTTAATTTTTAGTAATATTTTTATAGTACATGCAGAAAGGAGCCAGACCAATACCTGGATGGCTCTCTACTGGAGCTAGGGAGAGAGATTTACAGAGAGACCTCCTATAAGACAACTGCCAAGAAAAAAGAGAGGCTGAGAGGAGGGGAATTTTCTAGATTAAAAGAGACTAAAGAAACATTAAAACTAAATGCAATGAGAAACACTGTTTGAATCTAGATTAAAAAAAAAATTGGAGGGAGCCAATTATGGGAAATTTGATGACATAGAAGTCTGTCAGTTTGTGGAGCCTGAACATGCAGCCCCCTGGGATCAAAAGGAGCTCTGCTATAATGACCGGGTTCTTTCTTGTTGGCTGGTTCCTTTTACTGCCTGACCTAGCACTAAAAAAAAAAAAAAAAAAAAAAAAATCAAGGGCTCAGGTCACTTCCACCTTGTGAGAATCTCGTACTTTTTTGAATCCGTATTTTTAAAAAGAAGTCAAAACGTTTACAGAAACTGTGGTTTACTTAAATGTGCATGTTTATCAAATTAGCACTAACAGAGACTTAAATATGACTATATAATCTCGTTTGATCATCTCAGCAAAAGCCTCAATATGAGGCTTCCAAAGACCAACCCGTAGACCCTGAGTCTCTTGCCTGGTTCAGTACTAGACAAAATAGTTCAATAAATATTGATATTTTAAATATCAATACTTGTTCTCTCTCCTCCCATCCACTCCCTACCTCCTTTCAAGGAATAAAGAGCCCCAGGCCTTTTCTGTCTTTCAAATTGATGCTTCCTCATCTTACGCACAAAACGTGCGTGGTTGCACAGGATTTCTAGGTTCTCTCCAATCTGAGATTAGCATCAGTCTTTCCATTGCTGTGGCGTGTTGCAAAGACTTGGCGTGTACTGCTGAAGGCAATAAGCTCATATTCGCTTTTATCTGAGGATTCTCAAAACGTGTGAAAACACAAAGTGAAGTTTCTCAGAAGTCGTACCCTTCAGCCAAAGGGGCTGGCGATGGCTACTTGAACCCCTCCATCTCCAGTGATGTGGAACATAGAAACCACACCTTGCCCATTCCGCTAGACTAGCTGGCCTTCGCCGCTAACCATCTCCGAGCGTGCGCCTCGCTCCTGACTCCGGTAGCTTCTGGAGAGAAAGAGAACTTAGTTGGAGCCCAAGGGTCGACATCCAGCTCTGCCCCGGGAGCTCAGATTGCCTATCAACTGGGACCAGAGGGAGGGAAGGAGAGGACGAAACGGAGCGACCAGGTTGGGCATAACCCGGTGTGGGCGGGGGTGAGACGGGGGCGGGGTGGAAGGGACTTGGCTCAGAGGGCAGCCGGGACTGGAGGGGGTGGAGGGTTGATGGGGAGCCCGAGGAGAGCCCGCCTCCGGCCTCGGGCCCTGGGAGCCCCTTCCTAAACCGGCCCCAGCCTTCTCCCACTCGCCACGCCCACTTACCGGCTTCGGTCCTAAATTCATCCGGTGCTCCCTGAGCCCTATTTCCAAGCAGCTTTTCTAGTACTTCTTTTCTGTTCGTCGGCCCCCACCCCCTTCCTAGAAGCAAAGACGGGAACTAGCAGGACCTTCGCCCCGTGAAGATTCAGTGAAGAACAATTTTGCCTGTCTCTAAGCACCCCTGACCCCGACCCCTCAAGCCACCACGGGAGGACTTCGGAGAGCCCTTGGGCAAGGGGAGGCAAGAGCATGGTGTTTTTATGAGTGATCGGGGAGGAGAGTAAGAGTTAGGAAGTTAGGAAACTTTAATTAGACTCCTAGGAGAATTTCTGCATCCGGAGACCCAGACATGGCCGATCAGAAACAGCAAAGAAGAATATATGTAACGTGTAACCCAGGACTTTTAGCTCCTAGTAGAGTTCATTGACAGGTACGAGATCCCAGTTGGGTGCTGGAGATCCCCGGGATCACTTCTGCAACTTTACTTAGCCTTCCCTCTACTCCATTCGAAAGAAACGATATGGAGCCTAGTGGATCCAGGACCCCAGGGAAGCCCGGGACCCACTCCTTTCCAGTGTGGAAACGTTCTTGGATGTAACCTCCCTCTGGCAGTCACCCTGGTCCCTACATAAGGGAAATGGTTCAGAGGCTACATGCGCATGGGTCTACCCCAGAGTGCTACTTTCAAGAAAATTAGACCCAATCTCTCCATTCTGACTGAACCTGCAGGGGATGCGACCAAGGATTTTCTTTTTTATCGGTGACAGGCTTACCAGATCTGTCAACGGAAGGGGGCCTCTTACTGGATCTCCGGCCCCATTCGCACTGTGAGTTTCACAGCCACAGACCAACGACCCAACAGCGAGGAGTTCCTTATTCAGTTTTTTGTAATCACTTGCAATAAGTCGCCAGTGAGATGGGTTTTTGTTTTTTGTTTTTTGTTTTTCCCTTTCGGCGTGGAATTGCCTAGGTTAAAGAAAAGGCGGAAGTCTTCAAAGGATATTCACGCTAATATCATTGACCACTTTCTAGCTCACTGCTCAGGCCTGTGAGAATGCGATGATTTCTACTCTCTCTAAGTTTGCTCAGAACCCTAGGGGTTAATGAAAACAGTGAGGGAGATCCAACTAACCATGAAGAAATTTCAGAATGTTGAGCCTGCGGCCGGCAGTAAACAGCTCAGGGATGAAAACCTGTAACCGCATGTGGTAGTGTGGCCGAGCGGTCTAAGGCGCTGGATTTAGGCTCCAGTCTCTTCGGGGGCGTGGGTTCGAATCCCATCACTGCCAACTGTATTTTAGTCTAGCTGTAAATCCGAAGTAATACAGAAATTCCGATTAAATCCCGGGAGATCCTCTTTCCTCCAGCAAGAATTCCCCCGGACCTTCGATCAGTACCGCCCCCCGAGAAATATCTATTACCGGATACCAAGTCGGGTTACCTCGGATTCCTCCCAACATCCCGTGCCGAAACTAGCTGTATGCACTCTACTCGATTTTTCATTGTGTCCAAGTTTTTGTGTTCCCGCAATGGGGAATTCTTTCGGTCCTCCTCTTCTAAAACCCATGCTCACATTGAATCATTCTCATGACCTGGCTTAGGCACCATCCAGTAGGGAAGGCTTCCTAGAAAGTGCCCCGCAGCCTCCATCAACCCGCCGCCCACACTGGTTTAGGAGCTGCAGCTCTGTGATCGCGAAGTAACCTGCACAGACCCGATTTTGCTTTTAATCACATTACTTTTGTAATTGAATATGATGAATGAATGACGGCAGAAAGCCACTTCCTACCAGGCTTCCAGCTGTCACTCAGGCATGGGGGTGGAGTAGGGCAGGTAAACGGTTCTTTTGAATTTGACTTTGCAGGTGGGTTTGTGATTCCAAAACACTTCAAAGCTGATTCTTGGCTGACTCCGCGCGTCTGGCCCAGTGGGGTGTGCTGTGAATGTTGGCTTAGCCACTGCTCTGCCCCTTCCAAGCGAATTCACTTATCTTGGAGACTGTCCAGGTCTCTGAGCAACCCAACTGCAATACCTGTGCAGAACCTAACTCAGTGTGGGAAAGAGGAGCTGGTAAACTCAGGGTCTATTTAGTGGTGCCCTATCAGAATGGTTGTCCCACTGCAATTCTCAGCCATTTCAGCCCGTTACCCCACTTCAGTACTCACAGATTTGGCTATACAGCTCTCTCAAGGAGGTACAAATTTCCCTGCAGTGCCTTGAGGAATGAATGAAAGGAACAGAGCAGAGAACTAGGACTCTGTGCAGGAACCAAAGTCTAGGGATTTTTTATGACACTTTTAAATTCTGCCTTCCTTTTTATGTCTTTCCCCCTCCTCAATCAAAAGCCTCTCCTGTGTCCTCCCAGACCCACTCCCATTTCACTTTGATGACTCTTCCAGACCAGTTCCTTTCATTTTTTACCCACCTTAGGCCCCTGAGGTCTTCACAAAAACAAAAACCAAAACAAACCTCTAAAGTCCATAGTTTACATTAGGGCTTATTCTTGGTGTTGCACATTCTATGGGTTTTGACAAATGTATAATTATATATATCCACCATTAAAGTATCATACAGAATAGTTTCACTGCCCTAAAAATCCTCAGTGCCTCACCAGTGCATCCCGCCCTCCCCTTTAACCTCTGGCAAACACTGATCTTTTATCATCTCCATTTTGCCTTTTCCAGAATGTCATATATTTGGAATCATACAATATGTAGCCTTTTCAGACTGGCATCTTTCGCTTAGTAATACACATTTAAAGTTCCTCCATTATCATTTCATGGCTTGATATCTCATTTCTTCCTGGTGCTGAATAATATTCCATTGTATGGACGTACCACAGTTTATTTATCTATTTGCCTATTGAAGGATATCTTTACTGTTTCCCAGTTTTGGAAGTTATACATACATAAAGCTGCTATAAACATTCATGGGCAGGTTTTTGTGTGGACAT